>NC_069499.1:43981164-44343664 GCF_027579735.1 Bombina bombina | reverse complement strand
CGAAGAATTAAGGCAGTTTTGAAGGCAAAAGGGGGTCCAACCTGGAACTAGCAAGGTGTACCTAATAAAGTGGCCGGTGAGTGTATATGTGTGTGTGTATGTATGTATGTATATATATATATTGTGTTTGTGTGTGTGTGCGGATATCCTCTTGCTATGCATGCACTTTATCATTGATACTTTTTATTTTACTTTTTTGCTTTGTTTAGAGGACAAATCAAACATTTTGAGTACAAAGTTAGTTATGGCCAACTTGAATTATCCAGGGAAAAAAGTCTTTTGATTTGGGTGATTGGTGAGTACTAATGTTATTTTTTACATCTCTCTCTATCTCGCTATCTATCTCTTTACACAGAAAAACTATGCAGACATGTCGTCATATTCATGTTGACACCCTTACTCTTATGTTGATATAAATGAAAACTCGACTTATGTGCCACTCCTCCTGTAGAATGATTGCCTTTCAATTGCCATTGGGCTTTACCACTATGCAGGGTCATGACCAGCTTATTGATCCTGTAAACTTTGGCCCTGATTATAAAAAGCTCTCTGCTCAGGTGAGATGATCTAAAATGATCCTCCAGCACTGCAAGATCCCCAGTGAAATTCTTGAAAGGCAGAATAGGCTTTACCTCTCCAATTGGCATTCCTTGCATTTGTGTGGCCCTGACATTTAAATATTCTCTATCTTGGAGAGAAATTGTAGTTCAGACCTCACAAAGGCTGAACTCACTGAATTTTCCAAAGAAAAAAAGGGCGGAACTCTCAGTCATGTATGTGTGCAATATAGCACTGCATGATATGAGAGTATTGTTACACTTACACTTTGTGATTTGTATTTTATATTACTTTACATTTCAGATTGGGTCCTTTTAGTATTATGGCATTTAAGCTTTGCACTTTCTCATTTGTAATTAAATACATTTATATTTTGGTCTAGCAGTGATTTTACACATTCTGATTATGCTTTGAAAGTTTCTGTGTTACTATAATAACTTAGGATCATACTTTGTATAAAATTACATTGCAAATTTTATTTTCTCTATTGTAAACTGACAATTTCAGAAAATGGGATGGAGACGGCGGTTCCCTGGGCTGAACACGGGAGTTTGAGTATGTCTGAAGCTCTCTCACAAGTCTTGTGACATTTTCTAAGCATTTCAAACAAGCTGGTGTCACTGATTTATCTCCCCAGCTGTATGCAGATGACGTTTGCTCAAAATTCACAATACAACTATTTTAACTAACACAATAGTAATATATACTAAAATATAGGCAAAAACAAGTTACATTGCAATGAAAACATTTCAGCTTAATATGGAATTGATGCAAACGGAGCCTTTATATCAGCCCCAGGGGTTCTCCAGTTACCTTCTCTCTCCCATGTGAAATTTTGTATCCCAGAGACCTTCATTACTTTCTATGAAATGCATCTCTCTGGGATTTCCAGGTTACTCCCCTTTTCGTAGAAAATTCAGTGAGTTCTGCCCCTGTGAAGTCAGCACTATAATCTGTCTCCAAACTAAAGAATGATTATCTGGTCCATACAAAGTAATGACGCTCTGGAAAAGTGAAGCTGACAGTTTTCAGTTTTAATTTAAATAAAAGACATGCAAAGTGCAATCTTATTTATAAAAGATACACATGCATATATTTACAAAGTATGAGCCTAATTTGTTAAAGTTACACAGAAACTGTGAAGACATACTCTAAATTTGAAAATCACAATCTTTTTTTATTTTATTTATAAATTGTGTTTTTATTGAGGTTTCAAAGTTAATAAAGAACAACAAGGTTATAGTTAAGTTATGGGCATAAACAATAGTCAACATATAAATAGTATAGTCAGTAGAATCTGTCATTTGAATCCACATAAAGTACATTGTTTATGAGATTGGATAACATAAAGATTAAGAATTTATACTGAGGACCTCTAGTATGATGTTTTACAAAGACGGATGGTCATAATATTCCACAGACATACGTGCAAGTATGCGTCAGAGTAGAAGACTTATACAATCAGTGGCTTACCTTTTATTTTTAAATGGAACCTCTTTTTCTTTTAGGGGGAGTTGGGGAAGGGGGTCAGTGGGCAAGAGCCACTCGTATAAGGGAGAGGGTGGAGTAGGTAAAGTAATATGATGTCTAGTTGGGCTAGTGATTAAACTATGACATGGAGAGGGTACTGAGTATATTCGTTTGGGGGGAATAATATAGGCCTATTAGAATATTGACATGTAATTGTGGAGAGGTGGGCGATAGAGAATGGGATGTCAGTAGTAAGAATTTACAAGAGGGGGTGGGGTAACCATAGATATATCAGGTAGGTATGATAACCAGAATACAAATACATGTAGCATTGAGCAGATCAGGGTGCAGATATATTACAGGTTCAGATGTAGATATATTGAGCATGAAGAGGAGAAAGACAGATATCAAATAATAAATGGGTAGTTAGTGTACCAGCCCCATAGTGAAGCTGTTTGCTATATCTCTCGTGGAGCACCTACAGTATCTATCTAACAAGTTTGTTAAAAAGGAGAGGAAAGCATAGACATAGACATCTAGTAGTAACATCCAATATGATATATCTAACATTATAGCCTTATGGTCACCCTTTAAGGACAACATGATATCACATCCCACTGTAAGACAGCATATACCCCCAATATATATTAGACTGGAGAGTCTTTATTAAAGCTTGTACATAAGAAGTGAGATAGCTATTCCCCTCAAATGGATTTGGGTGTAAAATAATTAATGATGTTATCCTATTACCGTCCAAGTACAATCAAGCCTGGGGCTGTGTAAAGAATTGTGCAAAAACAGAAGTAGAGAGCATCCACGTGGGTAATGAATTGAGCACATCAGGCTCAGTAGTGCTAAAAAAGGACCCACATAGGCAGGAAGGGCTCAAAAACGTATATGTACAAAAAAAAATGGACCTTAAATTAAAGCAGAGATGTCCACTACTTCGATCAGGGAAGTATGCCCTTATGATTAGCCCATCCCTCTCCTGTAATTCTATTGGCTGATTTGAATAGCCAATAGAATGTCAGTAGCTCTTATTCTATTGGCTATTCAAATCAGCCAATAGAATTACAGTAGCTCTCATCCGATTGGCTGATTTGAATTTGAAGGCTCAAATCAGCCAATAATAATTCTAGGGACGCCATTTTTAATCGCGTACCTTGAATTCCTATTCAGTGTACGGCGGAGATCGTATGAAGAGGATCCTCCATGCTCCATGGCTCCGCGGTCTTCAGTTCCAGCGTCGACGGTCTTCAGCTCCGCGGTCATCGGTCTTCAACTCCTCCGCTCCGCGCTGGCTGGTTCCTGGAAGAAGAAGAGGTCGCCGCTTGGAAGAAGACTTCACCGCCTGGAACAGGACCTTCTCCGCCGGTCTTCAGGACAGGTAAGGACCACTTCTGGGTTAGACTTAGGTTTTTTTAAGGGGGGATCGGGTGGGTTTTAGAGTAGGGGTGTGTGGGTGGTGGGTTGTAATGTGGGGGGGGTTGTTCTTTTTTTTACAGGTAAAAGAGCTGATTACTTTGGGGCAATGCCCCGCAAAAGGCCCTTTTAACGGCTATTTGTAATTTAGTTTAGGGTAGGGAAATTTTATTATTTTGGGGGGCTTTTTTATTTTATTAGGGGGCTTAGATTAGGTGTAATTAGATTAAACTTCTTGTAATATTTTTTTATTTTTTGTAATTTAGTGTTTGTTTTTGTAACATAGTTTAGTTTATTTAATTGTATTTTAGTTTAGATAATTGTAGTTTATTTAATTAATTTATTGATAGTGTAGTGTTAGGTGTATTTGTAACTTAGGTTAGGATTAATTTACGGGTAATTTTGTAATTATTTTAACTAGGTAGCTATTAAATAGTTATTAACTATTTAATAGCTATTGTACCTAGTTAAAATAAATACAAAGTTACCTGTAAAATAAATATAAACCCTAAAATAGCTACAATGTAAGTATTAATTATATTGTAGCTATCTTAGGGTTTATTTTATAGGTAAGTATTTAGTTTTAAATAGGAATAATTTAGTTAATAATATTAATATTATTTAGATTTATTTAAATAATAATTAAGTTAGGGGGTGTTAGGGTTAGACTTAGGTTTAGGGGGCAATATATTTTATGTAGGTGGCGGCGGTGTAGAGGGGTCAGATTAGGGGGTAATATATTTAATATAGGTGGCGGCGGTGTAGGGGGGTCAGATTAGGGGGTAATATATTTAATGTAGGTGGTGGCGGTGTAAGGGGGTCAGATTAGGGGGTAATACATTTAATGTAGGTGGCGGCGGGGTCCGGGAGCGGCGGTTTAGGGGTTAAACATTTTATTAGGTATTGCGGTGGGGGATTGCGGTTGACAGGTAGATAGACATTGCGCATGCGTTAGGTGTTATTTTGCAGGCATTTTAGGGAGTTACAGTGCTCTAATACTCAGCGCAAGGCTTGCTACGACTGCATTCTGTGGCGAGGTGAAAATGGAGTAAGATTTCTCCATTTTCGCCACGTAAGTCCTTACGCTGTATATTGGATACCAAACTGCACGTGTTTTGTATGTCAGTCTATGGGCCAAAAAACTACGGGCGAAGGCAGAAATATACGAGCGTAACTTCTATGTTACGCCGTATATGTGATACCAAACCCGCACAAAATCTGGCATCTCCGGCTTCTGCGGGCGACACTGCATATCGGATGGGGCCCCTGGGGTTGCCTGGTAATTCAAGACTGGACTGACCTTGCTTTGCGGGATCAGACTGATATACTTCAGGAAAGTTTTCTTCTTTGAAAAGCACAATTGGGCTAAAAGAAGCTGCTCCTAGGTGGTAGCTCGCCATAGAACAAGCTACTGAGCTGTTGTTCATTCCTGGTAGATCACTTCTCTCTTTGTATGCATTTGTATTATGACCCTGTTTAGTTCTCCCTAAGGGTAAAGGGAGAAGCCAGACCCGAACTCCTTGTTCAGTGTGCTTAGAGAAATATGGCTGCACCTCACTGACGAAGTCCACAGAAGGCTGAAATGATTATCTGGGGTTGTCATGTTCCTTGTTCAGAGAATTATTGCCTGGTATTTTGGGGTTGAACTGACCTTACATGGCAGGATCAGACTGATATACTTCAGGAAAGTTTTCCTCTTTGGAAAATCACAACTGGGCTAAAAGAGTCTGATCCTAGGTGGTAACTTGCCATAGAACAAGCTACGGAGATGTTGTTCATTCCTGGCAGAGCGCTTCTCTCTTTTTAAGCTTCATTACTTTCTAAGGGCCAGATAATCAAACATTCTCTAGTTATATAGTGCAGACTTCACAGGGGCTTAACTCACTGAATTTTCAAAGAAATAGGGCATAACTTGGAAGTCCCAGAGGGATGCCTTCCATAGAAAGTAATGAAGCTCTCTGGGATACAAAATGTCCCATAGGACAAAGAAGGTAACTGGAAAACACCAGGGGCTGCATCAATTACAAATTAAAATATGTTTTCACTACAATTTAACTTGCATATGTCTATATTTTAGTACATATTACTCTTCTATTAGTTAAATTAAGTGTACTGTGAGTTTTGAGCAAACTTCACCTGCATACAGCTTGCGAGACAAACAGTGGAGACCAGCTTGTTAAAAAGGTTTACATCCTTTTACAAGAAATGTGAGAGAGCTTCAAACATACCCTGATAACTCCCCTATTCAGCCCAGGGACTTGCCCTGTTCCTCCCACTTTCTGAAACTGTCAGTTTTTAGTTTACAATGGAGCAAATACAAAGTGCAATGTAATATGTAAAAGATACACATAAATATGCAATAAATATCAAGTATGATCCTAATTTGTTAAAGTAAAACAAAAGCTTTCCAAACATAATCAGAATTTGTAAAATCACTGCTAGATCTAAATGTATTAAAATATAAAATAGAAATTGCAAACTGTAATATCATGCTTTGCTGTATTGCACTGGGTTTGTCTCTTCTTCAGGTACAGAAATGAGAGAGATCTTACAGTGCTGGAGTGTTCCGTCCTTTTTTTCTTTTGAGCATTCAGTGAAAACGAGTTTTTGCACATGCTCATTTTGTAACCTAGATTTTCTTTAAAATGCTGCAAATTAATAAGTGATTTAGGCAACTTTGCTAAATTTTAAAGAAAATCTGGGTTACAGCTTTGTTGGCCTATCATAGGTATGGAACAAGCAAACAATGTTTAAATAAAATCAAGACGTGTTTAATGGCCCTTTAAATGATTTTGAGATGGTTTTTATGCTTTACATAGAACATTTGCTACGCAGTGCTTACTTACTGATAATAAATAAATACTGAATAAAAAAAATTACTTTAATGTCTCGTTAAGCATCCCTCATCTTGGCTAATTCTACATTTATCTCAAAACCTTTAAAGGGGCAATGAAAACCTTGTAGTGACAACATTTTTCTGCAGTCTTCCAATATATTCACATATCCGCAAAGTCTTGAATGTTAATAGATCAATTACCACGTTGTTTGCTGCAACTGTTTTCCAGTTGTCAAACTTAACCCATCACTTTCCTTATTTGCTTGAGCCAATAAGGACTTAAGTCAGGGCTTATCCCTGTCATTGTTTTAACAAACTATCTATTGTTTGTCTTCAGCAGAAATGATAAGGTAGGAAACTGCAAATGAGATACGCATATGTAGCAAGGTTGGTCTTGTGAAGTCTGCCATGTGCTCTTTCAGTTTTTAGTACTGGAAAATCCACAAATTTCAGATTTAAATTACAGGGAAAATAAATAATAAAAGCAGAGTTGTTTTACTGTGCATAAGAAAGCATTTTCTATTGTAATCTCAGTGTTTACTTTAAAGCACATTACAAGTGTACACTTAAAAACAAGGCTTTATCTTACCTTGGCTATAATGCGACTTTATATTATGATTCATGTTGAATCTGCTCAAGTTTTATACTTGACTTTAATGTTTAATAAAATATCAACATCATGATTTCCGTTTAATTCTTTGTAGGGCAGAAATTTCCTAAATCACTTGATATTTCACTTTCTGGAACAGTGACCTTCGGTTCCGAAATTCATCCAAATGATCCTGTAGACCCTATTTGTGTTGGGAATACCGCGTATGTTAAGGTAAGTATTACACGATGGTGCTTGTGTCACAAAAACGTAATCACACACAATACGATACATTTGTAAAAAGTTAACTTCAAATAGTAACAAGCTGAGTATCTGTGAGTGAATATTTTATTCCCGAAGATTAAGAAATCTTAAATATCAGGTGCAATGGTACAAATTGCCTTGTTACTGGCAAAACCAAACATTCAGGAAGAATAAAAAGATTTAGAGATTCAATGTACACTCACATCATAACCGCGTAGTATAAAAACACAGAGTGGTAAAGAAGAAGAATTTCTTCTAAACTAAAGGTACTCACAGGGAACAGCAAATCAGGAACAGTTTATTTTAAAAACATGAAAAACAAACTTGGTGTGTTTCAAAAGAACTGCTAGTGATTACAGAGTCATATCTTATGGTTACAAATCGTACAGCCGATACCTATGACAATCATATATCCAATCATTGTCTAAAACAGGAATGGCCTTATTTTAGAAGCATTGAGGGTGGCATATCAATTTATGGCTACTAAAAAATATATATATATATAATTCCTAAAAATGTTTAGTGGCACAGGGAGAGATTTATGAAAGGCTGCAGGGTACCCTCTGTCTGCTTTAAATATATTAGGAGATTTTAATAAATTTTAGGCTATGAATAAGGCTATTGCTGAAATGTGTAAGCTTTCACTATGATGAGGGTCTATTAACTTCTGCTGAGATGCTTTCACTTTTTATATATGCACTGTACATTAATACAAGTTTTGTTATATAGCTACTTGCTCAATACTTGGGGCCCCTGTATCCTGGGGGCCAGTGATTTCTAATGCCCTGTCTTAGGATAAATTATTTGTAATTAATTAGTTCCCTTATTCGTTTTTAAAAGTGGAAGTTAACCAATTATAAAACCTACTTTCTGCTGGAGTGTGATGGTAGGGGGTGCATCCTTGGATTGTAAAGAATGAATACTGGGACCGGGGCGTTATAATTTGGTTATTCTCAAAAACATACAAACTAAAGCAAGGTGGACCCACCCTTTTGGAAACTTTAGATTTTGTGTGTTTAGTGTTACTTAGATTTTCACACTTGGAAATAAAAAAGTTGAAAGTCAATCTACCTCTTACTAGAGATTGTTAGTTAAATTTTCCTTCCCCACTGCATCATGTGACAGCCATCAGCCAATCACAAAATATATAATATAAATAGATGTGTGTATATACTGTGAACTCTTGCACATGCTCAGTAGTATCAGTTGCCTCAGAAAGTGTACATATAAGAGGTTTGTGCACATTTTGATAATAGAAGTGAATTGGAAAGTTATTTAAAATTCTATATTCTGTTCTATCTGAATCATGAAAGCTTAATTTTGACTTTAATGTTCTTTTAATCTCTGTCCTTTTTATAGTAACCAAAATATAAATATTTTTCATTGTCTGCAGCTTTACTTTAGGATCCCAGAATACAGTCTTACAGGATGTTATGCCGACCAGCACTCGGTCCAGGTGTTTTCATCGGCAAAGCCCAAAACAATCACATGTAAGTCGGCACATAATGTAATTATACGTGATTGATGCACAACAGATGTTTCTCCTGTTAAGTGTAGTCAGTCCACGGGTCATCCATTACTTATGGGATATTAACTCCTCCCTAACAGGAAGTGCAAGAGGATCACCCAAGCAGAGCTGCTATATAGCTCCTCCCCTCTACGTCACACCCAGTCATTCTCTTGCACCTAACTAATAGATAGGATGTGTGAGAGGAGTGTGGTTATTAAATTTAGTTTTTTATTACTTCAATCAAAAGTTTGTTGTTTTAAACAGCACCGGAGTGTGTTGTTTCTTCTCAGGCAGTATTAGAAGAAGAATCTACCTGAGTTTGTGTATGATCTTAGCGGACGTAACTAAGATCCATTTGCTGTTCTCGGCCATTCTGAGGAGCGAGGTAACTTCAGAACAGGGGACAGCGGGCAGGGTTCACCTGCAAAGAGGTATGTTGCAGTATATTATTTTCTAAGGAATGGAATTGACTGAGAAAATACTGCTAATACCAATATAATGTAAGTACAGCCTTAAATGCAGTAGTAGCAACTGGTATCAGGCTGTTATGTATGTATGTTGGCACTAAAGTATTTCTGGGGAATGGCACTTCACTAAGAAAATACGGTATACATATAACTTATAGCCTTTCTGCAGTGATAGCGACTAGCAACAGGCTTTTATTATTATTTTATATATTTAAAACGTTTACTGGCAGGTTAATCGTTTTTCTCTCTGAGGTACTTGGTGAAAATTTATGGGCATTATTTTCCACTTGGCTGTCGTTTATTTTGAATAAAATCAGTTTACTGAGCTTCCCCACTGCTGTATTATGAGTGGGAGGGGCCTATTTTGGCGCTTTTACTACGCATTAAAAATTCAGTCACAGTCTTCCTTATTCTCCCTGCATGATCCAGGACGTCTCTACAGAGCTCAGGGGTCTCCAAAACTAGTTTGAGGGAGGTAATCACTCACAGCAGACCTGTGAGACTGTGCTTTGACTGTGATAAAAACGTATTTATTTGATTTGTCAATCGTTTTTTGGTATTAAGGGGTTAATAATCCATTTGCTGATGGGTGCTATCCTTTGCTAAATTAATGCATTTCATATGAAAAATTGATTGCTATAACTAAACCGGTTCATTGTTATATCAAAGTGACAGTTTTTTTGTGTGCTTCTTAAAGGCACAGTAACGTTTTTTATATTGCTTGTAAATTCATTTGAAAAGTATTTTCCAAGCTTGCTAGTCTAATTGCTAGTTTGTTTAAACATGTCTGACACAGAGGAATCTCTTTGTGCAATATGTTCAAAGGCCAAGGTGGAGCCCAATAGAAATTTATGTACTAATTGCATTGATGCTACTTTAAATAAAAGCCAATCTGTACATGTTAAGCAAAATTCACCAGACAACGAGGGGGAAGTTATGCCGACTAACTTGCCTCACGTGTCAGTACCTGCATCTCCCGCTCAGGAGGTGCGTGATATTGTAACGCCAAGTACATCAGGGCGGCCATTACAAATCACTTTACAAGACATGGCTAATGTTATGACTGAAGTTTTATCTAAATTGCCAGAACTTAGGGAAACGAGACCACTCTGGGGTGAGAACAGAGTGCGCTGATGATACTAGGGCCATGTCTGATACTGCGTCACAATTTGCAGAACATGAAGACGGAGAGCTTCATTCTGTGGGTGACGGATCTGATCCAAATAAACTGGATTCAGACATTTCAAATTTTAAATTTAAGCTGGAAAACCTCCGTGTATTACTAGGGGAGGTGTTAGCGGCTCTGAATGATTGTAACACGGTTGCAATCCCAGAGAAAATATGTAGGTTGGATAAATATTTTGCGGTACCGACGTGTACTGACGTTTTTCCTATACCTAAGAGACTTACTGAAATTGTTACTAAGGAGTGGGATAGACCCGGTGTGCCTTTCTCTCCCCCTCCTATATTCAGAAAAATGTTTCCAATAGACGCCACCACACGGGACTTATGGCAAACGGTCCCTAAGGTGGAGGGAGCAGTTTCTACTTTAGCTAAGCGTACCACTATCCCGGTGGAGGATAGCTGTGCCTTTTCAGATCCAATGGATAAAAAGTTAGAGGGTTACCTTAAGAAAATGTTTGTTCAACAAGGTTTTATATTGCAACCCCTTGCATGCATTGCGCCTGTCACGGCTGCGGCGGCATTTTGGTTTGAGTCTCTGGAAGAGACCCTTGACACAGCTCCATTGGATGAGATTACACACAAGCTTAAAGCCCTTAAGCTAGCTAATTCATTTATTTCTGATGCCGTAGTACACTTAACTAAACTTACGGCTAAGAATTCCGGATTCGCCATTCAGGCGCGCAGAGCGCTGTGGCTAAAATCCTGGTCAGCTGATGTGACTTCTAAATCTAAATTGCTTAACATACCTTTCAAGGGGCAAACATTATTCGGGCCCGGTTTGAAAGAAATTATCGCTGACATTACGGGAGGTAAGGGCCATGCCCTGCCTCAAGACAGAGGCTAGACAGTCTAATTTTCGTTCCTTTCGTAACTGGCTTATGTGTTTCCACCCTTCCCGATGCTTCCTCGATTGATTGCCAGGATCAAACAGGAGAGAGCATCGGTGATTCTAATAGCACCTGCGTGGCCACGCAGGACCTGGTATGCAGATCTAGTGGACATGTCGTCCTGTCCACCATGGTCTCTGCCTCTGAGACAGGACCTTCTGGTGCAGGGTCCTTTCAAACATCCAAATCTAATTTCTCTGAGGCTGACTGCATGGAGATTGAACGCTTGATTCTATCAAAGCGTGGATTCTCGGAGTCAGTGATTGATACCTTGATACAGGCTAGGAAGCCTGTTACCAGGAAAATTTACCATAAAATATGGCGCAAATACTTGCATTGGTGCGAATCCAAGAGTTACTCATGGAGTAAGGTTAGGATTCCTAGGATATTGTCTTTTCTACAAGAAGGTTTAGAAAAGGGCTTATCCGCTAGTTCGTTAAAGGGACAGATCTCAGCTTTGTCCATCCTTTTACACAAACGTCTGTCAGAAGTTCCAGACGTTCAGGCTTTTTGTCAGGCTTTGGCCAGGATTAAGCCTGTGTTTAAAACTGTTGCTCCACCATGGAGCTTAAACTTAGTTCTTAACGTTTTACAGGGTGTTCCGTTTGAACCCCTTCATTCCATTGATATCAAGCTGTTAACTTGGAAAGTTCTGTTTTTAATGGCTATTTCCTCGGCTCGAAGAGTCTCTGAGTTATCTGCTTTACATTGTGATTCTCCTTATCTGATTTTCCATTCAGACAAGGTAGTTCTGCGTACTAAACCTGGGTTCTTACCTAAGGTAGTCACTAACAGGAATATCAATCAAGAGATTGTTGTTCCTTCATTGTGCCCTAATCCTTCCTCAAAGAAGGAACGACTGCACAATCTGGACGTTGTCCGTGCCCTGAAATTTTATTTACAGGCAACTAAAGATTTTCGACAAACTTCTTCCCTGTTTGTCGTCTATTCTGGACAGAGGAGAGGGCAAAAGGCTTCGGCTACCTCTCTCTCCTTCTGGCTTCGTAGTATAATACGTTTAGCCTATGAGACTGCTGGACAGCAGCCTCCTGAAAGAATTACAGCTCATTCTACCAGAGCTGTGGCTTCCACTTGGGCCTTTAAAAATGAGGCCTCTGTTGAACAGATTTGCAAGGCTGCAACTTGGTCTTCACTTCACACTTTTTCGGAGGCTGTTTTTGGGAGAAAGGTTCTTCAGGCAGTGGTTCCTTCCGCGTAAAGATCCTGCCTGTCCCTCCCGTCATCCGTGTACTTTTAGCTTTGGTATTGGTATCCCATAAGTAATGGATGACCCGTGGACTGACTACACTTAACAGGAGAAAACATAATTTATGCTTACCTGATAAATTCCTTTCTCCTGTAGTGTAGTCAGTCCACGGCCCGCCCTGTTTTTTATGGCAGGTCTAAATTTTAAATTATACTCCAGTCACCACTGCACCCTATAGTTTCTCCTTTCTCGTTTGGTTTTCGGTCGAATGACTGGGTGTGACGTAGAGGGGAGGAGCTATATAGCAGCTCTGCTTGGGTGATCCTCTTGCACTTCCTGTTAGGGAGGAGTTAATATCCCATAAGTAATGGATGACCCGTGGACTGACTACACTACAGGAGAAAGGAATTTATCAGGTAAGCATAAATTATGTTTTTTTTTTTCAAATTTTTTAATTTGTTTTATCTACGGGTTGGATGGAATTGTATTATAAATTAGAGTTTCTTTAGGGGCGGAGCTACCTATCGAGCTAAGAGGAAGCAATCTGTTGAAGCTCCGTGGAAAATTAAAATTTGGATCGCTTTAGTTAATATAAACCTTCTCAAAAAGGACCCCAAGGGGCTGATTCATAAATACATATTGAGGAGTAAAGATCTTAATCATCCTATCACCTGGATGCAGCACTTATAGGGTGACTTTGAGGAACTGTGAACCGATGAGATAAGACAAGCCGCGCTGCCCTGCTACGTGTACCTGATTTAACACATATCAGCTCCGGGACTGTGGACTGCTGCCTAACACGTCGACTGAAGATCAGCAGCTGGTCTGTGACTCCGGATGGTCGGGGCTCCGCTCCGGAGCCGTTCTAGCAGCCTTGAGAATCACCGGAGGCACTGATAGCAGAGGACTCGGCTGACCCGATGCAGTTTTCTGCTTGAGACCTTTAGCAGAGGTAAACAGACACGGGTAACAGTACTGAGACAGATCCCCTGCCTTGTAACCCCATATAGTCACACTCAGAGCCATCTGGACGGGGGAACCACATAAAAGATCAAGCCACACAGAAAGGAGACCAGTGGCGCGAAAAGACGCCATTTTGGGGGCAGCTTAACACTGGGTAAAAATATAACGGCACTATCGGTGAGGGCCAGACCTTCTCATATAAGTATACCTGGTGAGAGAGATTAACAAGCACAAAGGCAGGTTGCTTCAATAGTTCCTAATACAGCCCATATACAGCTACTGAACACAGTTAAAGAAGCAACGTCTCAGAGTGAAGGGCTACATGTGTATTTTTCATTCCCCATGATCACCTAGACAAAGCACTCTTTAGGTCCTACAAGCAATAGCAATTAAACAACCTAGTGAACTCTAAGACAGAGCTGCATTGAGAGACTTATTATATTAATTTATAACCGCAACCTGAAGCTTATGCAGCAGCTAGATTCTTAACTACAATTTTTGCGCACATACAGAGCCTGCCCACAGGGACTTCACAACACCATAACTTGAGGGCTCTTTCATTGTTGCCCCGGGGACACAGCAGAGTGGCCTACAATAAAACTACCCTCAATCTCTATACCTGTGGGAATCACAGGAAGTCCCTGGAAGCTGCACTCAAGAGTACACACCTTCTGTTTGCCACGTGGCGCCTACCTCAGAACTGTACAAGGCGACAGACCTGGTCTGATATCAGGCCCCCTGCATTAAAGAAAACTTGAATAAAACCTCCCACGGACTCCCTCACCCCTCTCTCCAACGGATACAAAGAATTGGTCCCTCTCCTCCCTTTCCCGCCGGCTCACTTGCCTGCGGGTCATATCCCGGACACCTTTTTCCAGCATCGCCCAGAGGGAGCAACTCCCCTGGAGAGGGGCCCAAACGCTTGAGAGTCCCTGCTCACTGTATCCTGAGAGAATACTAAACGGATTCCCCAAGACAACATAGGGTTTTGAGTCCCTCCATAACTTGTGGCGTGCCCCCTTTTCCTTCTTCCCTCCTTCTGTTTGGATCCCCCGGTGCACCACAACATGTAATTTAATACCACAAGGTGTGCACCCCCGCCAGTCGATGAAGCTCTGGTAGCATACCAAGTGAAAGCAGGTTCTCATTAATATAAAACAAAATCATCTGTACTCTGGGTCGTTATTCTCACTTCATGATGTCTCAACCCCAAAAAAGGAAACAAAAACCCCACAACACGCCAAAGCGTACAGTGGCGGATCACTTTCAGCATCCGGGAAAACAGACCCAGGACAGATCAGAAGATGAAGGCTCGGACACGGGAAGTTTCTCAGATAATCAGTCTGACAAATTTCTCTCACACCGGATATCCAGAATGCCAGCTATGGATGGCAACTCCAACAATCTGATGGACTCTATTGAATCACTGTTGAAATCTCATCATGACTCATTGTCAAAGAAATTTGAGAGGTCTCCTTGGAGAATGTACAAATACGTTAGAACGCAGACAAGAAGATCTCACTGTCGATCACTCAAACCTTCTGGCCTACTCGCAAAGTTTGGCGGTTCAAATCTCTGATTTAGAACTCAAACTAGCGGACTTAGAAGACCGCTCACGCCGTAACAACATCAGGATCAAAGGGATCCCAGAGACGGCCACCCCTCAAGACCTGGAAGATTACCTACAAGAGCTATTCAAGGATATCCTGGGCCCTGAACAGACCAGTGACAACCTCATTGACAGAGTACACAGAGCACTCCGGCCCAGATCTGCGGATGAGGGGAAGCCTAGAGATGTTGTGGCTAGACTACACTACTACACGTTCAGGGAAAAGATCCTTAGAGCCCTAGCTAGAGTGAAGTCCTTAACGGGCAAATTTGCGGAGCTACAGATACCCGGATCTCTCACCCCACACGTTACAAATGCGCAGACACTACCAACCATACACCAGAATACTACGAGAAAAGAGCCTCAAATACAGATGGGGGTTCCCAGTGAGGTTATTCATCACGAAGGACAGCCAACAATTCATAGTCACCTCACCACAACAAGCGTGAGAGCTGCTACAGAAATGGGGCCTACTTCCTGAAGACCCAGAGGACAGGCTTTCAACATCTAACAGAGGGAATGGCCTCAGAGCCTCAGCACCAGTATGGAAACCTCTCCCACAGCGACCCCCTTCAGCATCAAAAAGGTCCCTGGCAACTGGAGAGATACCCACGCCTGGAGATACATAGAGAACCTGCTTACAGACCACAGAACTTACATAGCAGACCAACTGAACTCTTGTTATAAAAGAAGAGACACTTGCGGGATAATCTCGCACATTCCTTTGATGAGGATTCAAGGTCGCAGAAGAAGATGGGTGAGATGTTTAGAAAATTTATGTTAAACTTCTAAATTACTTTATATTGCTGTGCTTAGCCACTTAGATTCCAATAAGTATCAATGCAGACTTATTAGTACCTGCCTTAATTGTTCTTTTCATAGTGGACATGGGGTTATGTTTAATATTTTGTGGGGTATGACATGTATAGATGGGGTTTTGCTCAAATCTGGGGGTATTTAAGTTTAAATGGACAGCCGGAGAAATTGTACAGTTGAAACCGGCTGCCCCCCTTTGTGCACTCTACTATTTGACACACCTTACCTAGTGACTAACACACTATCTCTTTAGAGCCCAGCCTGACAGCAACTGGTACCCCCAGACCATACCCACGCTACATTAACCAAGGACTATCCTCCAGTATAACCCTCACATGTTTTGCTAACCAACTAAGATAATGTCCGTCTTGGCCTGCAGACGATTCACCCAACGAAACCGAACTGCTTATTATCGACCAGACAGACCACGTAAATTCACCGAGAAGTGAGGTCAGACACCACCACCCCTCCCCCCATGGACCACTAACAACAACTACCTTAATGGAACACGACCACCCGACGTACCCCACCTTTTTCACAATAGAGAACCCTATCTCATTGACAACCTAGAATCCTTCCTTAGTTTATAACTTCAGTCTCGTTCATTGCTTACTGTACGGTCTATATTGTTAAAACTGTTATATCAATGTTATGTTACTATATTATTATTAATGTTTGCCTTTTATGACTGCGGGGGAGCATGACCTTTCTCTGCTCGACTCCGCCCCACAAAATTAGTTGTGCCACCCTGGTTGATGCACCAGTGGAGACACTCATTGTGAAAGTGAACACCTAACACTTTTCCTTGACCTTGCCCCTAGGGCTCTCGACCCCTGAAATACGACAGGCACCGCAGACTTTGAGAATCACTACACCTAATAGCCAGGGCGACTCCCTCGTCAACCAACCCCATTCCCCACCTAACCCCTGTCCCTCCGGGACCCCACAAACACCACCTGAATGGCGCCCATCCGTATAGCCACCTTAAATTCGCAAGGACTAAACTCGCCCACCAAGAGAAAACTATTACTTAACTACCTACATACACACAAGGTCCACATACTATTTCTCCAAGAGACGCATTGGAAGGGAGATTTGCACTCACTTAAAAAGTCCCAGAATTATCCAATATGTGAAACCGCATCTAATGCAGAAGGGAAATCTCGGGGAGTGGCTATCCTAATTAGCAGAGATCTGACATTCACACCAGAATACATAGATAGAGACCCTGAAGGGAGATTTCTAATATTAGTATGCAAATTAAATGAAATACCATACACCTTGGTTTCCGTTCACGCCCCAAATACGAAACAAATCCCCTTTGTGCGTACCCTCCTAACGCGGGTGGATAGGCTCAAACGAGGACATCTAGTTATAGGGGGAGACCTCAACATGGTGTGGGATCCCCAAAAGGATAAGCAGTCCACCCTCACCGCACATGCGGACAGAAACATCTCCTCCACTTCCAACGCGTTCCGTAAAATTATGTATCAGTTTGACCTTTATGATGCATGGTGGTGTTTAGCACCCACCCAAAAAGATTTCACGCATTACTCTAAGGCCCACAATTCTTACTCGAGAATCGATTATATATTATGTGATTCTTGGTCCCTGGATAAGTGTGTGAACCCTGCCATCCAACCATGCACATGGTCAGACCACGATATGGTGTGCATAGACTTCTTTGCACTGCAATCCTTAACCACCAGACCCCCCTGGAGGCTTCCCGAACAGCTTCTAGCGGAGGGAGAACTTCCAGTACTGACTAAGACAATAGCCGACTTTTTGACACACAATGACAATGGCACTACAGATGTGAACATGGTGTGGGCAGCCCTTAAGGCTTACCTCAGAGGACATTTCATCAAAAAATTAGCCCATCTCCGTAAATCTAATGGCCACTCACTTACCAAGTTGTACGGAGATCTCCGAAAAATGGAGACAGCTAACAAGACATGCCCTGACACTTGTATAGCCCAACAGGTAGGACTAGTCAGGGAGGAAATTGCTAGGAGAGAAACACTGAAAGTGCAAGATAACCTACACAGACTCAAGCAGCTATATTATTACAAGGGCAACAGAGCAGATAGATACTGGCGAATAAGCTACGTAAACCTGCGCAACAGAATAGAATAGCCTCCCTCAACATACAAAGGGGCCCAGTCTACTCCCCTAAGGAGATAGGAATAGCCATTGAAAAATATTATTCCTCTCTATATAATATTGCAACTACTGAAACAACAGGCAGAGCTCACACGAGAGACATTCGCGAATTCCTAGAGAGCCTAGATCTACCCACTCTATCAGAGGAAGCCAAAGCCACACTGACGAAACAATTCACAAAAGAGGAAGTTAAGACAGCCATAGCTGGTCTATCCCCCCATAAAGCCCCAGGCCCAGACGGGTTCACAGCCTCTTTCTACCAGGCCCTGACCTCGGGGCTTACCCCACTTCTGCTCCGATTTTTCGTGAGTGTTGCACAGACAGGTAGATTCCTGCCAGAGTTCCTTGAAGCCAATATTATTACAATACACAAAGAAGGCAAAGACCCTACGCAATGCCCCAGCTATAGGCCCATTTCCCTTATAAACGTGGACGCCAAAATTTATGCCAAAATCCTAGCCAATAGGCTTAGCACACACCTACAAACCCTCATTCACCTTGACCAGGTGGGATTCGTTGTCAACAGACAGGGCTTGGATAACACCCGCCGCCTCCTCAATATCTTTACAGAGGCAGCTGACCTAGGCCTCCCCATGCTCACCCTGTCACTAGATGCCGAGAAGGCCTTTGACAGGGTGAGATGGGAATATCTATTCCAAACTCTAGCAGCCTTCGGTTTGCCCAACTCCTACATTAGGGCTATTAAGGCCCTATACTCCTCTCCCACCGCTGTGTTAAGGGGTCTGGGATTCTGTTCCCCCATGATACGGATAACCAACGGGACCCGACAAGGGTGCCCCCTATCCCCTCTCTTGTTTGTCCTCGCAATTGAACCTCTCGGGGCAGCTATTAGAAGGAGCCCTGAAATTCATGGACTCCAACTCCACGACACTGTCCAGAAACTAGCCCTGTTTGCAGATGACCTTACATTCTTCCTCACGGACCCTATGGACTCCCTCCCCCCATTGTTTAGATTACTGCAACGATTTGGTGAACTCTCGTACTATAAAATTAACGTCGGTAAAAATGAAGTCTATTCTATTAACATTCCTCCCGAAGACAAAAACAAAATTCAGCTCACTTACTCTTTTAAATGGTCAACTAGAGGTGTGCGACACTTGGGAGTGTTCCTCTCCCATTCCAAAACTATAACCATTAAAGAAAATTATGAAAATCTACTCAAAGAGATTACATTAGATCTCAATTCCAAGAGGTTTAGCGAGATCTCTTGGCTGGGCAGAGTAGCAGCCCTCAAGATGATGGTACTTCCCAAGCTCACATATTTTTTCCGTTGCATACCGCTTTCAGTCCCTCTGCCTTTGGTTCGGAAGATACAGACTCTCTTTAATGCCTACACCTGGCACGAAAAGAGACCCCGTGTGGCGGCCCACATCCTTCAGACTCCCGTAGAGAGAGGCGGTATAGGCCTCCCAAACATTAGGAAATATCATGAAGCTGCGATGATCACCCATGCTTCGGCATGGGGCCGGAACCTCCCTATAACTAGATGGAGAGAATTGAAGCAGGCCTCACTCCCGGCGTTTGTAGACCTTGAGGATCTCCTCTGGCTACCCCCACATTGGCAGTCCAAAATCTCTATCTCCAACCACATAGTCAAGGGGTGCCAGGAGAAATGGCTGAAGCTTAGACATAGCAGACTCATTGCTCCTCACCCATCACCAGTGCACTCCATACGAGGGCTCCTATATGGTCTACCCGAGGCCCATGCCAGCTCATGGGCTACCACGGAAATCCGTGACCATCAAGATTTTTATGAAAATAAACAGTTAAAAACACACTCGGCTATGCTAGCCTCACCCTCACTGACCCCCAGGTTCCATTTTTACCTGCTGAGGATCCGATCTCTAATGAGATCCTGGGGCTTCATGGAGGACCAACTCCGAGATCTTTCCCTATGGGAAGCGCATTGGAAAGCGAACCTCCAACTGTATAAACCTCTCTCCACGCACTACAAGTGTTTAATCGAGGATTATATCCCAACTAAGACAATCCATATGGAGGCCTGGGAAAGTGACCTACAACTGGAACACCCCCTTGAAGCATGGGTAGAGGCAATTAGTCATACTAAAAAAGCCACCCATTGCGTCACTCTTTACGAGTTGTACTTTAAGATCATCACAAGGTGGCACCTAGTTCCCACCAAACTCCAAAAATTGTATCCCGATCACTCTCCCATGTGTTGGAGGGATTGTGGAGAAAAGGGAACCCCACTCCACATTTTGTGGACCTTCCCGAAACTCGCTAACCTATGGCAGAGGGTGGAGACATTGTGCAGAGATCTGGGCCTGGTTGACACGCTTCCTCCCTCACTTGCTATACTACACCTAGGGATAGATTCTCTACCCAGGTTCAAACGGAGCCTACTTATAGGCATTCTTATCTCCACCATGTTACTTGTGGCCAGAAATTGGAAAAAAAATCTACCCCCCAGGTGGCAAGGGGTAATAGACTGTGTCAACTACATCAAAAACATGGAAAATTACGTATACAGGGAACGCAGACAACTGACAGATTTCTGCCTAATTTGGGAACCATGGGACTCCTACTGGACCCGTAAAACCACGTAAACTGATACGCCCCTAACTAATTAGGGACAACTTTGTAGATGGTCTACCCCTCTTTTACCCTCCCGGGACTCACCGAAGCTGATTAGGCCCTTAGGAAATGCCCCTGACTCCCCCCTTAAAAGAGAGCCAAACGTGGGATGAGGGAAAGCCCCTAGATGAGTAGGTTTGGGCCCTCCTGATCCACACGCCTCTCCCAATAAGTCATGGGAACCTTCGTTCCCTGTGGCTCAGTGAAGTCTGTAGTGCTTGGATGCTGATGTCGAGATGCTCTAGCGGACAGTTCCGCTTAACTAATGGCCGTCTCAATTGTGTTACAACTAAGAAACATCATATGCTATGGTAAAGTCTTAAGAGTTTTTTCTCTTTACAGAACAAATAACGGCCTCTGTAAAAACGAGGTTACATTGAAAGGGGTGACACGGACACTCCACTAGAATCAAAGTTTATGTTTCTCATGTTATGATGTTACACTGTTATGTTTTTAATATATAATGTATAAGCTGTATGAGACTCTTATACCTCAATAAAAATTTATTTAAAAAAAAAATAAATTAGAGTTTCTTTTTAATGTTCCCGTCCTGAATACTGCATGAGGTGTCTCTGTCCAACAGAATTGCTGTATGAGTTGTCCTATGGGCAGTGGTTTGTGTACACACATGCATTTCATTCTGGATGCAATATAAGCTTCAGAAGCTTTATCTTAAAGGGACATTATACAATAGATTTTCTTTCCATAAATGTTTTGTAGATGATCCATTTATATAGCCCATCTGGGAGTCTTTTTGTAACTATGTATAGTTTTTCTTATTTTTTAAGAACACAGAGTTATATATGAATATTGGTGTATACTGTTGCTTTTTAACTTTTTTATATAAAAAAAAAAATTAAATTTAAATTCTCCTCTCTCTCTCATATGCATAAAGGCCAAAAAAGTTCAACCAGGTCCAGGTCCCACTTAAAATATAGTAAAAATTGCTTTGATGGACAGAAATAGTCTGACAATAATTACTTTTTAAAAGAACCTAAAAGTTGTAACTTTTTTTTGGGGGGGGGGGGTGATCATCAGCCAGTGAGCTTTTACACACCAGACTAATAATGCTGATCCATGCTTTTTCTTTTTTTTTTAAATATTTTTCTCTATGCAAAAATATTTTAACATGTTTAAATAGTGTGTTTTCATATGCAAGATAGTCTGATTTATTTTTTTGCAAAACAATTCATTTAGGAAGAAATGTCACACACCAGACAAGTCATAGTTTATGCATGAAGTGTATGAAATGTACATGCAGCAAAATAAACACTTTAGGCTTTTATTACTTTTCTAAGATATGATCTCAAATGTCCTTAATTTATTTGTCACAATAAAATCTTAATATTATTTATGTTTGTACACAAGCACAGGTTGTAAATTATTCTCTCCTTCAGTGTGTTCCCAATGATTAATTTTACTCACTGGATTACAAATAATTCCTTTAGCTCTATTTTGACATTTGAATCGGCTGTTTTTTTTTTGGCCTGGTAAAACATCCACCTGTACTGAAAATTTCAATACTGCAGTATTGGCCACGTAAACAAGAAAAACATCAGAAATCAACCTCCTGGTGGGGGAGCAATGAACTCCATAGAATTGAAAAGGATGTTCCTGCAGTAGCTTTGAATACAATAACCTCATCAGCTGATTACCTGAGTGCATTGTTCCTTTAAACAGAAGAGTGTTTAGAGGCTTGTGGGAGAGTATGTGTTATTAAAGGGATATGAAACCCAAATGTTTTGTTTTGTGATTCAGAGCATGCAATTTAAAAAAAAAAGTTTCCAATTTACTTCTATTAACAAATTTGCTTTGTTCCCATGATACTTTGTGTTGAAGAGATACCTAGGTAGGAATCTGGTGCACTACATGGCAGGATATAGTGCTGCCATCTAGTGCTCTTGGAAATGGATAACATTCTTGCAAAACTGTTGCTATATAGTGCTGCAGATACGTGCAGGCCCTGAGCTTTTTTAAAAAAAAAGATACCAAGAGAACAAAGAAAATTTGGTAATAGAAGTAAATTAGAAAGTTGTTTAAAATTGTATGTTCTATGTGAATCATGGAAGAAAAATATTTTGTGTCCCTTTAAAGGATCTTCCTGTGCAGATGCTGATAATACGCTGTCTTTTTATTTTGCAGCTCGAGAGCTCATTGCTTCTGACTATTACATCTGGAATTCTAAGGCTCCAGCACCAGTTGTATTCAGATCTCTTGTTACATGAACCTTCCTTTGGATATATCTGATGGAAATAGAAAATAAAGAAATGATGGGATTAGTGTTATTGTAATTACTTTTGTATGTGCATTTATTATGTTATTTTATGGTTTTTATCTTGTGATTTTCATTCTTTTTTTCATGTTAATCATAGTGAACATTTTTAAAAATACAGGTTTGGATCAACAGAGATGGCAACTTGGATGGAATATAAAATGCCTTTTAATTTATATTTGCACAGGGCTCGAAAAACCCAGGTGCCATGGAGCCACTGACACCTTAAAATTAGGCCCTGGCGCCCTGGATAATAGTCCCAAAACACCCATGGTGCCTCCCATTTGCCCTGCCATCCGCTCCCACTGCACCTAAAATTTAGCTTGTTGAGCCTGGATTGTTTCTAGACCTTGCAGCTGTGAAATACAAATCCAACATTTATTGGGTTGTTACATAGGGGCCTATTTATTATTGTGCGAGCGGACATGATCCGATAATGTGGATCATGTCCGCTGCACATCGATAAATATTGTGGTTAATTTATCTAACTCCCCTATTTCTGATGATGAATCATGTGTGTTAAACAGGGGTTTATCTTTCTGCCCTCGTAATGACTGCAATTTCTTCCAATTACACAAAGATCTTTTTAGATTTTTTAGAAACATTCGTTTACAAACTCTTTGTTTTGATAGGGATATGGGAACTACCATTAAGACTGACAATAAATTGAATTTAAAGAAAGTGGGTTTGAGAAACAAGAGTTCCTATATGCCTAATCAAAACAATCATAGTGTTGAAACCTTTGTTAACTTGGTATTACATGACATTGACTTATTAAAACATAAATTGGATAAACAGAAAATTGCTAGTAAGGGCAATGATAAACGTTCCAATAAGTTACATACTAATAAGAGTTGTACTGATGTTGCTATTAAACATAACTTTTCTAAAATAGACTTTGCAGCTTTAAAATCTCTTCAATCTAGGGATAACGTCATACTAAAAAGTGCTGATAAAGGCGGAGCCATTGTCATTTTAGACAAGGAATACTACATTAACGAAATTAAAAGCCAATTAAATAACACCTGTATATAGAAGGTTATCTAACAATCCAATTTTTTTAATACAGAAAGAACTTGGTACAATATTGCTAAATGTGGTAAATAATGGGATTATTGATAAAGAACTAGCAAAAGTTTTGGAAATTAAACACCCCAAAACCCATGTGATTTATGCTCTACCCAAAATCCATAAAAACTATAGGGAACCTCCGGGCCCCCCCATAGTATCTAGTATAGGTTCTGTGTCTTCTAATATATCAATTTATTTAGACAAAATTTTGAGACCTTTTGTTGAAAATTCAAATTAATTTCTTAAGGACACCAGTGACTTTTTACTAAAAATTGAGGCATTGGGGTTGGGTAAATTTCTACTTTTTAGCCTAGATGTTGAAAGCTTGTATACATCGATTACCCATGTAAGTGGTGTGGGGGCTGTTAAATATGCTTTAAGTAATAGTGGAGATTTTTTTAGTGCTCAAACCGATTTTCTTATTTTACTATTGGAATTTGTTCTTTATTATAATTACTTTTTATTTCAGGGTAAATACTTTTTACAGATACAGGGTACTGCTATGGGTTCCAACGTTGCCCCCAATTATGCTAACTTGCTAATGAATCTATTTGAACAAAAATTTGTTTTTGCCAATTTGGACTTCATTCAATGTGGCGCTACATTGATGATGTCTTTGGCATTTGGTTGGGCGATGTTGGAACCCTGGTTTCTTTTGTTAATGATCTGAACAGTTCTACTACCCATTTAAAATTTACCCTCACTTACAGTGAAGAGGAGTTAAAAGAAAATTATTAAGGTTGGAGATTCCCTTAAGGTTGACCTGTTTCGGAAACCGACTGACCGCAATAGCATACTACATTTCGATAGTGCCCATCCATTAGCTCTCTTAAAAGCATTACCTAGAAGTCAGCTATTAAGAGTTCGACGCATTGTAACTGATGAAGCTTTATTTGATCTTAGATTGAGGAAATGATTCCCTTAAGGTTGACCTGTTTAGGGAACCGACTGACCGCCCTAGCATACTACATTTCGATAGTGCCCATCCATTAGCTCTCTTAAAAGCATTACCTAGAAGTCAGCTATTAAGAGTTCGACGCATTGTAACTGATGAAGCTTTATTTGATCTTAGATTGAGGGAAATGAGGGACTGCTTCATTGAGAGAGGCTACCCTCTGACTCTAATTGAAAAAGAATTGGATCCTATATTGTGCATTCCAAGAGAGAGCCTTTTGAGCTTCTAAAAAGAAAAAAAGTGTAAGATTCACCGGATGGTCTTTGTCTCTGAGTTTAACTCCCAAAGCCACTTAATTCAAAATATTATCAGAAAACATTGGGGCATTTTGAAAAAGTGTAATCCTAACATACTTGAGTTTGTTGATATGCCTATGCCAGCATTTAGAAGAGGGGTTAATATCCATCAAAAATTAATTAAATCTGATATTGGGGCTGTAAAAGCTCTTGATAAGCAAAGATATCTAACAGATAAGAATAATGGATGCTTTCCCTTTCTTGGTTGTTCTTGTTGTGGGAATATGACTAAAGGGTCATCTTTTTTCCATCCCAAATCTGGTAAAAAGTACACCATCAAGGGCTTCCACACTTGTAATACCCAATATGTTATATACCTTGTCAAATGCCCTTGTGGGCGGGGCTATGTGGGGGAGACCACTAGATATATCAGAGATAGAATTATTGAACACAAGAGTTCAGTTAGGAATAATTTACTTGCCCTTGTCTCCTGTCATGTTTCAAGAATGGGACATGCCATGGGCGGGGCTATGTGGGGGAGACCACTAGATATATCAGAGATAGAATTATTGAACTCAAGAGTTCAGTTAGGAATAATTTACTTGCCCTTGTCTCCTGTCATGTTTCAAGAATGGGACATGCCGTCAATCAGTTACGTTTTCAGATTATTGAATTTGTTCCCAGACCAAGGAGGGAAGGGGACAGAAATGTATTATTAAAACAAAGGGAATGCTTTTAGATTTTCGAACTAGGCACTATGGAACCGGATGGTATGAACAGGGATTGGGATCTTTCTGTATTTCTATAAATATAAAGACATAAAATAATTTCAGTTTTTGTTTTTGAGAGTGTAGGTGCTGACTTGAGAGTACTTCTAGTAATGTTTTTTGTATTTCCGTTAATTTTAAGGATATAATAAATTAAGTAATATTTGCATTTGCTTTTGATTCTTGGTAATGTTTTTACAACACTGTTTCAGAAATAGTTTAACATTGAATGCATGAAATGGTTAATTTTGTGAATACTCTTGGCTGCCCCCTTGTGGCGGTAGGGTATATAAGGATACTCTATATCAGTGTTTTTTATTGCATGATTAAGGGAGGTGTGCTCCCGAAACGTTGCTGTTCTTTATGTGCTAAATAAATATTTGTATACCACATTTGCTGCCATCCCTCTTTGGCCAGTTTTGGACACCTTTTGGTCTTGGTGGGGGAGACCTGGTTGGCATGCAGTGGTCTGTTGTGCTGGATTGTTTCTAGTTTTTTGAACATCGATAAATAATGTGCAATGATGAAAGACAAAACATATAGCACTCTGGAGTGGATCATTATAAAACAACACTTCTAATGAAAATGTTACATACTACTCATATGCTAAATCACTTGAAAAAAATTATTTATGGGATATACTACTCATATACTAAATCACTTGAAAAAAATTATTTATAGGACATACTACTCATATGCTAAATCACTTGAAAAAAATTCTTTATGGGACATACTACTCATATACTAAATCACTTGAAAAAAATTATTTATGGGATATACTACTCATATACTAAATCACTTGAAAAAAATTATTTATGGGACATACTACTCATATACTAAATCACTTGAAAAAAATTATTTATGGGACATACTACTCATATACTAAATCACTTGAAAAAAATTATTTATAGGACATACTACTCATATACTAAATCACTTGAAAAAAAATTATTTATAGGACATACTACTCATATACTAAATCACTTGAAAAAAATTATTTATGGGACATACTACTCATATACTAAATCACTTGAAAAAAATTATTTATAGGACATACTACTCATATACTAAATCACTTGAAAAAAATCTTTATGGGACATACTACTCATATACTAAATCACTTGAAAAAAATTATTTATAGGACATACTACTCATATACTAAATCACTTGAAAAAAATTATTTATGGGACATACTACTCATATGCTAAATCACTTGAAAAAAATTATTTATGGGACATACTACTCATATACTAAATCACTTGAAAAAAATTATTTATAGGACATACTACTCATATACTAAATCACTTGAAAAAAATTATTTATAGGACATACTACTCATATGCTAAATCACTTGAAAAAAATTATTTATAGGACATACTACTCATATGCTAAATCACTTGAAAAAAATTCTTTATGGGACATACTACTCATATACTAAATCACTTGAAAAAAATTATTTATAGGACATACTACTCATATACTAAATCACTTGAAAAAAATTCTTTATGGGACATACTACTCATATGCTAAATCACTTGAAAAAAATTCTTTATGGGACATACTACTCATATACTAAATCACTTGAAAAAAATTCTTTATGGGACATACTACTCATATACTAAATCACTTGAAAAAAATTATTTATGGGACATACTACTCATATACTAAATCACTTGAAAAAAATTATTTATAGGACATACTACTCATATGCTAAATCACTTGAAAAAAATTCTTTATGGGACATACTACTCATATACTAAATCACTTGAAAAAAATTCTTTATGGGACATACTACTCATATACTAAATCACTTGAAAAAAATTATTTATGGGACATACTACTCATATACTAAATCACTTGAAAAAAATTATTTATGGGACATACTACTCATATACTAAATCACTTGAAAAAAATTATTTATGGGACATACTACTCATATACTAAATCACTTGAAAAAAATTATTTATGGGACATACTACTCATATGCTAAATCACTTGAAAAAAATTATTTATGGGACATACTACTCATATGCTAAATCACTTGAAAAAAAATCTTTAGCTCACCAGAGTAAGTGCTCTGTGAACAGTTAGAGCTGATGTAAACTGCAAGTTGGAAGAAAAGAAAAAATAGCCCATGAGCAGTGCTGGGCTCATGCATTTGCTGTTATCTCATGAGATTTCACTGTAAACTTCCTTAAACTGAATAGACTTGCACATGCCTGATGCACGCTCCCTTGGAAGTCCTGGGACTAAAGTCTCTTTACAATGGGGTAAATTTTACATCTTTTTTACATAGAGATGTTCAGGTGATATTTTCTAGTCAGCTTCTTACAGCTGTGCTGCATCACTTTCATGTGTTTAAACATTTGGGTGTCATGTCGCTTTAACTCTTCGTATATTACTATGCTGTTTATGTAACATGAGCCATGATATTTTTATATTACTGATTACAGTCATTGGCTCAGAATCATAGAGAATACTTTGAAAATGAGCTTCCTTTTTCAGGTCCCTTACAGATTTCATAAAGAATAAAGTTCCTTTGAAAAACGCTAAGCCTCACTTATGGGCCCTCACTGTGTAGTCAGTGAGAATAAGAATTTGCAGCCTTTCCTATATAAAACATATCTCACAGTGCAGTAGAGGAGATGGAAACAAGTAATTTCCTTGCCTTAAAGGGATATAAAACCCAAAATTGTTCTTTCATGATTCAGATAGAAAATATAATATTAAATACTTTTCCAATTGACTTTTATTATCTAATTTGCTTCATTCTCTTGGTATCCTTTTTTGAAGCAGCAGCAATGCACTACTGGGAGCTAAGTGAGCCAATAACACGAATCATGTTTGTGCAGCCACCAATCAGCAGCTCCTGAGCCTACCTAGGTATACAACAAAGTATACCAAGAAACAAAACAAATGAGATAAAATAAGTAAATTTAAGAGTAGTTTAAAATCACATGCTCTATTTCAATCATGAAAGAAAAAATGTGGGTTTCATGTCCCTTTAAGGATTTCTTGCATGTTAGAATGAAATGTTTATCTTTCAACAAAGAATAGTAAGAAAACAAAGCAAATTTGATGATAAAAGTAAACTGGAAAGTTGTTTAAAATGACATGCCCTGTCTGAATCATGAAACTTTAATTTTGACTAGACTGTCCCATTAAATATATTTATGATATATTTAAAATGATGGCAGGTGCCCTAGGTATGTAGTGTGGAAGCAAGAGCAAGATTTATATAAAGGGTTCATTTCTATGGGACAAAGCTCGCTTCTCACAGTTCTTGCAGGGTTATGCCCTTCATCTTTATAAATTTCACTTCTGTCTGATGAGATCATCCTCCCCCAGGCAGTTGGATTTATTGAATATAGAGAATTAACTCTTCTAACTTAATATAGGCACAGATATTGGATTACCACTTTGTACAAGTAATCGTTCTAATCTTATACATGATCCACCTGATTGTTTAACAATTGCAAATGTGTTAATGTAGTAGTGTTAATGTATTCAGAAAGTTTCACACTTGGAAGGCATATTAATTTATTGCAAAACAACAGAAATGTAGTATTATATATTATGGCCATTTATTACTTATCTGCAGCATGCCTTGGGGATGATTTTGACATTTTATGTGTTCCTTTGACTAAAAATGAAAGAGCATATTTTTGTGTGGTAATATACTTTGCTTGTTGTTGTTGTTGTTTTTTATTTGTTGTAAATGTGAGTTTGGGTGTTTCATATGTATTTTAAAGGGACATGAAACCGACATTTTTTTCTTTCATAATATAGAAAGAGTATGCAATTTTAAACAACTTTCTAATTTGCTTCATTCTTGTGATATCCTTCGCTGAAAAGCATATCTGGATAGGCTCAGTAGCTGCTGATTGGTGGCTGCTCATAGATGCCTCGTGTGATTGGCTCACCCATATGCATTGCTATTTCTTCAACAAAGAATATCTAAAGAATGAAGCAAATTAGATAATAGAAGTAAATTGGAATGTTTAAAATTGTATTATTTACCTGACTCATGGTAAAAAAAAAATGTGTTTAGTGTCCCTTTAAGAGCTTGGAATATCAGCTTTCATCTGTTAAAGACTTGATATTGGGATTGGCACATAAATTCAGCTGTGGAAATAATATTAACAGTTTGTGTTGGCTAAAAAATGTCCTTTTTCAATGTATCACTCACATATCAGGATAATATATCCTTTCTACTCAAACTAATTAGTATGTGATTCATTAAAAATCGGAAGAATACCTTTATGTGCATTTAAATGTAAAAAACACAATCTAGGGTGTTACGTGATTTTCATCTTCCTGGGTATTGAAAAAAAAACATTAAAGGGACAGAAAATACTTTGGCATTACAAGACTTAACTGTGATCTTATAATAAGTTTACATACTGACTTAGTGTAAAAACATTCTGAATAAATTAACACATTGTCAAACATGGACTTGTTACTTGAGTAGACACAACTTAAATATTTGCATTTTCTTAGGAAAACTTGCATTGATTTGCAGCACCTTATCACCTCTGCTGAAGACAATTTTCAGAGTTAAATTACAGAAAAAAATGGCAAATTGGCAAGTCTATTGCAAAGTGTTTTTAAACTAATCTGAATGTAATTGAATTTTAGTTTAGTTCTTAATTTATATTAGTTTTGTTATGTTGGTCAAATTGTATCCCTGCCGTTGAATTGACTTAAGAAACCTGCTAGAATATTGATGCATTTTTGGAATGACATCTCTCGTGACAAATTCACCAACTGCTACACAACACTCTGATGGATTTTTCATGGTGGCAGAGTTAATTTAAAACACAGTTATTTTGGACATACTACTAACAACTCCAATAGGTTCTACACATTTTTTAATCAAAATGTGTAGAGCAGATCTCACACCATGAAATAAAGCACCAAATTTTGGTTCTGTATATGGGGCCATATTCCTTGACTTCACGCGGTTAAAGCATCAGTTTGGTTCCATATTTAAGACTGTCTTGTCTACAGTGTCCGCAGTGCCAAAATCATCAGTTTTTCGTCCATTGTTGTTCTCATACAGCCGAAAAAAATCTTTTGATTTTGTGTAGAAATCTGTCACTTGAAGATACATTTTTGAAGACAAAGTCTGTTTCCCCAGTTTAGTAGATGACCTCTTTAATGTTCACTCTATGTCTGGGAACTCCTTAGTGTAATTAGCGACCTTTGAACTCAGCAGCTAATCCTGAGCTATTTTGTATTCCTTACCCATCTGTAAGACTGGACCTCTCTTTTCTTCAGAGTCCACTGCCACAATTAAAGAAGAAACAGCTGCATTTCAAAGGGATTCCAATTCCAGAAGGCTAATCGTGATTGACATGTTCTTATACTAAGCTATAGGAAAATAAGAGAGTCCTTTCTTGGGTTAAAACTTCAATCATTTTCTAAAAAAAATTATCTCAATATGGATGTTATTAATTTTCTTTGATAACAATTCTTTGAATATATTTAACTTGAAAGATGTTTGGGATCTTCAGTTTGTCTAAGAGTCCTCTTCGAAGGACTGAATAATGTCACATTTTAATTTGTATTGGGAAAATATTGGGCATGTAAAGCCTGTATTCTGCACGCCACTGGTGTGTATTTAATACAAGGAGAGATTATTAAAGCGGGTACATTGACAAGTGCTTATTTCTTGAGCAGTATCATTATTAATCTATGGCATAATTTAATCAAAGCTACACCTAACCAATATCTGTTGGAATTCTAAGACGTAAACAAATTGTGATACTGGTTGCTAAACACATCAATGCCAGATACGATTTTAAAAATATTAAATTAAAAGCAAAGCCAACAAAAGGAAAAGTGACTTATTTTTATATTTTTATTTCAGTAATTTTAATGCAATATGAGTACTCTCAAAGAGATTCAATTTATGAAAAACCAAAAGCAAATAGCACCGTTGCATATTTAAAGTGACAAGGTCATTCTTTCAAGGTCAAATTAAAAGAAGACTTCACCTTTGACAAATGGTAACTTTTCTGAAAATAGAGTCTAAAGATAATTTGAAAAGAAACACTATAATTCCCAAAACAAATCGTTTTGTTCCAACAATGTCATATTCATAATATATTGTTTTTTTGTAGATGGTGTCATATCCAAAAGAGCAAAAAAAGTAAGGTCATTTAAAAGTGAACGACACTGAAATAATATGGATGTTTGTGCACATCTCATCCCTAAGTATAAATTGCTCATTGGCTTACAGGCTCAACCCCTGCAGATCTATTGGTAGACAGTGAAACATCTTTGTAAACAGTAACACTTTTTTCAGCAACAGAAAAACCAAAAAAAGGAACAAATGCACAATTTCTTCGTTAGGGTACACAAAAGCAAGACACCTTCCTACACCGGTACACAGAAAAAAGATGGTTTTAGAAAATAATACCCACTAAAATAAATAACCAGTTGTATGTGCCCTTTAAATGATGACTCTAAGAACTATTTTTTGAGACAATAATTAGATAGTTCAACTTTGTAAAAAATTTAGCCATTAGGTGCAGCAATTTTTGACAGCCAAGATTTTAGAAATATTTATTTAATCTTTTTTTAAGGATTCAGACACAGCATACAGTAGAAGTTTCAATTTTACTTAAATGATCAAATTTGCTTTTTGCTTATGGTATTCTTTGTTGAAGAGATACCTAGGTAGGAACCGTTCACATGTCTGGAACACTATATAGCAGAAAAAGGTGTTGCCATATAGTGCTCATTTCAAATTAATAACATTCTTGCAAAGCTACAACCATATAGTGCCACGGGCACGCTCTTGAGCCTACTTCTATCAAATTATCTCTATTATTCTGGTAACCTTTGTTGAAAAACAAGAATGTAAGCTCAAGAGCGTGCACGTTTCTGGAACACTACATGGCAGGGAAAAGTGCTGCCATCTAGTATTACAGACACGTGCACACCCTTGAGCTTACATTCCTGTTTTTAAACAAAGGATACCAAGAGAATGCAGAAAATTTGATGGAAGTCAATTGGAAAGTTGTTTAAATTTGTATGTTCTGTCTGAATCATGAAAGTAAAATGTTGTGAAATTTTTTTTTTAGCGTTGTAGGAAATAAAATTATTCTTTAATAATTAAAATATAAAGCACATAAATATATTTCTGTAAATAATAATTATGATAATATGGTGATATGGCACACGCACTTAATGGATATTTAGCATGCAGATATATTTGCTAGGATTTAAATTGTTGCTAAGAGGGTGATTCAAATTTTTTTTTTAAAAAAAAACTGATATCCTGTATGTTTACAAATAAAATTTAAAAATAAATAAATATACAAATGGAAAATATGAAATAAATATTTTTTTTCTCACTACAGATGTGTGACATTTATTATAAATTATATTAAATATGCAGTATATATATATTTTTTATTATGAATGTAAATACATTTCCATTATATTAATTTATTTTATTTTTATTATTGCAGTCATAATTTTAACTGTTAGAAAATAGGTTACAAGGATGTGTTTCTTCTTGAATAAGCAACCTGTTCCAGTTTACACTGATCTTACAAAAAAATGCCATTTTCTACTTTATTGTCGTTGGCTTAAAAGGGATTACACGAGTAAACAGTGACAGAAATACCTCACTTACAACATTAGCCTCTTTTACACTTTTCAAAGTTAGAGACTCTGTAAAATATTGCGTCTTTGGAAGGGTTAACACTTCATCATGTTCCATCACTAGATTTGACCTTGAATTAAAAAGTAAACTGAAAAAAGGGGGGGGGGGTTGTGAACTAATCGCTTGTCTTCAAATTTAAGACAAAAAGGTCAAGCAAAAGTGTTCATAAACAGTCATTAGGTTTTAGGAGGCCTTTTTCAGAGGATTACATTTTAAATTCCAACAAATCAGATTTAAGAGTTGCTGAAAGTGAAATTGATCCATCCCTCATGCAAAGTTTTGCAATACTTTCCTGTACTGACATCACTTAGATAGTTAGCTGCATTATCAGATTAGAGCTATTGTACAGAACTGTTGAAAGGATGAAAAAGCAAAAAGCCAAACCATGCAAAGAAATTGGAACCTTTTAACCTGGCTGGAAAACGTTAGGTCCTGTTATGCAAATACCTTCAATCCTTTGCTAGGTTCAGTGGAAATTATTTATTTATTTTTTTGAATGACAGGTTTATTCAGTGTGGATTCCGCTAGTGATTAATCCTTTCTTTGATCTTGGGTATTTCACTTAACTACCAGTTACCTCGTTCTGGCAAAGTGCAATTGAGATTAGGGAGATCACTAAAAACGTAACAAGGCCGTGAGTTTATTCTCTATAACCTTTTCAAGCAAAGGGCCGAGAATGTAATCTATTTTCAGCATTCAAAGCTGCAAAATCTTTTCTGCTGAGTTAGAAAGTCAATGGAATATGTAATGAAGTTTGTTTCTGATGCCCTCATAAAAACAGCCCTTTGAATTTTGAAGATCCACTTTATTAAGAAAGAAAGTAGGAAAGAAAGAAAGAAAGAAATAATTGTCATGTTGTGAAAACAAAAAGAAGTGAGATTCATGTGAGATTTTATCCAACAATAGCTTGAAAGGCCATGCTGATATTTAGAGAATAATCCAAAGAAAGGGCTATTTATTATCCAAAGAAGGTTGTATTCCAATGGGCATGTACCAAAGTTTAATAATAGAAGGGTAATTATTTAACTGTACTTTTAAACAGTGTACTCAACATTCTAAGCTGGTTTTCAAAATGTAGTTTTTGATTTATTTTTTTTGTTTTAAAAAAATAACGATTTCTGAATAAACCATATTTTCTTTTTAGCCTTGTTGAGACTTGCCCTCGTCAACCAAGACACCTGAGGGAGTTGTCTTCATCAGCCAGTAAACAATTGATACCTAGGTATCAATTGTTGTAACTGTTGGGTTTCTGTTGGTTGTTAACGTAGCAAAAACATGAATAGACAGGTCAAAGCAGCAATCCATGCTTTATTAAGGTTAAACAGGACTAGATGCAGGCCTTAGACTGGATGAAGCCTGAGACAGAACCAAGGCAAAGGCAGTAGCTATATAAGGTCAGTATTAATTCAGGTATAACACTTTGAGGTCACCAGAATGACACAGTATGCAGAACTGTAATGACCAGCATGACACAGTTGACAGGTAATGGTCAGCTGAGAAAAGAATACAGGCAATGGCCAACAGGACACAGTATCTGGGAATAGCCAGTTAGGCAAAATATACAGGCAATGGCGAGCATGACACTATACAGGTAATGGCTAGATGAGAAGAGGATACAGGCAATGGCCAGCAGGACACAGTATCTGGGAATGGCCAGCAGTTAAGCAAAGTATAAAGGTAATGGCCAGTATGACACAGTATCTGGGAATGTCCATCTAGGCAAAGTATACATGTGAGCATGACATAGTATACAGGTATTTGTCAGCATGACATAGTATACAGGTATTTGTCAGCATGACATAGTATACAGGTATTTGTCAGCATGACATAGTATACAGGTATTTGTCAGCATGACATAGTATACAGGTATTTGTCAGCATGACATAGTATACAGGTATTTGTCAGCATGACATAGTATACAGGTATTTGTCAGCATGACATAGTATACAGGTATTTAACCGCAGGACACAGTGTACAGGCCTGCAGGATTCTGTATACATGTAATTACAGTAAATACCCAACAGGAAACAGAATGCAAAACTGTAATGGCCATCAGGATACTGTATGCAGCTAATTGCCAGTAGTGGTCAGTATACAGTCAATAGTAAGCATGACACAGTATACAGATAATGATTAGCAGGACACAGTATACATATAATGATTAGCAGGACAGAGTATACATATGATTAGCAGGACACAGTATACAGATAATGATTAGCAGAACACAGTATACAGATAATGATTAGCAGGACACAGTATACAGATAATGATTAGCAGAACACAGTATACATATAATGATTAGCAGGACACAGTATACATATGATTAGCAGGACACAGTATACATATAATGATTAGCAGGACAGAGTATACATATGATTAGCAGGACACAGTATACATATAATGATTAGCAGAACACAGTATACATATAATGATTAGCAGGACACAGTATACATATGATTAGCAGGACACAGTATACATATAATGATTAGCAGGACACAGTATACATATAATGATTAGCAGGACACAGTATACATATAATGATTAGCAGGACACAGTATACAGATAATGATTAGCAGGACACAGTATACATATAATGATTAGCAGGACACAGTATACATATGATTAGCAGGACACAGTATACATATAATGATTAGCAGGACACAGTATACAGATAATGATTAGCAGGACACAGTATACATATAATGATTAGCAGGACACAGTATACAGATAATGATTAGCAGGACACAGTATACAGATAATGATTAGCAGGACACAGTATACATATGATTAGCAGGACACAGTATACATATAATGATTAGCAGGATACAGTATACATATAATGATTAGCAGGACACAGTATACAGATAATGATTAGCAGGACACAGTATACATATAATGATTAGCAGGACACAGTATACATATAATGATTAGCAGGACAGAGTATACATATGATTAGCAGGACACAGTATACATATAATGATTAGCAGGATACAGTATACATATAATGATTAGCAGGACAGAGTATACATATGATTAGCAGGACACAGTATACATATAATGATTAGCAGGACACAGTATACAGATAATGATTAGCAGAACACAGTATACATATAATGATTAGCAGGACACAGTAAACATATGATTAGCAGGACACAGTATACATATAATGATTAGCAGGACACAGTATACATATAATGATTAACAGGACACAGTATACAGATAATGATTAGAAGGACACATTATACATATAATGATTAGCAGGACACAGTATACAGATAATGATTAGCAGGGCATAGTATACAGCCAATAGTAAGCAGGGCACAGTATACAAATAATATTAGCAGGACACAGTATACAGCAGGGGTCAAGTCGAGCGGGAACACATTGGGAACAGAGTTACTGCACTATTTTTTCAAGGGGAACTAAGTTTCCTCTGGACAGAGAAAATAAATGCTTCAGTAAATACTGCTGCTGCTGGTGGGAGGGGCTGGAGCACAGTCTGGATAGAGGGATAGTGAGATCTTCTAGTAATGGGCAGTAACATTTCCTCCTATATAAATGCAAGCCTGCTGTGTTATCAACTTGCACTGTGTGGAACACATGGTGCTTTCATTTCTGTGTGGCTTGCTCTGGGGTTATTTAGCTGCCCTCAGCAGAAATAGGACTATTGCACCTTAAGTGGGTTAGACTCTGTGACCGAGGAGGATTCTCTGGTCCAAAGGCAACCATTCAACCCTTCATTTGATTTAATTTGCTTTCATTAACCAAAGAGTACAGATTATATACATATAAATACAGTATGTGTGTGCGTGTGCGCGTATATATAAAACAATATTAGCTGGGGGGGGGGGGTGGATGTCTTGGTGAGTTCCCACACTTTTTCTTGTAGGACTTGACCCCTGGTATACAGATAATGATTAGCAGGGCACAGTATACAGATAATACCCAGCAGGACATAGTATGCAGGAAAAGACCATCTTCACACCGTGGCCATAAAGACATTAAATCAAATTAAATGCTCATCCAAGTATTTATTATGTAAGAACCAGTCAGCTGGTATCGTATTTATGTTGTTAACTAGGCGCAGTATTTGAGTGTATTTTGCTTTACACTATCTCTAAAGATATCTGGTATTTCAGAAACGTCCGTCACTGGGTATATACCTAGTACCTGTCATACAAGGGATTGTTAAGTGTTTGTTTCAGCCTAAAAGGTTCTTTAAGTACATAAATGGCAAAAAATCTAAGAAGGACATTAAAATGCATGGAGGGTAGCATGATGAACAGTGGCAGTGAGAAGGCTGAGGTACTAAACCAAAAATTTTCTTCAGTATACACAAGAGAGGAACCAATTGGACATACTTTGAAACAAACTAGAGCAAACAAGCCCATACCATTAACTGGGTTATCTCTAGAGTATATCTGGAACAAACTGGATAACATTAAGGTATATAAAACTCCAGACCCAAATGTAATATACCCAAGTGTTTTATGGAAATGTAATAGATATGTGCAGCGTCGAAAAATTCGGTTCGGTTCGGACCGATTCAAATTTCGGTTCGGATCGATTCGAATTCGGAAGAAATCGAATGAATTTGTTTCGAATTCTTTCGGATTCGTAAAAAAATCGGTTCGATTTGGTTCGAATCGATTCGGACTTTCGGGATTTCGGTAGGTGTTAAGGGGATATGCTGTGTATTACACTAGTATATTGTACAATACTAGTGTAATACACAGCCATCCGAATCTACCGAATAAATTCGAATCGCTTCGGATTTATTCGGTAGATTCGGCACTACCGCAATTCGGAAATTCGAATCGATCCGAATCTCCAAATTCGACAAATTTGTCCGAATTTCGATTCGGACCGAATCGAATCGCAGTTGTCTAAAATGTAACACTGTTATAGCCAAACCTCTGCTTAATTTTTAAAGACTCATTATCCTCAGGCATAGTACCCCAGGATTGGCGTAAAGTTGATGTGGTGCACTTTTTAAAAAGAGAAGCAGGGCTGATCCAGAAAGCTATAGACCAGTTAGTCTGACATGGATAGTGGGGAAGATACTTGAAGAGATTATAAGGGATTATATTGATGAGCATATTCATGTAAACAAGATTATGAGTTCAGATCAGCATGGTTTTATGACAAGTAGATCCTGTCAAACTAATCTAATTAGATTCTAAGAGCAAGTAAGTAAAATATAGATAAAGGAGAATCAGTTGATGTAATACACTTAGATTTTGAAAAAGGTGTTTGATACAGTGCCACATAAGTGATTAATGTACAAAATTAAGGGACTGAGAATAGCTGAAAATGTTAGCTCATGGATAAATAACTGGATAAACAGGGAGCAACGATTAGTAGTAAATGGATCATTTTCAGATTGGCTAAAGGTAATCAGTCACCCAGGGATCAGTACTGGGCCCTATACTTTTTAATATTTTTATTAAAGGGACATTGTGCACTTTTTCTTTGCATAAATGTTTTGTAGATGATCCATTTATACAGCCCATCTGGGAGTGTTTTTGTAAAAAATAATAGTTTTGCTTATTTTTTAATAGCATTGTGCTGATTTTCAGACTCCTAACTAAGCTTCAAAGTTTTAGATATATACTTATGTCTTCAGTAGTGATGTTGCGAATAGTTCGCCGGCGAATAGTTCCCGGCGAACATAGCTTGTTCGCGTTCGCCGCGGCGGGCGAACATATGCGATGTTCGATCCGCCCCCTATTCGTCATCATTGAGTAAACTTTGACCCTGTATCTCACAGTCTGCAGACACATTTCAGCCAATCAGCAGCAGACACTCCCTCCCAGACCCTCCCAGCTCCTGGACAGCAGCCATTTTAGATTCATTCTGATCCTGTATTCTTAGTGAGAGGAGGGATAGTGTAGCTGCTGCTGATTTTATGGGGAAATTGATAGCTAGGCTAGTGTATTCAGTGTCCACTACAGTCCTGAAGGACTCATCTGATCTCTGCTGTAAGGACAGCACCCCAAAAAGCCCTTTTTAGGGCTAGAACATCTTTTTTTTTTTTTGCCTGTGTAATTTTGACTGTGAAACATCAGTCTGCTAGTGTAATCTAATTGCAGTTGCCTGTCTGCAGTGCCACCACTCATATCTGTTGTAGCAGTAGTGTAAATTTTGTAAAAAAAAAAACTTTTTTGACTGTGAAACATCAGTCTGCTAGTGTAATCTATAAGTAGTTGCCTGCCAGCGTGTGTGCCAGGCCCACTTGCCAACTAGTGCCACCACTCATATCTGTTGTAACAGTAGTGTAAATTTAAAAAAAAAAACTTTTTTGACTGTGAAACATCAGTCTGCTAGTGTAATCTAATTGCAGTTGCCTGCCTGCCAGCGTGTGTGCCAGGCCCACTTGCCAACAAGTGCCACCACGCATATCTGTTGTAACAGTAGTGTAAATTTTGTAAAAAAAAAAACTTTTTTGACTGTGAAACATCAGTCTGCTAGTGTAATCTAATTGCAGTTGCCTGCCTGCCTGCCAGCGTGTGTGCCAGGCCCACTTGCCAACTAGTGCCACCACTCATATCTGTTGTAACAGTAGTGTAAATTTAAAAAAAGAAAACTTTTTTGACTGTGAAACATCAGTCTGCTAGTGTAATCTAATTGCAGTTGCCTGCCTGCCAGCGTGTGTGCCAGGCCCACTTGCCAACTAGTGCCACCGCTCATATCTGTTGTAACAGTAGTGTAAATTTTGTAAAAAAAAACTTTTTTGACTGTGAAACATCAGTCTGCTAGTGTAATCTAATAGCAGTTGCCTGCCTGCCAGCGTGTGTGCCAGGCCCACTTGCCAACTAGTGCCACCACTCATATCTGTTGTAACAGTAGTGTAATTTAAAAAAAAAACAACTTTTTTGACTGTGAATCATCAGTCTGCTAGTGTAATCTAATAGCAGTTGCCTGCCTGCCAGCGTGTGTGCCAGGCCCACTTGCCAACTAGTGCCACCACTCATATCTGTTGTAACAGTAGTGTAAATTTAAAAAAAAAAACTTTTTTGACTGTGAAACATCAGTCTGCTAGTGTAATCTAATTGCAGTTGCCTGCCTGCCAGTGTGTGTGCCAGGCCCACTTGCTAAGTGCCACCACTCATATCTGTTGTAACAGTAGTGTAAATTTAAAAAAAAAAACTTTTTTGACTGTGAAACATCAGTCTGCTAGTGTAATCTAATAGTAGTTGCCTGCCTGCCAGCGTGTGTGCCAGGCCCACTTGCCAACTAGTGCCACCACTCATATCTGTTGTAACAGTAGTGTAAAATTTAAAAAAAAAACTTTTTTGACTGTGAAACATCAGTCTGCTAGTGTAATCTAATAGCAGTTGCCTGCCTGCCAGCGTGTGTGCCAGGCACACTTGCCAACTAGTGCCACCACTCATATCTGTTGTAACAGTAGTGTAAAATTTAAAAAAAAAAAAATTTTTGACTGTGAAACATCAGTCTGCTAGTGTGATCTAATTGCAGTTGCCTGACTGCCTGCCTGCCTGCGTGTGTGCCAGGCCCACTTGCTAAGTGCCACCACTCATATCTGTTGTAACAGTAGTGTAAATTTAAAAAAAAAAAAGTGATTGCACGCGCAGTGACATCAGTGAGGACAAGGAACGGGACATGGCTAGCTTGGTATCCAACCTTGTGCAAATGGGGAGTTTGCGGTTGTGCAAATGGATTGTTTGCGGTTGTTTGTGGTGCGTTAAACGGGGAGTTTGGTCTGTCACTGTGAAGCGGGCGTAACCCTTACACTACCTGAACGATACAACATCATACCTGATGTTTTAAAGCACGTTATTCCAAACAATTTAGGAATTTTAGGTGATTTATGCCCATTATGGATTAAAAACAGACTCTGCATCAACTATGTAATTTTCCATGGGAGTTTTGCCATGGATCCCCCTCCGGCATGCCACAGTCCAGGTGTTAGTCCCCTTGAAACAACTTTTCCATCACTTTTGTGGCCAGAAAGAGTCCCTGTGGGTTTTAAAATTCGCCTGCCTATTGAAGTCAATGGCGGTTCGCCTGGTTCGCCCGTTCGCAAACTTTTGAGGAAGTTCGCGTTCGCTGTTCACGAACGCAAAATTTTAGGTTTGCGACATAACTAGTCTTCAGATTACTTCAGTTCTTTTTTGTTTAATCTGTATTTTCAAATGCAGGGAAGGGGGGAGTGTTCGCTGTTCCTGTTTCCACAGCCCCTTTTATTGGGCTTCCAGCCTAACATCATCAACAGTGATAAACTGTGAGCTTCTAAGTAAGTTTTAAAAGGTTTAATACTGGATTTTTAGATCAGTATCTGTGCATAGTCTTCTTTATAGCAATGTCTGTTACATGCAGTTGTATGAAAATTGGTGTATGCTGTCCCTTTATTGACTTGGAGCAAGGATTAAATAGCAACATCTATTGCATATTTTTGAAGATGATACAAAGTTGTGTAAGGACATGAGGATGAAATTGCTTTACAAGGTGATCTACAAAAATTAGTAGAATGGCCAGGTAAATGGAAAATGAGATTTAATACTGGAATTGCAAGGTTCTACATTTTGTAAGTAAAAATAAGCAGGCAACCTGTTATTTCAATTCGACAAGACTTAGCATAACAGAGGAGGAAAGAGATTTGGAAGTAGTAATAGATAACAAGCTAAAGATGGGTGCACAATGCAGGGCAGTGGCAATCTAAAAAAAGACATTGCAGACTTAGAAAATTTCAGAGAAGGTCCACAAAACTAATAAGGGGAATGGAGAATTTAAGCTATGAGGGAAGGCTAGCCAAACTGGGTCTGTTTTCTCTAGAAAAAAAAGGCGCTTGGGAGGTGACATGATTACTTTATATAAATATATTCAAGACCCATAAACAGAGATGGCGGAAGCTCTGTTTATTCCAAGAAAATTGTTTGTGACAAGAGGTGGAAGGAAAGAGTTTAATCTCCAGCAACGTAAACGTTTTTTCACTGTAAGAGCAATCAAATTGTGGAACTCATGACCTAAGGAGGTAGTAAATGCCAATATCTTAGATACATTTAAAAATGGTTTAGATACATATCTGGCTAGAAACAGAATTCAGGGATATGATTGCTTATGTTTCTTCCCTTTAAATTGTTCCCAATGATCCATTTTACCAGATGGAGTATATTAAATTGTTTACAAGTAGCTCCTTTACCCCTATTTTGGCATTTGAAATAGCTGATTTAGCCTGTGGTGTCCTCTCCTATACTTAAAGTTTGTATACTGGGGTCTCAGCTACTTTAAAGGAACAGTCTAGTCCAAAATAAACTTTCATGATTCAGATAGAGAATGTCATTTTAAACAATTTTCAAATTTTCTTTTATCATTAATTTTGCTTTGTTCTCTTGGTATTCTTAGTTGAAAACTAAACCTAGGAGGTTCATATGCTAATTTCTAAGCCCTTGAAGGCCGTCTCTTTTCTCAGGGCATTTTGACAGTTTTTCACCACTAGAGGTTGTTAGTGCATGTGTGGCATATAGATAACACTGTGCTCATGCACGTGGAGTTCCAGTGAGCCAGCTCTGATTGGCTAAAATGGATGTCTGTCAAAAGAACTGAAATAAGAGGGCAGTTTGCAGAGGCTTAGATACAAGATAATCACAGAGATAAAAAGTGTATTTATATAACTGTGTTGGTAATGCAAAACTAGGGAATGGGTAATAAAGGGATTATCTGTCTTTTTAAACAATAACAATTCTGGTGTAGACTGCCCCTTTAATAGCCTAAGTAAACACAGCCAGCAGAAGAAGTTACAATCCCAGTGAGGTGCAGGATAGTTAAGTAATAAAATGATAATTTTCCATTGTCCTCTCTAAGTATTGAGCTTTGGTTTTCCAGACAAATATAAGATAAGAAAGCAAGTGTGTGTACACAAAGTGATAACATAATGAGATCTGGTATTACCTGAAGCTCAACCCATTGTAATAGGCTGTGGTTTAAAAGCACAAAACCAGCTACTTCATATACACAAATAAACCTGAAAATGCAATTTCTCATACATTATATACTCTGCAGCTGTTATAACAAGTCATTGAAAAAACATTAATATAAAAACAATTTTACAGGATACTGTTCCTTTAAATGGGTCTCTTTTTAATGGTGTTAATTTAGGCTCAATTAGAGCTTTTATTGTGAATATATTTGTAGATTTGTATAGGTTGAACTCAATGGACTTTTTTTTCAACTTCTACTATGTTACACTCACACGTACACACACATAAATACACTCACACACACTCTCATGCACACACATATGCATACACACTCACATAAACACACACACATACACACTCACACACATGCATACAAACGCACACACAAAATGATACACACATGCATACACACTCACATACACATATACAATCACACACAAGTTATGTGTTGCGCTTGAGCAATAAAGAAAAATCCATAATTAGATTTACAGTATCCACTTAAAAATTAATATCACACACAGGTACACACACACACATATACTGTACATTCATACACATGAACGCATACGCACACACATACTCGCATACACACACACACATATACTGTACATTCATACACATGAACGCATACGCACACACATACTCGCATACACACACACACATATACTGTACATTCATACACATGAACGCATACGCACACACATACTCGCATACACACACACATGCATATCACACACTAATATGCACACACATGCATACGCACACGCATACACACATACATGCACACACACATACATGCATAAACACACTCAAACACCCACACAAACACGCATACACACTCATACACATGCATACAAACTCACACAAACGTACACAAACATACACAGGCATACACACAATCACAAGCATACACACATACGTGCATACACACTCACATACACATACAGACATAAGTTATGTGTTGCACTTAAGCAAAAAAAGGAAAAAGCCATTAACTAGATTTACAGTATCTACATAAAAATTAATATCACACACACATGTACACACATACACACACTCGCATACACAAACGCATGCATACACACACTCGCATACACAAACGCATACACACACTCGCATACACAAACGCATACATACACACACTCGCATACACAAACGCATACATACACACACTCGCATACACAAACGCATTCACACACTCGCATACACAAACGCATACATACACACACTCGCATACACAAACGCATACATACACACACATGCATACACAAACGCATACATACACACACTCGCATACACAAACGCATACATACACACACTCGCATACACAAACGCATACATACACACACTCGCATACACAAACGCATACATACACACACTCGCATACACAAACGCATACATACACACACTCGCATACACAAACGCATTCACACACTCGCATACACAAACGCATACATACACACACTCGCATACACAAACGCATACATACACACACATGCATACACAAACGCATACATACACACACTCGCATACACAAACGCATACATACACACACTCGCATACACAAACGCATACATACACACACATGCATACTATATTTTTCTATAGGCTACTTCAGCACTAAAGATAAAGGGAATATCAGGTGTGGTGTTTTATTTTTCAGTGCTGAAGTCAGCGTATTTTCCCTTCATTTAGCATGAATAGGGTATTATGGAATCAAAATCAGCTGCCAGGTATTATAACTGATACTGAAACTAAAGAGGAGTAGAACAAGCAGAACTACTCAATAAAAAGAAATAGCTCATTTTACACATCCTTGGACAAAAATCCTTGAATACAAATTGCTGTTGAAAGCATCTTTCAGCACCATTTTAACTATATTGATTTGAAGCATAAAAGTTTGAAGTAACAAAGGGCACATTATTAAAATCCCAAGTCACTCTCATTAATTTAAATGCCCTCACAATACAGTGAAACACATAAATAGAAACTGCTATACCACATATTTAAACACATTAGACGTGTGCTCAGATGAACACTTTGTTTCGGACAAATTGTTCAGCATGAAAAAAATCTTTAATTTCGTCCAATATTCAGTCATGGGTAGGGTTGCCACCTGTTCCTTAAAATACAGAACACTTATAAGTTACACATGCTGCAGGGTGTGCAGGGAGGAATATAAATAGTGCTGTCCAGAAACACAATACATGTTCCTCCCTGCACACCCTGCAGCATGTGTAACTCATAAGTGTCCAGGAAAACATGGCTGAGGTGGCAATCCTAGTCATGGGGTTGTTAAGGAAAATCCATTTGTCTGCTCTTTTCTATGGGGTGTTCAGGGCAACCGAAGAGCAGTTGGACAGCAGGTTAAACTTAAAGGGACAGTAAAGTCATAATTAGAGATTCATGATTCGGATAGAGCATGCAATTTTAGGTGACTTTCTAATTTACTCCTATTATCAAATTATCTTTGTTCTCTAGGTATCTTTATTTAAAAAAGCAGGGATGTAAGCTTGTGAGCTGGGCCGGCCCATCTTTGGGTAGCGCTTGCTGATTGGTGGCTAAATGTAAGATGCCAAGAGAATGAATAGGGGCAAATTAGAAAGTTATTGCTGCTCTATCTGAATCATGAAAGAAAAAAATTGGGTTCAGTATCCCTTTAATGCTGTAGGAATTGTAAGGTGCACTATGGTTTGTTCAGTGAATGGATCATATAGGGAACTTAGCACTGGGTGTTGCGCTGCTGAAGTAGTTTGCTAAATATAGTGTGGTGTACATTTGTAGTAGCGCTATACATTGCACAAGATGTACGACCTACCTTAAGGGCAGCACTATTTGAAAGAGGACCTTGGAAAAAACTCTGCTGCAGAGAAGGCACTAAAAGGCCCATGAAAGCGCTTGGTTATTTTATTATGAAGATCCTGACGCCTGTTTTATGGATATTGTCTCTTGTTTGCTCCCTTGATGAGTTGCCCATAGCAGACTTCTGACCTTTGCAATTAATTGGATTATTCTTCTGCCTACACCTTGTAGACTGGTTATTGCTGCCTGGTTCCTGGTGTGCTTATAGACAACTTTCCTAATATATGTTATGGTCCTGACACCTGTTTCCACCAGTGTCCCTACACAGTTAGAGTAATATACTTGTATTGGCAAAAATGCTTCTAGTAAAAGTTATCACTGCTTTAGTGTTAAGATTTTTTCTCTGCACGTGCATGTGAAGCAGACCTATATATTGTCAATGCACCAGTATTTTAAATATTGCAGTTGCTCAGAGAGACAGTGGGGCTTGTATCATGTCAGCAATTAACAAACTGAGTCATTACCAGATGGTACAAGCACTTTAGGCTTCTGAACAAGTGTTGTGTATAAAATGCTGGTGCACGGTGCATACTTAAATACACTTTTGAAACAGCTATAACTTTTATTATAGGCATTTTTGCTAATACATTAATATTACAAACATGCTTTTATACAAAACTGAAATGCATCCATGTGGGTTCCAATTGTGGCTGGAATGTCCCTTTAAGAGGAACTGGATTTGTCAAGCTCAGACATGACAATTCAATATGGCAGGATACACCTTTATTTCGTATGGCTATGAGCGTTAAATAAATATTACTGGTATCCTAAAGTTATTAAGAGTCACTGAAATTGTAAGATAAAATAAACATAAAACTTGCCATAGACCTAACTAGTCGTCTTCCAATTTAACAAGGGCAGACAAAGCAGATGACATCTTCACAGATCTATCTATAATTTTGTGTCTGTGAATAATTATTTTCAGTGTAACAAAGCACATTTGATAATTGGAGTAAATTGAAAACTTGTTTAAAACGTTCTTGTTTTAAATGATGAAAGAAAAACTAGAATTTCACAATCAACAAGTGCATAAGAAAACAACAATGCATTTACGCTGAATTTTAATGGGATACTAAACTTATTTTTTTTTTCATGATTCAGATAGAGCAGCAATTTTAATCAATTTTTTCATGGTTCTCTTGCAATCTTTATTTGAAAAGCAGGAAACGAAGCTAAAGAGCCGGCCTATTTTCTGTTCAGCTCCTGGGTTGCGCTTGCTGATTGGTGGCCAAATGTAGTCACCAATCCAGGGCGCTGAACCAAAAATGGGCCGGCTCCTTAGCTTAGATTCCTTCTTTTTCAAATAAAGATAGCAAGAGAATCAAGAAAAATTAATAACAGGAGTAAATTAGAAATTTGCTTACCTTGCATGCTCTATTTGAATCATGACAGAAAAAATGGCTTTAGCGTCCCTTTAAATGAGCAGTAGATTTTTTTCTGACAAATTAAAAAAAATGACTTCAGTTTTTATGTGAGTGGTTCAATGATTTGTTTTCTATGATATTTAAATTACAATTTTCATTTTCACTTTCATAATGTATGCATCTCCTTCCTATACGAAAATGCAGTATACGCCCCTTAGTGAGACACAATGTTTTCAGGGTAAAAAGTAGTTTTAGATCATTCCACCAGGGAAATAAAAGGACTGGCAGCATCTTATAGACTCTCACCAGCCCAGAGAGCTTTAGGTAATCGGGCCCCAAGTCCTAATGATCTGAACAATCTGGTACAGGTGTAATAATCTAACAGTATGAATAAACCTAAAAGGTACCAGAATGATTTATATTGTTAAAAGATGCTCACTTGTACAGCTTTATGACATTCAGGCCTAGACTACAGGTAGAGCTCAAATATACTAATCTAGTATCTGGCTGGTTTAGGCAATTTGCAGAAATGGGGCATGAACAGTCACATTTTTTTACAGCAAAATAAATATTTTTAGTACAGATAAATATGTTATATTACAAACTCAGAGCTTGTTCTCTGCTCTAAACTGTGCCTGTTAGTCACTGTACATCACTCAGTTTTGCTTCATTTTCTTGGTATCCTTTATTGAAGGAGCAGCAACGCACTACTGGGAGCTAGCTGTACATATCAGTAAGCCCATGACAAGAGCATATATGTGCAGCCACCAAACAGGAGCTAGCTCCCAGCTCCTGAGCCTACCTAGGTATGCTTTATAACAAATGATAAAAAGAGACAAAGCAAATTAGATAATAGAATTAGATTGGAATGTTGTTTAAAATTGCATGTATTATCTGAATTCTGAAAGATTTGTTTTGGCTTCATGTTTCTTTAAGCCTTTTAATTGGATTCTTTTTTTATTGAAAGAGAATCTGCATGTGTATTACAACAATCTCACTACAAAAAAAGAAACAATATGAGACAACTGTAAAGATCTCCAAGAATAAAACTTACAACATATTGATACAATCTCTTAAGATTTGGGTAAAACAAAAAAAGGAGAAAAACAGGGTATGCCCATAAAACTCGACAATAAATGAAGTGTGTCCAGTCTTAGTTTATAAACTTTAACAGTATTTGTGGATACAATGAATTCACAAAAATAGCGCGCGTAACCACCAGAATCATCTCCCACTAAATTCTAGTATCGTAGAAGTTTCTCCACATTACTAGTGAAGGGATATCTTTTTGACTTCCATGTTCTAGCTATGAGGATTTTAACACTATTTATAAATATCCGAAATAGGGGAATGAGATGTTTAGAGGGCAGTTGGGTGGATTTATTTAGCAGGTATTTTTATTTGCAGGATATATTCTACCTCTCGAATAACATCATACCAGTAGTGATGCCCACATCTACAACATCTATTGCTGGTTTTGGGGAACAGGCGGTGTAGTCTTCGAGGAGTTAAATACCAGCAATATAAGTTTTTAATAGTTAATTTCCAGGATGGAAGCTGAGGTAGAGGATTTTTTAGTATTTAAAAATATATTAGCCGCTGTTTGCGGGAGAATGATTATTCCTAGCTCCCTTTCCCACATCTCAATATAGTATGGTAAGTTGCCTGGAGGAGGCTGGGTTATAGTTTTATAAATAATGGAGAGGGAGTGTCTTACAGGTGAGTTGGATAAGTATAATTTCTCCATGTTAGTGGGTGGTCGAACCATGTGGTGTTTATGCACGTGAGTGGTGAAGTAATTATGTAATCTCCTATAAGTGAACCAGTTTCTAGCCCATTCATATCCTTTGTCAATCAATTGATCTTGTGTGCATATGGACTCATTAGTAGTTATGTGATGAACTGAAATATCCTTACCTAGTGGGTCTATTAGGGATATGGAGAAGTCCGTGTTTTGGAGTAGGGAAGTCAGGGGGCCCAGGTTGGATGAGAGGCAGGGATAGAGCTTAGAGGCTAGCTCCCATTGTAGCACGTATTTTCTCGTAATAGGGTTTGTGAGCGATCTCGTTTTCTTGTGGAAATAAGGTCTGCAGCAAAAACTAGCAAGCGGGAGGTTAAAGTTTATGTGTTCCTCAAGCCGAACCCACCTTCTCTGTGTCCCACCCACCTTCCGGTCTAGTATCCTATGTAGGAATATATGCAGCCATGCCATGTCGGGTAGACCTAGTCCGCCAAGAGTCCTTGGGAGGGACATAGTGACCTTATTTATTCTGGGCGGTTTTCTTTGCCAAACAAAGGAACTGAAAGCATTTTGAATTTGGATAAGATATCTAGGGGGCAGTGGGATTGGTATCGCTTCCATTATATAAAGAAGTCGTGGGAAAATATTCATTTTTAGAGTATTTACGCGTCCCAACCAGGAAAGTTTCCAGGAGGATAGGTCCCTAATGATTTCCTCTTTGATTGGGAGGTAATTTACTTGACATATCTTGTCAAAAGAGTCAGGTAAGTGTATACCCAGGTATTTCATAGACCCATCACTCCCCCTAAAAGGGCAACTATTTTTAATAGATAAGACGGTGTTCTCTGGTAGGCTGAAGCCCATGATTTCAGATTTGTTCTGGTTTATCAGAAAGTTTGTGAGATTATAAAAGGTGGAAAGTTCAGTCAGAAGTGGGGGAATATATTTTTCTGGATTAGTCAGGGTGAAAAGGATATCGTCAGCATATAGTGAAAGCTTGTACGTTTCTTTTCCTAGGAGAATGCCTGTTATTTCCTCATTCCTAATCTTGGAAGCTAAGGTTTCAACTAGGAGCGCGAAAAGTAGCGGCGATAGAGGGCATCCCGGACGGGTGACATTCCTAATTTCTATGGGGGGGACAGAGTACCGTTAACAAGGATGCGAGCGCTTGGGGATGCGTAGAGCGCAAATATACGGTTTAGAGTGATGGAGCCAAAGTCATAGGCCTCTAATGCGGTCAAAGGCCTTTTCGGCATCCGTTGAAATTAGTACTGATGGGGTGTTTTTATTAGTAATATGCCAGATTAGTTGTATATTTTGGACAATGTTATCTCTCGCCTCGTGGCCCAAGACAAATCCGACCTGATCATTGTGTATGAGGCTGGGGAGGAAACTATTTATTCGGGACGTCATTATTTTAGGAAAAATGTTCATGTCCGAATTGATGAGAGAATCGGGTGATAATTGGGGATTAAGTCTGGTGGTTTGTTGGTCTTAAGTATTACTGATATATAAGCTTGGAGCGCAGATGGGGAGAAGGCTCTATTTTTGTCAATACTCTGAAAATACCTGAGAAGGTACGGAGCTAGGATTTCTTTGAATTGTGAGTAGTAAGAATTCCCAAACCCATCAGGACCCAGGGTCCTCCCCGTAGGGAAAAAGGAGATGGCTTCGAATAGCTCCTCCTCTGAGTATGGGGCATCTAATTCAGTTTTTTGCTCATCAGAAAACTTGGGGAGAGTTAGTTTAGAAAGATATCTAGTATATCGTCGGGGGTTGGGGTTGGCCGTTGCATTACCTATGTTGTATAGTCTGTCGTAATAGTCTTTAAAGGCCAGAGCGATGTCATTAGTGGAGGACTTCAGCCCACCCGATGCTCCACGTATACCCATGATAAATTACTTAATTGTTCTTCTTTTTTAAGCTACCGCGGAGAAGGCGTGGCTGACCGCTTATGCGTTATACTTTCCATTAGTGAAGAATTTGTAGGATATGTTTTGTGTATGTCCTGCAGTTTTGCTAGGTCGCCTAATAGTGAGTTAAGGTATACATTCTTTAGTTTGAGCCTTGCGGCCATGAGAGCTATAAGCTCACCTCTAATTACGCATTTATGTGTATTCAAAATGTGATGTATATTGATGTCAGAGGTGTCGTTTGTTTGGAAGTATTCAATTAGGGATTTTTGTATATGGAGGTAGGTCAAGGGGTCCCTTAGTAGGGAATCGTCAAATTTCCAATTAGCAAATGGGGGGCGTGAAGAGGGCCATTGAAGTTGGAAACTAATTTTGGCATGGTCGGACCAGGTTAAAGGGTATATGTTGTGTTTATCATGTATGATAAACTGGTGAATGTGTAGTCTCTCATGGTGGGATGATGAAGTCCTCAGGTGTCATGAATTGCTAATTGAGAAAGGCCTAATTTTATTTGCTTAAGTGTCTTATTGGGAACTGAGGATGAGCCTGTGGAGCAATCCAAGTGCGAGATTAAAGTTGCGAGATTAAAGTTGCCTCCTAGGATCAGGCTGCCCCGGGTGACCTCCAGTATATCTTTTTACAGAGCTGAGAATAAAAGGGAATTGGATCAACATTAGGTGCATAAATATTCACCAGAGTTGTAAGTTTATGGTAAAGGAATCCCACTACTATTATATATCTTCCCTCTTTATCCCTGTGGACTGAAGTCTTGCGGAAGGGCAGCTTTTTATTAAACAATATCCCCACCCCATTGTGTTTAGTAGTATGGGAAGAGAGGTATACCTCGCCAAATTTTTTAAGAGCAAACTTAGGCTCATATCCTCTTTTAAAGTGGGTCTCCTGTAGAAACAGGATATCCCCCCTACTTCTCTTGTAGTCTCTCAGGGCCATCAATCTCTTTTGGGTACTGTTGAGGCCTTTTACATTGTGGGAGATCAATTTAATATTTGTCAGTGTATTATCCATGTGATTGTATGAAAGTGTATTTGGGAGCTGGCAGTTGGTGAAGAGCCATGCGCCTTATCGTGTAGGAGAACAGTATCTGTGACTGGACATAACTGCACATACATACCATGAAAGCAGTCTTAAGCAAACAATTAATGGTGTAAACCTTAATGTTTGTAATAAATGTATTAGATGTTTTACAATACGTCATACTAGGGGGGGAGAGATGCAGTCTAGTTAACTCTCGTGTTAGCTTTATTTCAGTTAGAGCTGGGGGGGGACAATGATTTGTTGCTGAGATTTACCGGGGGAGATCCAAACTATTGGTCATAAGGAAGGGTATAAGGTATGACTATGAAACCAGCCATCTAGTTATGAGGAGCTAGTCGGTACATCTTGGTATGGTATTAAGGTGAGGCCATCGATAGCTATATTGAAGTATTAGTAGCTGGGTACTGTGGCATAGTAGTGGCCTTAATGGACCCACAACTAGGTGACTATTTGGCTCGCTTGCCTAAAGTATTCGGGAACTCTAATTCTATACAAGGGTCCAAGAAGTTACGAGTAGGGGACTTAGCCAGCAGTATGGGCAACAAGAGGTTAAGTAAATAGCTTCCCTGCGTAACTTAAAGGCTGTGGTGTTTTGAAAAAGACAAATTAGTCAGTGTACATCATTATATGCTTGTTGAGTACTACCATTATATAATTAACAGTTCTGCAATTAACGCTAAACATAACATTAAACTGTGAACATTAAACTACCAGATCAGGCTCCTCTCTCTACCCTCCACTCCAACAAGTGCTCCCGAGCATAAAGAAACCAAGTGTGATGGAAGAGGTAAGAAGAGAGGAGCTAGAACTCTAGTGTAACCATAAGTCCAGAGGCAGGCTCAAGCTTGACCAAGAGTCCAGCAATCGATTGAGCAATTGTAGAATAAGTCAGCAGTCATTGGAAATAGATTCTTCAATGCAGTGGTTCGCCGTCACCTGGTCGCAGGGAGTTTGTCTTCCTCCTTTTGTATTGCACTCTGTGCCATTGAGGTCTTTGTTCTCTAAGGATCGATGGCACAGGGTCCACTGTAAGGGTGTTGATGACAGACTCAGTTGGCGGGGTGAATTTTAAATTTAGAGATCGGGAGAGCTAATCTAGATCATTTAAGTCTTTATAGACAATTTGTGATCCATTATGTGTTATGATCAAACTGAAGGGGAAGCCCCAGCAGTACTTTATACGGTGCTCGTGCAATTTTCTTGTGATGCATTTGATCTCCCTATGCCTCTGGATCGTGTAGGGACTGAGATCTTGGTAAATTTGTAGTGAATGACCTTGATATGAGATAGATTGGTGGGTTCTGGCTGCCTGCCAGATGTCATCTTTTGCAGTGAAGCAGAGGAACCTGATGATCACATCTCGTGGGGGCAGTGGGGGTTTGGGGGGGGGTCGTAATGCCCTATGGGCTCTATCAATGTCCTCATTGAGCAAAGGCGGTGAGTTTGGAGAGAGGGGGATAAATAGGCCTTTAAGATAGGTTTTTAACTGGTCCTGGTTGATATCTTCTGGTATGCCCCGGATGCGGAGATTGTTCCTGCGACCTCGATTAGCCAGATCCTCTACCTTATCTTGTAGCGTTTGGACTATAGAATCTTGTATGGAAAGTTGCTGTGTGTTTGAGCTAACAAGATTATTCAAAGTGTCCTAACCCTCCTCGAGGTAGTCAATCCTTGAGCCCATCTCATTCAGATCTTTTTTCAGGTCTCTTATCTCCTCTATAAAAGATTTCAACGACTCCAGGTCAGATTTTGATGGTAGGATTGCCAGCTTCACCTATGGCTTGCAGGGGATCCTGTAGACCAACACGCCGACTCAGATGGACATGTCGTAGATGACATTTCATTCATCGCTGGGGCTGCACTGGTAGGGGTATCAGAAGTGTTGAAAAAGGAGGAGACAGATGGAGTCTGTAGCTGTGTCTTTGCAGACTTTTCTGATTTCTGGCCCTTCTTTGGGGTCATTATAGGTGCCTTTTAGCAAGTAGAATGTACAATGTGAAGTGGGGAATTATCACCTTGTTTAAAGTATATGGAATGAGGTTTGGTGGTTAACCCAACGTGGGTGCAATCTTGTGTCCCCTTCTATGGCAACTGTAATAATTTGGGATACTGCTTGAAATAGTCAGGCCAGAATCTGTTTGGCAAAGAAGTATTAGTGGTTTAAACACCTGTCTATTGACTATGTCTATTTCTCCCTTTGTTATAGCTGGTGCATCAGCCCCTAAGTAATCAGTAAGTTCCAGTCCTGAATCAAACTGTGGTAAGCATCCAAGTAAAACCGATTACCTGAAGAGACCGGCAGTGGTGTTGCCTAGGCCCATCCACGTGGGCCCACAGGAGCCGGTAAGTTGCGGTTTTGTTTGAACCTCCTTAAGTCTCGCCTCCTCTGAGGAACACTCCCTGGTCCATGGCAGTCATCTGTGCTGTAATCCTCCGCGGACGGAATTTTATCGAGTGCGTGGCTCAGAGAAGGTAGTGTGAGGATTCTGCCCTGTCAAGATGGCGGTGCTCCAGTGATTTCTCGTAGCTAAACGAAACTACTCATCCGAGAGTATGCAATCCAGACTGCTGGTCTCTTGGAGTCCCTCCGGTTTGAATTCTAAATTTCTGGGACTGTCCCCTGCCGAATCATTTAAGTTGAGAGCGTTGGCTGACACGGAGCTCTCCTAATGTGCGGCCATGTATCTGCACGGCTTGGCTCCGCCCCCGTTTCTTTAAGCCTTTTAAGCCTTAAATGCAGTATTTTGTTTTTATATATTTGATAGTTTTTGGAAATAAGTTCCTTTTCATACAATGCCAAAGTTAATACTGGGTGCCTGGCAGTATAATTTAGGTGTGCGCTTATAAAAGAGCATTCGATTTCTCAGTTACACATGAGCAATACCATTTTTAATTGATATTTTACATTTACACATTTTATTCAAGATTCAATTTTGTCCATCAAAAATAGTTATTTTTATTACGCTGCCCTATGAATCATTGTACAATGTAGATCCATATTAGTAAAAATACACATCCAGATCTATTTTTAATGTCTATTAGATATGTACATTTATTTCAGAAGAATGTAAAAAAAAAAACTTTTACATATTTCTTACCTTTGTTTGAAAAAAGTGAACAAACATCACTTTAACAAAAGAATGAACAAAATGTACTTGATTCATTTATGAGATTAAAACCTTTACTCTAATGGCGTGAAAAACATTTCTGCATGCGGGAAAGGCTTAAAAAGTTCAAAATGTACACTATTCAATATTGATTTAGCAAGGTCTTGTCAGTTGATAGATTGCATAGTCAGCCAATACGTTTTTAAGCTTCGCTTTTGTTCTTGGTCAGTTGTGATGCCAAAAACAAACAAAACAAAAAAATAGTTTGTGCTGCTGCTGGCTTGTAGCAGTAGCACTATACCTGTAACTGTATTTACGTTTAAAGAGACATGAAATCCATATTTTTTCTTTTATGATTCAGATAGAGAATACCATTTGAAAAAAAGTTTCCAGTTCACTTCTATGATCAAATTTGCATCGTTCTTATGTTATTCTTTGTTGAAGAGATATCTAGATAGGTAGCGTGCACATGAAGTACATGAAATCCAATTTTTTTCTTTATTGATTTAGAAGCAGCATACAATTTTCAACAACTGTCCAATCTACTTCTATTATCTCATTTTCTTTATTCTTTTGATATCCTTTTTTGAAAAGCATATCTAAATAGGCTCAGTAGCTGCTGATTGGTGGCTGCACGTAGATGCTTCATGTGATTGTCTCACCCATATGCATTTCTCTTTTTTCAACAAAGAATATCTAAAGAATTAAGCAAATTAGATAATAGAAGTAAATTGGAATGTATTTTAAAATTGTATTCTCTATCTGAATCACGAAAGAAAAATGTTGGTTTTCATGTCCCTTTAAGCACTTTATGACAGGAAATAGTGATGTCATCAAGTGCTCTTGCTAATTTTTGCTAACATACCCAATAGTATTGGATTTTTGCTAACATACCCAATAGTATTGGATTTTTGCTAACATATCCAATAGTTTGGAATTTTTGCTAACAAACTCTGAATGACCTCCTTAACAAATATGGGACTAAAAGAAAGACATTTCTTCATGACGAATAATTCTTCCAAATGTATTTTTTTGTCTGTGCATTTTTCTCCTGTCTGTTACATGACAGTCTTTCAAGTTGCCATCTGTTACTAAAGCAAACAATGAGCTATGCATTTATTTTCCCTAATGCTGATCTTTTAAGGGATAGTAAACCCCAAATTTTTCTTTTATGATTTGGAAAGAACAGATAATTTTAAACAACTTTCCAATTTTCTTCTATTATCAAATGTGCTTCATTCTCTTGTTATCCATTGCTGAAGGAACAGTAATGCACTACTGGCAGTTAGCTGAACACATCTAGTTAGCCAATCACAAGAGACAAATGTGTTCAGGCACCAATCAGCAGCAGCTCATATGTGCGTATTCTCTTTCAACAAGGGATACTAAGAAAACGAAGCAAATTTAAAAGTGTCTTAAAAATACATGCTCTATATGAATCAGGCAAGCATAATTTTGACTTTCCTATCTCTTTAAGTTATTAGCGCGTAATATTAGTCATGCCCACTAAGTAAAAAACTGACAATAAAAAGAACTGTGCATTTAATTTCTTTTATAAGCCTTTGCATATTTCTATATTAAATGATACGTTATTTTGTGCTTTTTAATTTTCAATATTTTCTAACATTTTCAGTTCACTTATTTTTAGCTCTTTGCGCTCAGATGAATTGAAGTTGATATAATTACACCTTTTAATTCACAAAAGACATGTATTTGCCTATTTGTGAAAAAGCTTTTTCATGCTGACATGCTGTTGCTGTGACAAGACGGCTTTAAATGCACAGCAGGTAAAATAATGTATATTGCACAGCAAACCCGACAAATGAATGTTAATTTAACCAGTAAGGTAAAAAGCACAATAACTATAATAATAATAATAATTTCCTTGCTTGTGTTTGGCTGATGGCAGAACTCAAATATACCATTCAGAATTCAGTGGTTTAGAAATTACTGGTTGGAGAAGCCAGGCTAGACAACCCTGCAGAATAAAAGTACTGAGATAATGCACATTCTACATGTGAGACCTCCAGCCTCCTCTTTTTCTTTTTTTGCAATCACGACCTCTTTGGCTTTAATGTAGAGTTCAGTGATGTCTGGATTTTCCTCTGAATGTTCTCTTCCATTACACAACAGTTGTGATAATAATGGCAGGAGGATTGACTGTTTGATTGCTAGCTGGAATGAGCTGAATTTCTTCTGACAAATAATCAATGCTGATCTGTGAACTGAAGATGTTAAAAGAACACTATAGAGCAGGAAAGATGCAACATGTCTAATCTTATCTATCTATCTATCTATCATCTATCCATCTATCTATCTATCTATCTATCTATCTATCTATCTATCTATCTATCTATCTATCTATCTATCTTTCTTTCTTTCTATCTATCTATCTATCTATCTATCTATGTATCCATCTATGTATCCATCTATGAATCCATCTATCATCTATCTATCTATCTATCTATCTATCTATCTATCTATCTATCTATCTATCTATCTACCTATCTATCTATGTATCCATCTCTATGCATCCATCTATGAATCCATTTATCATCTATCTATCTATCTATCTATCTATCTATGTATCCATCTATCTATGTATCCATCTATGAATCCATCTATCATCTATCTATCTATCTATCTATCTATCTATCTATCTATCTATCTATCTATCTATCTATCTATCTATCTATCTATCTACGTATACAATCTATGAATCCATCTATCTATCTATCTATCTATCTATCTACCTATCTATCTATCTATCCATCTATCTATCCATCTATCTATGTATCCATCTATCTATTTAATGCTCCTTCTTAAGCATTAACTGCGTTAGAAGTAAGCTTTTTTCGGGCGTTGGGTTGCACTCGTATTACAAGTTAAAAGTAAACTGATTTTGCTTGCACGTTAACACAACTTGCGTAAAAAATCCAAACTTAAAACATTGCGTGCGCGATAACCTATTCCCCCATAGAAGTCAATGGGCCAAAACCCTACTCGTGCGCAAACCCGATCACATATTTTCAAGTGCGCTGACTCAACATCAAAATATGAATAGTTCACATTCCAATGTTAGTCTTGAGAAAGGCCCTTTTTTGAGGGCAGAAACGCGTTGACATATTGGTAAGCATTACTTTAATCTTTACTTCATTCTCATATTGGATACACTATGTTGTGAATTTCTTTTTTTTACAGGGACACTTTTTAGGATACCATAGGAGCAGCTGACAGGTGCTAGGATCCATTCAGCTACTTCAGCAACCACACTCAGGAATTTGGATCTGTCAAAGTAACTAACATTGGAAGGAATCAATTTCCTCACTTTCACCTTGCTTTTCATCACCCATTTTTTCCATTTTTTAGTTTTGATTGACTTATTTTTGTTCTTCACTAACATTTGTTGATCAACTTTTTGAACACTTTTTTGGATTATATTTTATATTTTATTATTTTTTATTTTTTATGTTATTGCATATTGTGTATTTTATTTTTTATGTTATTGCATATTGTGTATTTTATTTAATTATATCTTAACCTCACTGGATTAAGTAGCTAGCATTTTTATATCCATTTGCACTCACTCACTATTTGATTGTATCTATACAATTATTTTGCTACCCCCTTTTTTTGCACTGCAGTGCATTTTTCTATTTTTTGGAACACTATTTTTGTAACACTAATTTTGAACACTATTGTTTGTATTATTGTTTATTAGTTTTTTGCTTGATGCACTTGCTACAGTTGTACTTAGGCTAATTCTGTTTTATCAGTATACACTCTTATTCTGGTGTACCACTCACACTGATCACCTGTTATTACCTCTGTTTTTATTGTAATTATCAGCTTTGGCCCTTTGAGCCGCTTCTGTAAGATATTCCTGTATTTGTAATTTTATTTATATGTGCTTTTTACATTTTTTATATATAGTCTTTTATTACTGATGCTTTTTAACATGGTTCATTAAATAATCTTCTTTTATCTCTCTGTGAGTATATTAATCCCTTGGCCTCTTGTTGGCGCTGTATTCACTTCTTACTACTTGTGCATATTTTTTGGAGGTTGGTTAGGATCTCTGTTTGGATACAGCTTGGGGATTACCTTAGCGCTTGTACACACACCCTTTTTCACATTCCAATGTTCTTCACATAGAAGAATATGTTCTATTAAATACATATCTCTACATATATCTGATGGTATTTTGGTACAATATATCTATAGCTATCTATCTATCTATTTATATATACATATGATAATATGTATGTATAGATATATACAGATATATGTAGGAATATATATTTATAAAAACTTAGAACATAGTCTACTATGTGCAGAACATTGGAATGTGAAATATTTACAGTAAATACATAGCTAAAACCATTATTAAATATGAATATTGCAGAAATATGTTTTTTCATGTTTTCATCTACTTATCTGCAAAGGGCTCCAATGCACTTATATATATGTTTATATATGTATACATATTGTGACGGATACCCCGGCTACCCCGACTGGGTAGCTCCGCCAAACGGGTCCTGCTTCCTCCCTGCCGACTGCAGCTATGTAGCTGGCAAGAGACCACAGCCTGTAGCCACCCCTGATGCCCGACAGCACCAGTACTCAGGGTCCGACCCTGTGGCAGACTCCAGCTACCAGACTAGGTAGCTCTGTCAGAGTGTCCTTCCTCTGCCTGGAACAGGCTGCTATGTAGCCCAGGAAAAGTGATTTTAGCTGGAGCAAACCCAAATAACTAGACATACTAGCATTCGGGTTTAACAGGAACTGATTTTATTGAGAACACACACTCCTTTTAAACACACATCTCATCTTGATAACAAAAAGGACAATCCCACAATTTTCCCGCCATTCCCGCCCCTCCAGACAGCCCGGCACCTCCATAGGAGCCACAGTCTCACATAATCCCAATACTTAGGGGTGGCGGTTTCGGGTGATCCCGGTGGAGCGGCACTTCCAGGGTGTCATTTTAAAGCTCTCGGTCCCCAGATTATGCAGTCCAAAAATCAGCATGATTCGTTACTGGGGACCGGAGTTACAGTCCATTGAAGTTATGGGGTTAGGGGTGTCCAAAACCCCCGGTTCCCAAAGGAGCTCCCCTCCGGCAATTCCCCCACCCCTTGTACTCCCCATGGGCTAATAATCCCCAAAAGAGCGGAGCTCTGGGGCACATGGTTGCTGGAGCGACCTGGGTTAAAGTTAGCGGGTGTTCTGCTGTCCTGTGGCCGACCGGGAGTTCCAGGAGCCTGGCCAGTCTGAGAGGGGTTAGGCTGGTGTCCGTTGTGAGGCGGCCGACCGGGAGTTCCAGGAGCCCTGCCAGCCTAGGAGGGTTTTCCTGGTCATAAACCAACTCTTCTCTGAACACAAAAACAAGCAAAAACAAAGCAAACAAACAGCTTCCAGAGATGGTGGTTGCTCTGAGGAGACCAAACCACTGAGAAGCAACAGGGGTGAGGTTGTAGGGGTGTGGGGGTTGCCTTAGCTGTCTGGTATCCGTGACACATATGTATTAATGTGTTTATATGTGTATATATGTCTTTTTTTTCTAACACCTGACACCTCATATCTTTGAGCCCTTATAAAGTTTTTGTGCAAAAAGTGTTTTAAATATTTTTTTATTAGATGGTGTTATTATGAGTGTAACTGTACTGTATTGTATTTTTTATGTGTTTTATGAAACAGTTAACCAGAGCTCTGAAGTTGCTTTAACTTGACGCACGTTAACTTAAATTGCGCTCAAGTGATTTACTTTCAACTTGTAATACGAGCAAAAAATACTACGCACAAACACCCACAATAAACCCCTTTTCACTTGCGTGTAACTGTTAGCGCTCCACTCGTAATCTAACCCTAAATACTTAACTACCGTATTTATCTTTGTTATAAAGTAATATTTTAAAGGTCCCCAACCAAGTGACCAAGGAGGTTTACTTACACTACTAAAATAAGTTCTACAATGCTGTACAGTTGTACAGGTTAATTTTATATGTAAGAAGTCATTTAATAAACTTAGTATGCACCCTTAAGTTAAATGTGCATATTAATTAAGCTTACTTAACATCTAATTAAATTACTTCTTGCATATAAAATAAATAACCTGTGTTAACTCTACATATATTGCAAATATTTGCATACTTATAATTGCAAATTAAACAAAAAAACTAAAATTAATACAGCATCACACCATTACAAGTAGAGTGTCCCACTAAAAGAGGGAAACTAAGAGGAACAGAATGATTTTATTTTTAAAGAGTGTCTGTCCCTCTAAAAAGTACAAATAGTTCTTAGGTATGTTTAAGGTGGTACGCAAAATGACTACAAGAGATAGATCGATATAGATATTCTGGCCATCAAATTAGCATATTTTTAAAGATGTATCATATATTTAATAAATAAAAAGGTAATCAGGTGGAATGATATAAAAACATTCTAAAAATGGGAGATATCCTGTCTGTAAGGCTTACAGAAATAAGTATGTTTTGTGAGTAGTGATGTCGCGAATAGTTCGCCGGCGAATAGTTCCCGGCGAACATAGCTTGTACGCGTTCGCCACGGCGGGCGAACATATGCGATGTTCGGTACGCCCCCTATTCGTCATCATTGAGTAAACTTTGACCCTGTACCTCACAGTCAGCAGACACATTCCAGCCAATCAGCAGCAGACCATCCCTCCCAGACCCTCCCACCTCCTGGACAGCATCCATTTTAGATTCATTCGGAAGCTGCAGCAGTGAGAGGAGGGACAGTGTAGCTGCTGCTGATTTAATAGGGAAATCGATAGCTAGGCTAGTGTATTCAGTGTCCACTACAGTCCTGAAGGACTCATCTGATCTCTGCTGTAAGGACAGCACCCCAAAAAACCCTTTTTAGGGCTAGAACATCAGTCTGCTTTTTTTTTTTTCCTGTGTAATCTAATTGCAGTTGCCTGCCTGCCAGTGTGTGTGTGTCAGGCTCACAGCGTATACTGTGCCCACTTGCCCAGTGCCACCACTCAAATCTGGTTTAACAGTAGTGTACATTTAAAAAAAACAACACTTTTTTGACTGTGCAATAATAGCAGTCAGTTTCCTTCACACGTGTGCGTTTCAGGGCCTGCCAGGGCACAGTGTCACACCAGTGCAACTCATATCTGTAACAGTAGTGTACATTTAACCCCTTAACGACCGAGGACGTGCAGGGTACGTACTCTAAAAAAGTCCTTTAACGATCAAGGACGTACCCTGCATGTCCTCGGTCTGGAAAGCTGCTGGAAGCAATCCCTCTCTGCACCGGACATCGATGGCAGCATTCGTTGGTGGGTGGGAGCTGAAGTGGGAGGCGGGTGGGCGGCCATCGATGAGGTCTAAGTGAGAGAGAGGGGCGGGATTGCGGGGGGCGCGCGCGCGCGTGCACGGGAGGAGGCGGGCGGGCGAGCGTGCACGGGGAGGGAGCGGGTGGGAACTGCTACACTACAGAAAAATTGTTTTTGAAAGTGGGAGAAAGGGGGGGGGGGGTAAATATATATATAAAAAATAAATCTAAGGGATCTGGGAGCGGGTGGGAGATTGGTCTTGAGGGGGGGGGAAGCTACACTACAGAAAAAAGGGGGGGGAAATAAAAATAAACATTTTATTTGCAAACTGGGTACTGGCAGACAGCTGCCAGTACCCAAGATGGCCCCCAATAAGGCAGAGGGGGAGGGTTAGAGAGCTGTTTTTGGGGGGGGATCAGGGAGGTTGGGGGCTAAGGGGGGATCCTAAACAACAGCATATGTAAATATGCTAAAAAAAGATTTAAAAAAAAAAAGATACCTTTTTTTTAGTACTGGCAGACTTTCTGCTAGTACTTAAGATGGCGGGGACAATTGTGGGGTGGGGGAGGGAAGAGAGCTCTTTGGGAGGGACCAGGGGTCTGATGTGTGAGGTGGGAAGCTGATCTCTACACTAAAGCTAAAATGAACCCTGCAAGCTCCCTACAAGCTACCTAATTAACCCCTTCACTGCTGGGCATAATTCACGTGTTGTGCGCAGTGGCATTTAGCAGCCTTCTAATTACCAAAAAGCAACACCAAAGCCATATATGTCTGCTATTTCTGAACAAAGGGGATCCCAGAGAAGCATTTGCAACCATTTGTGCGATAATTGCACAAGCTGTTTGTAAATAATTTCAGTGAGAAACCTAAAGTTTGTGAACGAGATGACTATTTTTTTTAATTTGATCGCATTTGGCGGTGAAATGGTGGCATGAAATATACCAAAAAGGGCCAAGATCAATAGTTGGGGTTGTCTACTACACTACACTAAAGCTAAAATTAACCCTACAAGCTCCCTACAAGCTCCCTAATTAACCCCTGCACTGCTGAGCATAATACACGTGTGGTGCGCAGCAGCATTTAGCGCCCGTCTAATTACCAAAGAGCAACGCCAAATCCATATATGTATGCTATTTCTGAACAAAGGGGATCCCAGAGAAACATTTACAACCATTTGTGCCATAATTGCACAAAATGTTTGTAAATGATTTCAGTAAGAAACCTAAAATTTGGAAAAATGTAAAGTTTTTTTTTATTTGATCGCATTTGGCGGTGAAATGGTGGCATGAATATACCAAAATGGGCCTAGATCAATACTTTGGGTTGTCTACTACACAACACTAAAGCTAAAACTACCCCAAAAGCTCCCTACATGCTCCCTAATTAACCCCTTCACTGCTGGGCATAATACACGTGTGGTGCGCAGTGGCATTTAGCGGCCTTCTAATTACCAAAAAGCAACGCCAAAGCCATATATGTCTGCTATTTCGGAACAAAGGGGATCCCAGAGAAAAATTTACAACCAATTATGCCATAATTGCACAAGCTGCTTGTAAATAATTTCAGTGAGAAACCTAAAGTTTGTGAAAAAATTTGTGAAAAAGTGAACAATTTTTTTTATTTGATTGCATTTGGTGGTGAAATGGTGGCATGAAATATACCAAAATGGGCCTAACTCAATACTTTGGGTTGTCTTCTAAAAAAAAAATATATACATGTCAATGGATATTCAGGGATTCCTGACAGATATCAGGGTTCCAATGTAACTAGCGCTAATTTTGAAAAAAAGTGGTTTGGAAATAGCAAAGTGCTATTTGTATTTATGGCCCTATAACTTGCAAAAAAAGCAAAGAAGATGTAAACATTGGGTATTTCTAAACTCAGGACAAAATTTAGAAACTATTTAGCATGGGTGTTTTTTGGTGGTTGTAGATATGTAACAAATTTTGGGGGTCAAAGTTAGAAAAAGTGTGTTTTTTCCATTTTTTCCTCATATTTTATAATTTTTTTATAGTAAATTATAAGATATGATGAAAATAATGGTATCTTTAGAAAGTCCATTTAATGGCGAGAAAAACGGTATATAATATGTGTGGGTACAGTAAATGAGTAAGAGGAAAATTACAGCTAAATACAGACACCTTCACACGTGTGCGTTTCAGGGCCTGACAGGGCACAGTGTCACACCAGTGCAACTCATATCTGGTGTAACAGTAGTGTACATTAAAAAAAAACTAAAAATTTGACTGTGAAATAATAGCAGTCAGTTTCCTTCACACGTGTGCGTTTCAGGGCCTGCCAGGGCACAGTGTCACCCCAGTGCAACTCATATCTGGTGTAACAGTAGTGTACATTAAAAAAAAAAAAACTAGAAATTTGATTGTGAAATAATAGCAGTCAGTTTCCTTCACACGTGTGCGTTTCAGGGCCTGCCAGGGCACAGTGTCATTGTGAATGGAGATTAATATAAATAATCCACCTTAAAAGAGGAAGGAAGGAAATCTAGACACACTATGGGGGTTATTAAGAAATAGAGAATTTCCACCTTTATTGACAATTAAGAAAGGACCAATAGAAAACATGCAAGACATTTAAAAAGAAGCAACCACTAGTCACCAGCATCTTGATAAAGCTCTGAAAAGAGCGAAACGCATCGAGTTCAGTGACTTATATACACACTGTTGGAGATATCAAACTACAAGAAAAGATTCATATACATAACCCGGGTTGTGCACTTTTTCATTGGCATTGCCATATTATCTTCACACTACCACCTTTACATCTATCTCAGAACTGCGTGCAAAGCACTAAGTGCAGTTCCATCTTTAACCTACACAATGGAACAACTAACAGAGACACAGATAACGGTGTCTTGGGAAAGTATTCTCCTATCGAGGAGTGTGACGTCAGACGCCGAACAGAGGCGGCAAAGTGGGAAGGGCTACAGTCAGAATTTACAAGCCGATCTGACAAGCACAGTGGTCAGAGCCTAAAGGAACTGTGAGTACAAATACAGAAAATTGGTAAACCCCCAAGAAGTGTGTACTAGTATCTCTGTTTTACTTTGGACACCAATACGTTGCTTATGATGTATAGACCCTGACTGCGTGCAAGGCACTAGGAGCAGTCTCTTTCTGACAAACCTGTATAGCACCAAGATACGGACTGTTTCATTACAAACCGCTTATATTTTAATGAAAGAAACTACAAGATTAACAAGTGTTACATTCTGTAAAACAGAGACATACGTTCTAAATTTTTAGACCAAACCTTAGTACATATATATGCAACAATCTTTTAGATGTTACACAGGAAGTGGAGGGGAATCTTTTAGATGTTACACAGGAAGTGATGCTACACTTTATGGGGGAATCTTTTAGATGTTACACAGGAAGTGGAGGGGAATCTTTTAGATGTTACACAGGAAGTGATGCTACACTTTATGGGGGAATCTTTTAGATGTTACACAGGAAGTGGAGGGATTTGGCGTACAAACAATACAATTAATCAATTAAACTACCATATAGGCTACTTCTAAACTGTATATAAGGCCAGCTGCCATTACCAAAATTCTAGTCTTGAGAAAGGCCCTTTTTTGAGGGCAGAAACGCGTTGACATATTGGTAAGCATTACTTTAATCTTTACTTCATTCTCATATTGGATACACTATGTTGTGAATTTCTTTTTTTTACAGGGACACTTTTTAGGATACCATAGGAGCAGCTGACAGGTGCTAGGATCCAATCAGCTACTTCAGCAACCACACTCAGGAATTTGGATCTGTTAAAGTAACTAACATTGGAAGGAATCAATTTCCTCACTTTCACCTTGCTTTTCATCACCCATTTTTTCCATTTTTTAGTTTTGATTTACTTATTTTTGTTCTTCACTAACATTTGTTGATCAACTTTTTGAACACTTTTTTGGATTATATTTTATATTTTATTTTTTATTTTTTATGTTATTGCATATTGTGTATTTTATTTTTTATGTTATTGCATATTGTGTATTTTATTTAATTATATCTTAACCTCACTGGATTAAGTAGCTAGCATTTTTATATCCATTTGCACTCACTATTTGATTGTATCTATACAATTATTTTGCTACCCCCCTTTTTTTGCACTGCAGTGCATTTTTCTATTTTTTGGAACACTATTTTTGTAACACTAATTTTGAACACTATTGTTTGTATTATTGTTTATTAGTTTTTTGCTTGATGCACCTGCTACAGTTGTACTTAGGCTAATTCTGTTTTATCAGTATAAACTCTTATTCTGGTGTACCACTCACACTGATCACCTGTTATTACTTCTGTTTTTATTGTAATTATCAGCTTTGGTCCTTTGAGCCGCTTCTGTAAGATATTCCTGTATTTGTAATTTTATTTATATGTGCTTTTTACATTTTTTATATATAGTCTTTTATTACTGATGCTTTTTAACATGGTTCATTAAATAATCTTCTTTTATCTCTCTGTGAGTATATTTATCCCTTGGCCTCTTGTTGGCGCTGTATTCACTTCTTACTACTTGTGAAATAATAGCAGTCAGTTTCCTTCACATGTGTGCGTTTCAGGGCCTGCCAGGGCACAGTGTCACACCAGTGCAACTCATATCTGGTGTAACAGTAGTGTACATTAAAAAAAAACTAAAAATTTGACTGTGAAATAATAGCAGTCAGTTTCCTTCACACGTGTGCGTTGCCTGCCAGGGCACAGTGTCACACCAGTGCAACTCATATCTGGTGTAACAGTAGTGTACATTAAAAAAAAAACTAGAAATTTGACTGTGAAATAATAGCAGTCAGTTTCCTTCACACGTGTGCGTTTCAGGGCCTGCCAGGGCACAGTGTCACACCAGTGCAACTCATATCTGGTGTAACAGTAGTGTACATTTAAAAAAAATAATACAATTTTGACTGTAATAGATTGAATAGCAGTTAGTTGTCTGCAAGCGTGTGTGTCAGGCCTACAGCGTCTACTCTGCCAACTTCTGCCAGTGCACAGTGCCACTCATATCTGTTGTCACAGTAGCTTGCACACATAGTACCACTAATTGAAAAAAAATTACAGGCAGAGGCAGGCCACCCCGCAGGGGCCGCCGTGGTCGTGGTGCTGTGATTCCCTTTGGCCCTAGAATAATGCCCAGTGTTCAGAGGCCACGTACCCTGAACTCGAAAAGTTCTGAGGACATAGTTGACTGGCTAACACAGGACACCCAATCTTCTACAGCTTCCGCTCGGAACCTTGACGCACCATCCTCCTCCAGCTTAGCTTCGGGCACCTCTCAAGTTACCACTCGCCCACCTGCCGCCACCACCAACACTAGCACCATAGCCGCTTCACTTGATCTGTCAGAGGAGTTATTTACACATCAGTTGGAAGAAATGAGTGATGCGCAACCATTATTGCCAGAGGATGTAGATAACAGGGATATGTCTCAGTCAGGCAGCATTACACACATGGACGTAAGGTGTGATGATGATGATGTTGTACCCGCTGCTGCTTCCTTTGCTGAGTTGTCAGATACAAGTGAAGCGGTTGATGATGACGATGCGTCCGTGGATGTCACGTGGGTGCCTGCTAGAAGAGAAGAAGAACAGGGGGAAAGTTCAGATGGGGAGACAGAGAGGAGGAGGAGACGAGTTGGAAGCAGGGGGAGGTCATCGCAAGGAGCTAGTGGCACAGTCATACAGCATGCATCGGCACCCGGGGTCAGCCAAACAGCACGCCAATCAACGCATGCTGTTGCCACCACCAGAATGCCGTAATTGCAGAGCTCATCAGTGTGGCATTTTTTTTGTGTGTCTGCCTCTGACAACAGCGATGCCATTTGCAACCTGTGCCAAAAGAAACTGAGTTGTGGGAAGTCCAACACCCACCTAGGTACAACTGCTTTGCGAAGGCACATGATCGCACATCACAAACGCCTATGGGATCAACACATGAGTACAAGCAGCACACAAACTCAAAGCCGCCATCCTCCTCCTGGTCCAGCATCTTCAGCCACGTCAACCACTGCTGTCCTCCTTGCCCCCTCTCAACCATCCGCCACTCCGTCTCTCACCTTGAGTAGTTCCTGCTCATCTGCCCACAGTCAGGTGTCTGTCAAGGACATGTTTGAGCGTAAGAAGCCAATGTCATAAAGTCACCCCCTTGCCCGGCATCTGGCAGCTGGCTTGTCTGAACTCTTAGCCCGCCAGCTTTTACCATACAAGCTGGTGGAGTCTGAGGCATTCCAAAAATTTGTAGCCATTGGGACACCGCAGTGGAAGGTACCCGGCCGAAATTTCTTTGCACAAAAGGCAATCCCCAACCTGTACTCGATTGTGCAAAAGGAAGTAATGGCATGTCTGGCACACAGTGTTGGGGCAAGGGTCCATCTGACCACTGATACCTGGTCTGCAAAGCATGGTCAGGGCAGGTATATCACCTACACTGCGCATTGGGTAAACCTGCTGACGGCTGCAAAGCATGGAATGCGTGGCTCTGCAGAGGAGTTGGTGACACTGCCACGACTTGCAGGCAGGACTGCTGCCACCTCCTCTACTCCTCCTACTCCATCCTCTTCCATAACCTCCTCGGCTGAGTCCTCTTCTGCTGCTGCGTCTTGCTCCACATCAACGGCACCCCCCCAGCTCCCCAGGTACTATTCCACATCCCGGATACGGCAGTGTCACGCCGTCTTGGGGTTGACTTGCCTGAAAGCAGAGAGTCACACCGGACCAGCACTCCTGTCCACCCTGAATGCACAGGTGGATCAGTGGCTGACTCCGCACCAACTGGAGATCGGCAAAGTGGTTTGTGACAACGGAAGAAATTTTTTGACGGCATTGAATTTGGGCAAGTTGACACATGTGCCGTGCATGGCACATGTGTGTAATCTGATCATACAACGCTTTGTGCATAAGTACCCAGGCTTACAGGATGTCCTGAAGCAGGCCAGGAAGGTGTGTGGCCATTTCAGGCGTTCCTACACGGCCATGGCGCACTTTTAAGATATCCAGCGGTGAAACAACATGCCAGTGAGGCGCTTGATTTGCGACAGCCCGACACGTTGGAATTCAACACTCCTAATGTTCGACCGCCTGCTCCAACAAGAAAAAGCCATTAACGACTATTTGTATGACCAGGGTGCTAGGACAGCCTCTGCGGAGCTGGGAATTTTTTTGCCACATTACTGGACGCTCATGCGCAATTATTATTATTATTATCGGTTATTTGTAGAGCGCCAACAGATTCCGCAGCGCTATGCGCAATGCCTGTAGGCTCATGCGTCCTTTTGAGGAGGTGACAAACCTAGTCCGTCGCACCGAAGGCACCATCAGCGACATCATACCATTTGTTTTCTTCCTGGAGCGTGCCCTGCGAAGAGTGCTGGATCAGGCCGTAGATGAGCGTGAAGAGGAAGAGTTGTGGTCACCATCACCACCAGAAACAGCCTTATCAGCATCGCTTGCTGGACCTGCAGCAACACTGGAAGAGGATTGTGAGGAAGAGGAGTCAGAGGAGGAATGTGGCTTTGAGGAGGAGGAGGAAGACCAACCACAACAGGCATCCCAGGGTGCTCGTTGTCACCTATCTGGTACCTGTGGTGTTGTACGTGGCTGGGGTGGAAGAACATACCTTCACTGAGATCACTGAGGACGAGGAACGGGACATGAGTAGCTCGGCATCCAACCTTGTGCAAATGGGGTCTTTCATGCTGTTGTGCCTGTTGAGGGACCCTCGTATAAAAAGGTTGAAGGAGAACGACCTGTACTGGGTGTCCACGCTACTAGACCCCCGGTATAAGCAGAAAGTGCCTGAAATGTTACTGAATTACTGCAAGTCGGAAAGGATGCAGCAGTTCCAAAATAAATTAAAAAGTATGCTTTACACAACTTATAAGGGTGATGTCACAGCACAACGGGAAAGGGAAGATGTGAAAGTAATCCTCCTCCTCCCACGACCACGCCGGCAAGGACAGGACGCTTTACAGACGTGTTGTTGATGGAGGACATGCAGAGCTTTTTAAGTCCTACGCATCGCCACAGCCCTTCGGGGTCCACCCTCAGAGAACAACTCGACCGACAGGTAGCAGACTACCTCGCCTTAACTGCAGATATCGACACTCTGAGGAGCAATGAACCCCTTGACTAATGGGTGTGCAGGCTTGACCTGTGGCCTGAGCTATCCCAATTTGTGATAGAACTTCTGGCCTGTCCCGCTTCAAGTGTCCTGTCAGAAAGGACCTTCAGTGCAGCAGGAGGTATTGTCACTGAGAAGAGAAGTCGCCTAGGTCAAAAAAGTCTAGATTACCTCACCTTTATTAAGATGAATGAGGGATGGATCCCGAAGGGACTGACAGTGGGCGATACATTTGACTAAAAAAGGCCTGATGAGATGAGCTGCCTTGAGCTAAAAATGGTCCACACGCTGCTGTATTTTATCTCTGAATGCCGGATGACTTGCGTGACTTATCCGCCACCAACTAGGGTTCAAGCCGCAATGTTTTAGGGCACTTTCTACCTGGGAAACAAACATCAATTTTTCTGGCCGCTGCTACAGCAGCGGCTGCAACAATTCCTAATTTTTCAGGCATGTGTACATGCCTAATTTTTCTGGCCTCTGGTGCTGCACTGTGGCTTCAAAAACCAAACCAAAAAAAAGGCACATAACAGGGATTAAACTGATAGGAATAGTACTACTTAACACACCTTATAATAATGCAGAGAGAGGCAATGCAGAGAGAGGAGTCTGAAGAAGAGGAGTCAGAGAAAGAAGGTGGCTTTGAGGAGGTGGAAGACCAAACACAGCAGGCGTCCCAGGGGGCTTGTTGTCACCTTTCGGGGACCCTTGGTGTTGTACGTGGCTGGGTGGAGGAAGAGACCTTCAATGACATCAGTGAGGACAAGGAACGGGACATGGCTAGCTTGGTATCCAACCTTGTGCAAATGGGGAGTTTGCGGTTGTTCAAATGGACTGTTTGTGGTTGTTTGCGGTGCTTTAAACTGGGAATTTGGTCTGTCACTGTGAAGCGGGCGTAACCCTTACACTACCTGATCGATACAACATCATACCTGATGTTTTAAAGCACGTTATTCCAAACAATTTAGGAATGTTAGGTGATTTATGCCCTTTATGGATTAAAACCAGACTCTGCATCAACTATGTAATTTTCCATGGGAGTTTTGCCATGGATCACCCTCCGGCATGCCACAGTCCAGGTGTTAGTCCCCTTGAAACAACTTTTCCATCACTATTGTGGCTAGAAAGAGTCCCTGTGGGTTTTAAAATTCGCCTGCCTATTGAAGTCTATGGCGGTTCGCCCGGTTCGCCCAGTCGCGAACATTTGCGGAAGTTCGCGTTCGCTGTTCGCGAACAGAAAATTTTATGTTCGCGACATCACTATTTGTGAGGTTTTACAAAATGCCATTATAAGCTCTTATTATAAAATGCATAATCTGTAATGGACTCGCACCCTTGTTGCTAAGAGTGGGAATAGGAATTCGAAGTTACTGAGCCACAACATTTTATTTACAACTTATGTATTTTTTTTAGTCCCCTTGAAACAACTTTTCCATCACTATTGTGGCTAGAAAGAGTCCCTGTGGGTTTTAAAATTCGCCTGCCTATTGAAGTCTATGGCGGTTCGCCCGGTTCGCCCAGTCGCGAACATTTGCGGAAGTTCGCGTTCGCTGTTCGCGAACAGAAAATTTTATGTTCGCGACATCACTATTTGTGAGGTTTTACAAAATGCCATTATAAGCTCTTATTATAAAATGCATAATCTGTAATGGACTCGCACCCTTGTTGCTAAGAGTGGGAATAGGAATTCGAAGTTACTGAGCCACAACATTTTATTTACAACTTATGTATTTTTTCCCCCCATTTTAATATGAACCCAGATAAACTTGTGTTGTCAATTTAGGGTCAATTGAGGGTGAAAATGTTCTTCCCCTATTTTAAATTAAGAGGTATTTGTTAGTGGGAAAGAAGTATTATATATTAGTTTTATAATTTAATTTAATTTTCAGAGGTCATATAAGTTGGTGGCATGATACTAATGAATAGTAAAAGTTATATAAAAATGACTCCCCCCCAAAAAAAATTTTTTTACAAATCCTTAGGTAAAACTATGTGTGTATCCAAATCATATTACTTTTCAAAAAATACTTCTATATAAAAAATACAAATACATAGAAATATTTGTTTTTATTTCTGGAAATTTTTATAAATATCAACTAAGCAGTTTTGGTTTGGTAATTCAAGACATCTTGTTAGCCACCATAAGGAATAAATATGTCATTTTTTTACATTTAAATGGACAGTGTGATGGAACCCGGCTAACCCGACTGGGTAGCCCTGCCAAGGGGTCTTTCCAACATCTGGAACCTGCTGCTATGTAGCGGAGAAGAGTGATTATAGCAGGAGCCCACCCAAATAACTAGACAGACTAGCATTCAGGTGAAACAAGAACTGATTTTATTGTAAAACACACACTCCTTTTATACACAAAACAAAGGGTCTTATCTCCCTCCCAAATTTCCCACCCCTCCAGACAGGCTGGCGCCTCCATAGCAGCCACAGTCCCACAGAGCCCCAGGAGGTGGTGGTTTCAGAGGGTGATCCAGGGGCGGAGGTACTTCCATGGTGAAGCTCTCGGTGCCACATTTCAAAAAGTGGCGTGATTCATTACTGGGGACCGGAATTACAGCCCGGTAAAGATAGGGGGGTAGGAGTGTCCAAAACCCCCAGTTCCCAAAGGAGCTCCCCTCCGGCAATCACCCCACCTCTTGTCCTCACTAGGGACTACCAATCCCCAAAAGAACAGAGCTCTGAGGCAGCGTTTCCATTGCTATTTCCCAGCCTGTACTGAATGTCAAAGTTTAAGGGCTGCAGGGCTAAACTCCACTGTAGCAATCGTCCATTGACCCCAGACACTCTGTTGAGCCATACAAGGGCGTTATGATCTGTGAAAATGGTAAGAGGCCTCCAATAGAGGTAGGGCTGCAGTTTCTTAAGGGCCCACACTAGGGCCAGGCACTCCTTCTCCACTGCCCCGTAGCCTACTTCCCTGGGCAACAGTTTTCAGCTGATGTAAGCTAAAGGGTGATCCTGCCCCTCCCCGTCTACCTGGCTTAGGACTGCTCCCAACCCGAATATGGAGGCATCTGTGTGGACACAAAAACTTTTAGTGGGGTCAGGAGTGGCTAGGACAGGGGCAGAGATCAAGGTAGACTTGAGGCTCTGGAAGGCAGTCTCACATTCTGGGGACCACAGGACCTATCGGGGGAGTCGCTTACCTGTTAGGTCAGTCAGGGGCTTGGCCAGGGCACTCTAATTGGGGACAAATTTACGGTAATACCAGGCGGTTTCTAGAAAGGACTTGTGTTTTGGTCTTGGGGGTTGGCTAGTTTGCCACTTCCTCAAATTTGGCCGGCTCCGGACACTGCTTTTTACAGCCCACACGGTGGCCAAGGTACTGGACCTCCGAGCGTCCTATGGTGCATTTGTCTGGCTTCAGGGTCAGATCGGCGGTCCTGATGCAATCTAAAACGATAGATGGTGATGCCGTCCAGGTATGCGCAGGCATAGTCCTGGAGGCCATTCAGAAGGCGATCCACCATCCTTTGGAAGGTAGCTGGATCATTCTTCATCCCAAACGGCATGACCTTGAACTGGTAGAGGCTGAAGGGGGTGATGAACACAGACTTGGGGATGGATACAGGGTCTAAAGAGATCTGCCAGTTTCAAGAGCCCGGCCAGCCTGGAAGGGTTTTCCCGGTCAGAGATCAGCTCTTCTCTGACAAAGTTCACATTACAAAACAACAGGTCTGGGAGATCGCAGTTGCTCTCAGGAGGGGGTGAGAAACAGGAGGGGGTGAGGTAGTAGGTTGGTGAAGATTTAACCCCTCCAGCCCGGTATCCGTGACAGACAGTATGCTTGAAAATTGTTATTGTTTAAAAAGATAGAAAATCCATTTATTATCCATTCCCCACTGTTATATTAATATACTTTTTACCTAGGAATACCTATATCTAAGCCCCTGCAGACTGCCCCTTAAATAAGTGCTATTTTACAATCTTGCAATGTATCCAATTAGTGCTGGTTCTTATATAACTATTAACATATGCCATAGGTGTGAGCACAATGTTATCTGTATTGCACACATGAACTAGCATTGTCTGTAGTGCAACGTTTGCAACAAGGTAACAAAAAGCACTGAGATAAGGGGCAGCCTGCAGGGCCTTAGAAACAGGCAACTTAGAGGTTATAAAGTATATTAATATAACAATATGGCTTATGCAAAGCTGGGGAACGGGTAGTAAATGTGTTATCTGTCTTTTTAAATAATAAAAAAATCAAGTAGACTGTCCCTTTAAATAATTAAAAAATTGTAACATATTTTCTTTTGAGAATTATTATTATTGTCGTTATTATTACAATGTATGAAAGCATTAACTTATTTTTAACACTAGCAGATAAGGGCCTCCATTACATATGCAGCGTCGCCTGCAAAATCCTCCGCCGCCAGTTTTTATGCGATTTTGGTATTACATATATACGGCGTAGCATACAAGTTACGCGCGTATATTTCACCCTTCGCTCGCAATTATTACTCACATAGGCTAACATGGGACTGCATCATAAATCTGTATCCAATATCCAGCGCAAGGCCTTACGTGGTGAAAATGGAGAAATCTTACTCCATTTTTACCTCGCCATGAAAGGCAGCCGTAGCAGGCCTTGCTCTGAGTATGGGAGCACCGTAAATCCCGAAAATGCCTGCAAAAATAAACTAACACCTAACGCATGAGCAATGTCTATCTATCTGTCAACCGCAATTCCCCACCGCAATAACTAATAAAGTCTATTAACTCCTAAACCTAAATCTAACCCTAACACCCCCCTAACAAATATTATTTAAATAAACCTAAATAAATTTACTATTATTAACTAAAGTATTCCTATTTAAAACTAAATACTTACCTATAAAATAAGCCCTAAGATAGCTACATTGTACATTGTAGCTATTTTAGGATTTATTTTTATTTTACAGGCAACTTTGTATTTATTTTAACTAGGTACAATAGTTATTAAATAGTTAATAACTATTTAATAACTTCCTAGCTAAAATAAGTACAAATTTACCTGTAAAATAAAACCTAACCTAAGTTACAATTACACCTAACACTACACTATCATTAAATAAATTAAATTAATTAACTACAATTATCTAACATTAAATACAATAAAATAAAATAAACTAAAGTACAAAAAAACCCCCCACTAAATTACAGAAAATAAAAAAAAATTACAAGAAGTTTAAACTAATTACACCTAATCTAAGCCCCCTAATAATATATAATATAATAAAATTCCCTACCCTATACTAAATTACAAATAGCCTTTAAAAAGGCTTTTTGCGGGGCATTGCCCCAAAGTAATCAGCTCTTTTACCTGTAAAAAAAGAAATACAACCCCCAACATTAAAACCCACCACCCACACACCCAACCTTACTCTAAAACCCACCCAATCCCCCCTTAATAAAACCTAACACTACCCCCTTGAAGATCACCCTACCTTGAGCCGTCTTCACGCAGCCGGGCAGAAGTCTTCATCCGATCCGGGCAGAAGTCTTCATCCGATCCGGGCAGAAGAGGTCCTCAAGCCGGGCAGAAATCTTCATCCAAGCGCCATCTTCTATCTTCTTCCATCCGACGAGGAGCGGCTCCATCTTGAAGACATCCGACGCGGAGCATCCTCTTCCATCGACGGCGACTGTAGAATGAAGATTCCTTTAAATGACGTCATCCAAGATGGCGTCCCTTCAATTCCGATTGACTGATAGAATTCTATCAGCCAATCGGAATTAAGGTAGGAAAAATCCTATTGGCGGATGCAATCAGCCAATAGGATTGAGCTTGCATTCTATTGGCTGATTGGAACAGCCTATAGAATGCAAGGTCAATCCTATTGGCTGATTGTAGTGCAATGCTGCTCCTTCAGCAAAGGATAACAAGAAAATGAAGCAACATTGATTATTTAAGTAAATTGGAAAGTTATTTAAAATTGTGTGTTCTATCGAAATCATGAAAGAAAATGTTGGAGTTTCCTGTCCTTTAGCACCCAAACAGAGCATGGTAAAATGACACAGGATGTGCTGAAAATATAACCATGAGAGGGCTGTGTAACCAATACTAATGGATTTGAAGGATTAGGGCAGAAGATGTTAGTAACCGTCATTAATAGTAACCTATGATATAAGAAGGTCATCTGACAACTGGAGTTTACAACTTACAGGGGGTAGAAAAAACGACAAGACAGGGTTAATGAAATATTTTACTGTAAATACATTTGATAGACATTTGTATACAATTATTTCAAGGAACTTCGTGACAAGAAGAATTATAGAGATGGAACAGTAGTTGTAGACAGAGGTTAGATGAAATCTAAGGATAAGGGGCCCATTTATCAGGCTCCCGATGGAGCTTGAGAGCCCGTGTTTCGACCACTGCTCCATAACCTGTCTGCCTGCTCTGAGCAGGCGGACAGACATCACCGCAATTCAACCCAATTTAGTACGATCGGGTTGATTGACACCCCCTGCTGGTGACGGATGGGCCATGAATCTGCAGGGGGCGGAGTTGAACCAGCAGCTCACAAGAGCTGCTGGTGCAATGCTGAATACGGAGAGCGTATTCCTCTCTGCATTCAGCGAGGTCTGACGGACCTGATCCGCACTGTTGGATCAGGTCCGCCAGACCTTTGATAAATATCCCCCTAAGAGTAAATGGTACATGGGTGAAATTGGTGTCAGGTTGTCAGGTACTTATCCGACCACGCTCCAGTAATGGGCTCCTGCTTGGGCTGCTGCCTTTGTTAAGTGCGTGAGACTGTGTGCTTCACTATTTTAAAGGGGCCATGCCTAATTTTAACTATTTACTTGAATCCTGCTGTACCAGCTGCACCTGTGCAATGTGACATATTTACAGTAAATACCTCTCCATAAGTTTTTATGTGTTTATATGTTTATACATGTGTGTAAATACATATATACACATATAAATACATAAAAAATATCTGTATACACATATAAACATATACTGTAAATACATATATACACATATAAATACATAAAAATATCTGTATACACATATAAACATATACTGTAAATACATATATACACATATAAATACATAAAAATATCTGTATACACATATAAACATATACTGTAAATACATATATACACATATAAATACATAAAAATATCTGTATACACATATAAACATATACTGTAAATACATATATACACATATAAATACATAAAAATATCTGTATACACATATAAACATATACTGTAAATACATATATACACATATAAATACATAAAAATATCTGTATACACATATAAACCTATACTGTAAATACATATATACACATATAAATACATAAAAATATCTGTATACACATATAAATATATACTGTTTATATATATATATATACATACAAACATACGTATACATCTTCAGACATGTATATCTATGCATCTCTATCTTAAAGCCCTTTGTTGCCTTTTTTTTCTAACACCTGTGACCTCATATCTTTGAGCCTTTATAACTTTTTTATGCAATTTGTTGAAATAGTTTTTATCACACAGTGTTATTATGAGTGTAACTGTACAGTACAATGTATTTTTTATGTGTTTTGTGGAACTTTTTAGTCTCACATAACAGTTAACCAGAGCTCTGAAGTCGAGCTAACCCGACGCGTCTTAAATTCAATTGCGCTCAAGTAAATGCATTTACTTTCAACTCGTAATACGCACATAAAGATGGTCTGAATTCACCATCCAATTATCCAAGGAATATAGTAATCTATTAACAGCTCACACTTTGTATGCGTGGTAAGCGTCTTTGAGAAACTAAGCATTTAACCCTTTGTGGGCCAAACTGTATTTATAGGGTTGGAAGTTACCAAGGAGTTGTTTGCACCACCAATCAGAGCTATGGAGAAACTAGAAGTTAGAGAGCTAACTCAACACACACCTCTCTGCTACAAAAGGCCATTGAAGTCTCAGCAGAAGACTTACTATAGCTTTGCTGCAGACTATTTCACTGAAAATCACAACAAACTTCCAGAGTGTGCACTGTAATAGTGTCCAAAGTGATACACATTTCCATGATAACGATAAACCAATGTCTTAGAGTTCTGTAACAAAACCTGCAAAGGAACAATTTACCAGATTGATATCTTCCAGGCACTGTGATCTGGTACCCTGCTTACCTGGCACTGCTGAGAAATACCTTACCAAGCACTCTTTTGTACAATGTCTTGTTGCCTAGTAATCAGCTATCCAGCGCCATATTGTCAAGCTCGCCGCAGTACAGCATCCTCGCCTGACCCATTCAGCAGTATTTGTTTAAAATGAGGAAATTACGGTATATTGGGCTTGTGGTGACAACTAATATTCTAAGTGACACGGCAGGGCTCACGATAAGGGGAATCAGATGGGAAGATCTGAAGCAGTGTGAATGTCGTTTGTGAATGGGTTCTGGGTGTTGATCGTGAATATAGCAAGATGAGTATCTGAAGGGAACAGAGGTGAGGGAATAGCAGGAGAGGTGGACCTATGAGTATTGTGTATTACATGAGGTGAAATTAATAAAAGCCCGTTAAAAGGACGATCTATTATAAAAAAAACTAAAATGCTGTGTTTTGAGTATTTAGGGCTAGATTACAAGTGGAGCAGTATTTACCGATTCCGCTAATTGCATTAGAAGTAAACTTTTAACGTGTCGAGTTGCGCTGGTATTATGAGTTGAAAGTAAAAAGTTATTGCGCTTGGGCTAACCCGATGAATGCAAATATACTTCTAGCGCGATTAGACACGTGCAAAAGATAACCTCTTCACCCATAGAAGTCAATGAAGAGAAAAAAAGTGGGGAAAAAACACCCGACTTGCGCGTTAACCCGAACTCAAACGCTAGCCCAACATGAAAATATGAATAGTTCACATTCCAATGGTCTGTACATAGCAGAATATGTTCTCTTTATTCATAAATATATATTTCTACATACAGTATATCTGACGGTATTTTGGTACAATATATATTTATACATATTTATATGCATGATTATATATAGGTATAGATATATACAGATATATATAGAAATATCTATTTAAAAAAACAGAACATATACTGCTATATGCAGAACTTTGGAATGTGAAATATTTACAGTAAATACACAGTATAACACTTTATTAAAAATGAATATTGCAGAAATATGGTTTTACATGTTTTCAGCTACTTGACTGCAAAGGGCCCCAATGCACTTATATATATGTCTATATAAGTGTTTATGTGTGTATATATGTCTGTAAATACACACACATATATATATATATATATATATATATATATATATATATATATATATATATATATATACATACATGAATACATATGTACACATATATATTTATATATACACATACATATACATCTTTGATCCTTTGCCTGCCTTTTTTTCCCTTAAGACCTGAGGTCTCATATCTTTGAGCACTTATAACTTTTGTGTGCAATATTGTTTGTGAATTTTTTTTAGATGGTGTTATTATGAGTGTAACTGTACTTTGGAATTTATTTTTGATGTGTTTTGCGGTAATGATACTAGCGTAAATTGTAATACGAGCGCAATTTAACCTGCATGCAAACGATCACGAAACACATGTGCAGTCATTTGTGCGCCACTTGAAATATATACCCATATTTTTGAATTAACACCTTACTATTACTGTGTGCTTACAAGATGAATGCATTAGAATTTAGGCAAATGCAAAAATATAAGGCGATAGTCAAATGACCTGATTTAGCTGGTGAAACCATTAGTGTCGAGAATAAGCAGTTCTCAGTTGTGAAATAAACAGTAGAATTACCTGTAAAAGCCAGAAGAGCAGTCCAGAGCCAGGTATCAAAGTAGAGGGGTAAATCAGGTATGTAGGTCACTGCACAGTTCCAGAGTTCATAAGCCAATAAGTCAGTCCTTAGAATACATACCTCAACAGGAGGGTAAAACATGTAACGTGGTCCAGGAACTTTGCTGAGGTCAAGATCGGGGTGATAGGTCAGGAACCTGAATGCTTTGGCCTCTATATGAAAATAATCAAGCACTGAATGGGAGCCTGAGATGGACTTTTAACACCTCCCATTCAGTCTTGGCACCAAAGACGAGGCCAGAGGTAATTTCTGACAAAGAGAAATAAAAGGAGCGATAACTTAGTGCACAGTTTTTAAAGAAAGTTCAAGGTAAAACATACATAACATGCAAAGAGCCAGATGTGCTAATCTGAAGCTACATAGCGTGGCCCCTGGCTCCTACAGCAACAGGTCTGTCCTTCTCAGTGAGCCTGGCCATCCTGGTACTCCTAATAGTGTGGCCAATAGTGAGCTGCACAGCCTGACTGCTTCCCTTTGCAGCCGGGCTATGATGACCATGCTGCAACATTCCCTTGTTAAGAATAGCATGGCTCCGGCTACACCCCCTCCTCAAGTGTGACCATAGGGCACGAAGAGGAGCAGGATGAGAAGGATGCAGAAGATGGAACCGTCAAAGAAGCCTTGGAGCATGGTCATTAGCCACAGGTTCCCATATATTTTCTTCAGGCCCATACCCCTTCCACCTAATTAAATACTACAGCCGTCTACAATGAAATTGAGAGTCCAAAATCTCATCAACTTCAAATTCATTCACAGGAACAGGAGGAGGAGAAATACACTGACAAAAGGGGTTATCTCTTGAAGTGAGACATAATTAGATGGATTCTGTAATTTGTAGGAAAATCAAGCTTCACAGCCACAGGATTCATGAAATTAGAGATCTGTAAAGGGTTTAACAAAAGAAGGAAAGGGTGCTAAGAGGGAGTGCTACAACACCCCTGTAATGGGATGAGTTGCTGAAGGTGGAATCCAAAAGATAGTGCTATAATGAAATCACAAAGTAAATCCAAATAGGATTATATAGATTAGACACGATAAGCAATGGATGCGCTAAAAATTCAATGTATTGCAATTACTAAAATACAATTGAAAGTTAAAGTTCAATTTAATAGTTAAACTTCACATGTACAAGGTATCGAGGTTTAAGAATCATAAAGTCTAAAACTACAATAAAATAATAAATGGTAAAATGACAGGAATACAATTTGTCACATATGTAGAAAATGGGATATTATATATCCTTGTGAACAGCTAGTGAATCATGTTAAAAACAAAAACATAAACAAAAACATATATCTGGTTATATAGCGAATTAAAGAAACAGCAACAAGGCAACCTATAAACTAGGTGACTAAATACAGTAAAAATTAAATAAATCTCCAGTTGAGGAAATTAAGGAAATACAAGTGTCCAAAACAGATGTGTCCCAAAAGTGTCCAAAGGTAGTTGAAATCAAAGTCTAAACAATATAGGTTTAGGTGATGGTAAATCCGTGAGGGTGTGTAGAACAAAAGTGTTTAAGAAAAAATGAAAATAAAAATGAATATATCTACGTGAAAAAAAAAAATATTCAAGTAAATGCAAAAAATCCAGGTGATAAAATATAACCAAAAAATGATGAAAAAATGAATAAATGTGGCCAAAAATATGTAAAAATATAGAAAAATGAGTATAAAGGTGTACACCTAAAAATAGGGGTTTGTTGAGACTCTACGTGATCTGTGTTGTAATCCTAAATATGGTGTCCCATATGATAGCGGTGCTGAGAATAGTGCTAATATGATGATCCTCTTCTTAGTGGAGTTTATCCAATAGTAGATAACGTTAAAAAATCCTAAAAAGGAATAGAAATAGACATAGTGCAATAATGCTTCTCTATATGAATAAAATAGGTATTGAACTTACCAAGTAAACCTGAGCCGTAATACCAGTATAATCAACGCGTTTCTGTCCCTAGGGACCTTTCTCAAGACTGGTATCGGCTGTTAAATGATCGTGTCTTAAATAGATAATATTAACCAATTGGAAAACTTCAAAATAGCGCCATAAAATTTGCGCCAAAAACGTCAAATAAGGACCCGTATATAGAAACGTGTGTAAAAACTACAGGCTCTAATTGACCCCGGAGGTGTAATCCTAAGTATGAGTTACTTCTGCTAGTAAGGATCTGCTTCCTAATCAGCGGTATGGTCTAACGTAGTCACCGGATGTATACTCCAACCAGAAGTGACGTCATATCACATGCGTTCACTTCCGGACTTGTGCTGTAGATCCGGTGTGTATATAACTTAGGGTCATCTAGTGCCGGCGGCAAATTGCATGTGCTAAAATGCTCTACGGGTCTCTATTATAAGCTTAGGGTATTATAGACTATTATAGAGGTTTAAATGGATAATAAAAACATTGATGGTAAAAATACCGGAGGCAGTTTAGAGCCTACATTGTGTAACATTTATGTACTATGTAAGAAAAAATTTAAGGAAAAATGTTTAATAAACTTATTGAAATACTCCATAATTTTATCAATTCTGAAATAGTAATAGTTATAGGATGGTACTGGCACACTCGTCCTATAATTGAATGTAATCCAAGTTGTTGAAGGGAAATACATTAGAAAGTAAATCTGATATAACAAAAATTAAATACTACAAAACTTATATAGGATAAAAGTTTAAAAATGTAGACTAGATTTAGAGTTCTGCGTTAGCCGGCAAAAGCAGTGTTAAGGGTGCTTTTTACCGCCTGCTGGTATTTACAGTCAGTCAGGAAAGGGTCTAACGCTCACTTTCCAACTGCGACTTTTCCATACCGCAGATCCCCTTACGTAAATTATTCCTATTTAAAGCTAAATACTTACCTGTAAAATAAATCCTAATATAGCTACAATATAACGAATAATTATATTGTAGCTATTTTAGGATTTATATTTATTTTACAGGCAATTTTGTATTTATTTTAACTAGGTACAATAGCTATTAAATAGTTATTTAATATTTAATAGCTACCTAGTTAAAATAATAACAAAATTACCTGTAAAATAAATCCTAACCTAAGTTACAATTAAACCTAACACTACACTATCAATAAATAAATTAACTAAACTACCTACAATTACCTACAATTAAATCAACTAAACTAAATTACAAAAAAACCTCCACTAAATTACAAAAAATAAAAAAAGATTACAAGAATTTTAAACTAATTACGCCTACTCTAAGCCCCCTAAAAAAATAACAAAGCCCCCCAAAATAAAAAAATGCCCTACCCTATTTTAAAATAAAAAGTTAACAACTCTATTACCTTACCAGCCCTTAAAAGGGCTTTTTGCGGGGCATGCCCCAAAGAAATCAGCTCTTTTGCCTGTAAAAAAAAAAACATACAATACCCCCCAACATTACAACCCACCACCCACATACCCCTAATCTAACCCAAACCCCCCTTAAATAAACCTAACACTACCCCCCTGAAGATCTCCCTACCTTGTATTCACCCAGCCGGGGATCACCAATCCGTCCAGAAGAGGTCCTCCAGAGGGTCCGAAGTCTTCATCCTATCCGGCCAGAAGAGGTCCTCCAGAGGCTCGGAAGTCTTCATCAAGGCGGAATCTTCTATCTTCTTCCATCCGGAGCGGAGCGGGTCCATCTTGAAGCAGCCGGCGTGGATCCATCCTCTTCTAATGACGACCTAAGTCCGAATGAAGGTTCCTTTGAATGACGTCATCCAAGATGGCGTCCCTCGAATTCCGATTGGCTGATAGGATTCTATCAGCCAATCGGAATTAAGGTAGGAAAAATCTGATTGGCTGATTGAATCAACCAATCAGATTGAGCTCACATTCTATTGGCTGTTCCGATCAGCCAATAGAATGCAAGCTCAATCTGATTGGCTGATTGGATCAGCCAATCCGATTGAACTTGAATCTGATTGGCTGATTCAATCAGCCAATCAGATTTTTCCTACCTTAATTCCGATTGGCTGATAGAATCCTATCAGCCAATCAGAATTCGAGGGACGCCATCTTGGATGACGTCATTTAAAGGAACCTTCATTCGGACTTAGGTCGTCGTTAGAAGAGGATGGATCCGCGCCGGCTGCTTCAAGATGGACCCGCTCTGCTCCGGATGGAAGAAGATAGAAGATTCCGCCTTGATGAAGACTTCCGAGCCTCTGGAGGACCTCTTCTGGCCGGAAAGGATGAAGACCTCGGACCCTCTGGAGGACCTCTTCTGGACGGATTGGTGATTACCGGCTGGGTGAATACAAGGTAGGGAGATCTTCAGGGGGGTAGTGTTAGGTTTATTTAAGGGGGGTTTGGGTTAGATTAGGGCAGGGGTGTCAAACTCAAATTTATCGGGGGCCGCATCAGCAGTTTGGTCACCCTCAAAGGGCCGGTTGTATCTGTAGGATTATGTGTCCACTCTTTATTATCATAAATTATTGTCACTGCATTCAATTATTACTGTTTTTTGTAATAATGTAAGTAATAACTAGCTCTGAAAGCAGAAACATAGTCAGAATAATGGCAAGTAGATATTCAAATGTACAATTATTGTACAATTTATTGAAAAATGATTTTTGGTAACAGACAGTAATTTTTTAAACATACAAATATTGCCAAACACTGTTTATTACACATATGGCAAACACAAGGCATTAACTTTTTTTTAACTTTTCTGACTAGATGGCTGACATCGTTTTCCTGAGGTCAGTCCATCGATGTCTGGCGTTAGGTCTTGTGCTGTAGCAATCCGCAAAACAGCATGGAGGTTATCATCAGTGATGCGTGATCTGAGCTTGGTCTTGTTCAGTATCCAAAGTTTACCGCTCAGACTTTTAAGCAGAATAATAAGCAGACATCCCCTCCCCCCCACATACATCATATGTACTTACAGTACAGGAGAGACGGGTTCAGGCAGCCGTTGGATCTGTCACATCACAGGATGGCATGCACTCAATATAAAAACAAGTGGAGGTTTCCTAAATGCATGTAAAGTGGAGGTTTCCTGTGTAGAACGGCCGGCGCCGCTAGAGGGCAGACGTTCTCTGGCATGTAGGCTGCCGCGCATGCGCTGAAGAGGCGGCTTTCTTGTGTCAAAAAAAAAAAAAGCGAGAATAAAAGGTGAAGGCTGGCGGCCGGCGGCGGCGGCAACACGGGCCACATGACGAGGTCTAGCGGGCCGGATTCGGCCCGCGGGCCTTGTGTTTGACACCCGTGGATTAGGGGTATGTGGGTGGTGGGTTGTAATGTTGGGGGGGTATTGTATGGGTTTTTTTTACAGGCAAAAGAGCTATTTCTTTGGGGCATGCCCCGCAAAAAGCCCTTTTAAGGGCTGGTAAGGTAATAGATCTGTTAACTTTTTATTTTAGAATAGGGTAGGGCATTTTTTTATTTTGGGGGGCTTTGCTATTTTTTTAGGGGGCTTAGAGTAGGTGTAATTAGTTTAAAATTCTTGTAATCTTTTTTTATTTTTTGTAAATTTGTGTTTTTTTTTGTAATTTAGTTTAGTTGATTTAATTGTAGGTAATTGTAGGTAGTTTAGTAAATTTATTTATTGATAGTGTAGTGTTAGGTTTAATTGTAACTTAGGTTAGGATTTATGTTACAGGTAATTTTGTTATTATTTTAACTAGGTAGCTATTAAATAGTAAATAACTATTTAATAGCTATTGTACCTAGTTAAAATAAATACTAAGTTGCCTGTAAAATAAATATAAATCCTAAAATAGCTACAATATAATTATTCATTATATTGTAGCTATATTAGGATTTATTTTACAGGTAAGTATTTAGATTTAAATAGGAATAATTTATTTAATAAGATTTAATTTATTTCGTTAGATAAAAATTATATTTAATTTAGGGGGGTGTTAGTGTTAGGGTTAGACTTAGCTTTAGGGGTTAATACATTTAATAGAGTAGCGGCGAGGTCCGGTCGGCAGATTAGGGGTTAATACTTGAAGTTAGGTGTCAAAGATGTTAGGGAGGGCAGATTAGGGGTTAATACTATTTATTATAGGGTTTTTGAGGCGGGAGTGCGGCGGTTTAGGGGTTAATACATTTATTATAGTGGCGGCGAGGTCCGGTCGGCAGATTAGGGATTAATAAGTGTAGGTAAGGTAGCGGCGACGTTGGGGGGGGGGGCAGATTAGGGGTTAATAAATATTATGTAGGTGTCGGCGATGTTAGGGGCAGCAGATTAGGGGTACATAGGGATAATGTGGGTTGCGGCGGTGTCCGGAGAGGAAGATTAGGGGTTAATAATAAAATGCAGGTGTCAGCGATAGCGGGGGCGGCAGATTAGGGGTTAATAAGTGTAAGGTTAGGGGTGTTTAGACTCAGGGTTCATGTTAGGGTGTTAGGTGCAGACTTAGGAAGTGTTTCCCCATAGGAAACAATGGGGCTGCGTTAGGAGCTGAACGCTGCTTTTTTGCAGCTCAAACTGCCCCATTGTTTCCTATGGGGGAATCGTGCACGAGCACGTTTTTCCAGCTGGCCGCTACCGTAAGCAACACTGGTATTTATAGTTGAAGTGGCGGTAAATATGCCTGTACGCTCCCTTTTTGGAACCTAACGCAGCCCTTCAGAGAACTCTAAATACCAGCGTTATTTAAAATTTGCGGGGGGAAAAAAACATGCGTAGCTAACGCACCCCTTTGGCCGCAAAACTCTAAATCTAGCCGTATGTAAGCATTGAATATACACTACAGGGAGTGCAGAATTATTAGGCAAGTTGTATTTTTGAGGATTAATTTTATTATTGAACAACAACCATGTTCTCAATGAACCCAAAAAACTCATTAATATCAAAGCTGAATAGTTTTGGAAGTAGTTTTTAGTTTGTTTTTAGTTATAGCTATTTTAGGGGGGTATCTGTGTGTGCAGGTGACTATTACTGTGCATAATTATTAGGCAACTTAACAAAAAACAAATATATACCCATTTCAATTATTTATTTTTACCAGTGAAACCAATATAACATCTCAACCATCACAAATATACATTTCTGACATTCAAAAACAAAACAAAAACAAATCAGTGACCAATATTGCCACCTTTCTTTGCAAGGACACTCAAAAGCCTGCCATCCATGGATTCTGTAAGTGTTTTGATCTGTTCACCATCAACATTGCGTGCAGCAGCAACCACAGCTTCCCAGACACTGTTCAGAGAGGTGTACTGTTTCCCTCCTTGTAAATCTCACATTTGATCATGGACCACAGGTTCTCAATGGGGTTCAGATCAGGTGAACAAGGAAGCCATGTCATTAGATTTTCTTCTTTTATACCCTTTCTTGCCAGCCACGCTGTGGAGTACTTGGACGCGTGTGATGGAGCATTGTCCTGCATGAAAATCATGTTTTTCTTGAAGGATGCAGACTTCTTCCTGTACCACTGCTTGAAGAAGGTGTCTTCCAGAAACTGGCAGTAGGACTGGGAGTTGAGCTTGACTCCATCCTCAACCCGAAAAGGCCCCACAATCTCATCTTTGATGATACCAGCCCAAACCAGTACTCCACCTGGCGTCTGGGTCGGACTTGAGCTCTCTGCCCTTTACCAATCCAGCCACGGGCCCATCCATCTGGCCCATGAAGACTCACTCTCATTTCATCAGTCCATAAAACCTTAGAAAAATCAGTCTTGAGATATTTCTTGGCCCAGTCTTGACATTTCAGCTTGTGTGTCTTGTTCAGTGATGGTCATCTTTCAGCCTTTCTTACCTTGGCCATGTCTCTGAGTATTGCACACCTTGTGCTTTTGGGCACTCCAGTGATGTTGCAGCTCTGAAATATGGCCAAACTGGTGGCAAGTGGCATCTTGGCAGCTGCAAGCTTGACTTTTCTCAGTTCATGGGCAGTTATTTTGCGCCTTGGTTTTTCCACACGCTTCTTGCGACCCTGTTGACTATTTTAAATGAAACGCTTGATTGTTCGATGATCACGCTTCAGAAGCTTTGCAATTTTAAGAGTGCTGCATCCCTATGCAAGATATCTAACTATTTTTGACTTTTCTGAGCCTGTCAAGTCCTTCTTTTTACCCATTTTGCCAAATGAAAGGAAGTTGCCTAATAATTATGCACACCTGATATAGGGTGTTGATGTCATTAGACCACACCCCTTCTCATTACAGAGATGCACATCACCTAATATGCTTAATTGGTAGTAGGCTTTCGAGCCTATACAGCTTGGAGTAAGACAACATGCATAAAGAGGATGATGTGGTCAAAATACTCATTTGCCTAATAATTCTGCACTCCCTGTATATGTTGTAAATTATTCCTATATACATTCCGGCATCTTATGTTATAATTGTTCCTATATATATATATATTTTTTTTTTATATATATATATATATATATATATATATATATATATATATATATATATATATATATACACACATATATATGTCCTTGTTTATACCATAGTAATGTACTGTTGGTAACTCATTTGTATATCCTTGGGTATGGATAGGATTGGAGCTAAGGATTCGTGAATGACATCCATCTCAGAGCGATCCACTTGAGTCAAAATTACTTCATTTTTTCAGTCAAATAGCTGTTAGGATCCCGATAGAGATTCCTAACTTTAGGAATACTATAGTGTGGAGTGAATGACAGAGGGAATTCCAATGTGAGGCTGTCTTAGCGATTTTCACAATAGGTGGAATATCTCTGTACTGCTATTGAAGCCTTTTAGTTAAGTACAGTCTAGACTGAAAATCCATTTGGATTCTACTTTGAGAAGTTGTTTTTCATGATCCCCCCTCTCCAATTCGGTTTGCTAATGCCCATATATCTAAAGGTTTTGTTGTTTCCATTGTGGACTTCTTTAAAATGCTTGTACAAGGGGAAATCTTCTTTTCCCCATTTTATCTGGAGTAGGTGCTCGCGGATCCTGTCCTTGAGTTTCCTAGATGTCTGCCCTATGTACTGAAGTCCACAGCCGCACTCAATTAGATATATGACCCCTGTATCTTGACATCTTATCATCTCTTTCATATTGAAAGACTCATATGTGACCTTGGATTTGAAAGTGTGTGCTTTCTTACCATGTTTACATGCTTTGCATGAATAACATGGAAAAAAAACTCTCAGTTGTTTGCCAACTATGTAATTTGGTTTACTTTTAGTGGTCATAGGGATACTTGGTGCAATCATCATTTTCAAATTCTTTGTTTTCCGATAAATTAATTTGGGAGAGTTTTTGAGATCTTTCCCGATGATGTTATCCTCTTTGAGGAAGTGCCAGTGTTTTTTTAAAATTCTCTCGATTAAGAATCTGTTTTCGCTATATTCGGTGATAAAAGGCACCAGTATTGCTGAATCTTCAGCTTGATTTCTTTCTTTGTACTTCAGCATGGACTCTCTATCCATTGCTTCAACCTCCTGTATTGTATTATTTATGATATTTTCGTCATATCCCCTATCCAGAAACCTCTCTTTTAGGGTTTCTGATTGTTCTTTCCATTTTGAAATGTCGGAACAGTTTTTTCTAATTCTCATAAGTTGTCCTTTGGGGATGTTCGACTTCCATCTATGATGGTGACAGCTGGTTTGATGTATATAGTTACTACAGTCTACATCCTTAAAATATGTTGAGGTTGAGAGTCTTCCTTTCTCTACGTTTATGTTGAGGTCTAGAGAGTGGATGTTACTTTTGCTTATTTCGTATGTGAAATTTAGGTTAATGATGTTAGTATTCATCAAAATTATAGTGTGTTCTAAGTCCTCAACAGATCCCTTCCACACTATAAGGATGTCATCTATGTACCTCTTATAGAGGACCAGGTCTGTGCCTGCTGGGCAGGAGTCCCAGAATATGTTCTCCCATTTGCCCATGTACAAGTTGGCATAACTAGGCGCAAACCTGGTCCCCATAGCTGTTCCACATGTTTGATTGTAGAATTTCCCTCTGTCATGGAAATAGTTGTGAGTGAGGTTATATAGGATACCCTCAAAAATTAATTCCCTGTGATCTGGACTCAATTCATTGTCTTTCTCCATAAAGTATCTTACTGCTTCCATACCTAAGTCGTGTGGGATACTCGAGCGGTCACATCTCAGGTGGCTAGGATGTAATCATCATCCTATTCCAATCTGTTTAGTACATTCAAGACCTCTGTCGAGTCTCTAAGATAGGAGGGGAGATTCTTCACATACTTCTGAAGTCTTTTATCAATGTATTCAGATAGATTACAAGTAATTGAGCCAATGCCTGATATTATTGGCTTCCCTGGAGGATTTGTCAGCCATTTGTGTATTTTCGGGAGGTAGTAGAATACAGGTATTCTTGGATTCTTATTAGATATATATCTGTATTCTTGATTATTAAGTATACCTCCCCTTTTTGCTGACAGAAGCATAGAATCTAATTGCCTTTTAAAACCTTCTGTGGGGTCTGAATCGAAGACTTTGTAGGTTTCAGAATCTCCAAAAATCCTATCCGACTCCTTATTGTAATCTTCTTTATTTAAGATCACAATTCCCCCACCCTTATAGACTGGTTTCACTATAATATCTTTGTTTTCCTCCAAACTTTTGATGGTGTCTATTTGCGTTTTTGTCAGGTTGTGATGAAATTTTTTAAGGTGTGTGTTATTTAGTTTCCTTATTTCATCACAGACTACATTTTCAAAAGTTTCAATATGTGGGCCTTTATGTGTAATAGGAAAGAAAGTAGATTTCGGTTTTAAATCTGTGTATGTTAACTTCTCCTGCATCTGATCTCCCATCGTCCTAACATTTGTGTCGTTGGGTATGATCTGTTGGTGATTTTGTTTCTCTAATACAGATTTGCAGAAAAATCTCTTTAGAGTTAGTTTCCTTACTAGCTGTTTTACGTGTGTGTAGGTCTGGAATTTATCCAGCCCTCTTGATGGAGCATATGATAGACCTAAGGATAGTACTTCAATATCTTTAGGATTTAGGTTAGTAGTACTAAGATTAAATATCCCTTTGTGTTTTGAGACACTCGTGGAGGGTGTGATAGTGGATTCAATCTCTTGTTGTTCTTTCTGTTTCTGTATGGTCTTTTGAATCCTCCTTTGTGTTTTTAACCCTGCTCTTCTACCTCTGTTGTTTTTCTTTTTTGAATTTTTTGAATTGGGGATTCTTCTGTGTCCTGTATTCTGCTTGTTCTCTTTGATTGTTTGTTTCTGTCTGTCAATATCAGGTTTCCCTCCCCTAAAAAATGATGGTTATTCTGATCTGCTGTAATTCTTGGTGATGTATTGTTCATTTGTCTCAGAATTGTAGGGGTAGGGCTATTTGTATCCTCATTATGTGTCAGATGTTCAAATCTATTTGTGATAGGCGTGGGAGTGTCATCCCAAACTTGTCTGGGTCTTGTGTTATATGTGTTCCTAGGGGGATATTTCTCGGTGTTGTCTCTAAAGTGTACTTTGGGGTACATATAATTATATCCCTGTCTATATCCATATTCCATGGTGTAGTTGCCCCTATTTCCATATGCATCCCTACCTTCATAGGATGGAAATCTGGTCTGGAATCGATTGTTGGAGTGTATGGGTGACATACCCCTAACCCCTTCACCTCTTACTGGGTAGTGGGATGGTCTCTCCCTATAGTATCCATGTCTTGAATTCTCATAACCTTGGTATTGGTTCTGGTTGTAATTAAGGTATTGTCTATAGTGTGGGGGTCTATTATAGGGATAATGTGCCTGATCCCAGTTTTCTGTGTGTCTGAGTCTTAAATGATCTCTATGGTCTCCCCTAGGGTCCCTGTTCCGACATTTCAAAAAGAACAATTAGAAACCCTAAAAGAGAGGTTTCTGGATAGGGGATATGATGAAAATATCATAAATAATACAATACAGGAGGTTGAAGCAATGCATAGAGAGTCCATGCTGAAGTACAAAGAAAGAAATCGAGCTGAAGATTCAGCAATACAGGTGCCTTTTATCACCGAATATAGCGAAAACAGATTCTTAATCGAGAGAATTTTAAAAAAACACTGGCACTTCCTCACAGAGGATAACATCATTGGGAAAGATCTCAAAAACTCTCCCAAATTCATTAATCGGAAAACAAAGAATTTGAAAATGATGATTGCACCAAGTATCCCTATGACCACTAAAAGTAAACCAAATGACATATTTGGCAAACAACTGAGAGTTTTTTTTCCATGTTATTCATGCAAAGCATGTAAACATGGTAAGAAAGCACACACTTTCAAATCCAAGGTCACACATGAGTCTTTCAATATGAAAGAGATGATAAGATGTCAAGATACAGGGGTCATATATCTAATTGAGTGCGGCTGTGGACTTCAGTACATAGGGCAGATATCTAGGAAACTCAAGGACAGGATCCGCGAGCACCTACTCTAGATAAAATGGGGAAAAGAAGATTTCCCCTTGTACAAGCATTTTAAAGAAGTCCACAATGGAAACAACAAAACCTTTAGATATATGGGCATTAACAAACCGATGAAGAATTGGAGAGGGGGGGGTATCATGAAAAACAACTTCTGAAAGTAGAATCCAAATGGATTTTCAGTCTAGACTGTACTTACCCAAAAGGCTTCAATAGCAGTACAGAGATATTCCACCTATTGTGAAAATCGCTAAGACAGCCTCACATTGGAATTCCCTCTGTCATTCACTCCACACTATAGTATTCCTAAAGTTAGGAATCTCTTTCGGTATCCTAACAGCTATTTGACTGAAAAAATGAAGTAATTTTGACTCAAGTGGATCGCTCTGAGATGGATGTCATTCACAAATCCTTATCTCCAATCCTATCCATACCCAAGGATATACAAATGAGTTACCAACAGTACATTACTATGGTATAAATATATATATATATAGAGAGAGAGAGGAACAATTATAACATAAGATGCCGGAATGTATATAGGAATTATTTACAACATATAGTGTATATTCAATGCTTACATAATGTTTACTACATTTTTAAACTGGAAGTTTCTAAGACTCTCCAATATATTATACTTATACTATATAAGTTTTGTAGTATTTAATTTTTGTTATATCAGATTTACTTTCTAATGTATTTCCCTTCAACAACTTGGATTACATTCAATTATAGGACAAGTGTACCAGTACCATCCTATAACTATTACTATTTCAGAATTGAAAAAATTATGGAGTATTTCAATAAGTTTATTAAACATTTTTCCTTACATTTTTTCTTACATAGTACATAAATGTACTCGTTATACAATGTAGGCTCTAAACTGCCTCCGGTATTTTTACCATCAATGTTTTTATTATCCATTTAAACCTGAGTAATACCCTAAGCTTATAATAGAGACCCGTAGAGCATTTTAGCACAGGCACTAGATGACCCTAAGTTATTTACACACCAGATCTACAGCACAAGTCCGGAAGTGAACGCATGTGATATGACATCACTTCCGGTTGGAGTATACATCCGGTGACTACGTTAGACCATACCGCTGATTAGGAAGCAGATCCTTACTAGCAGAAGTAACTCATACTTAGGATTACACATCCGAGGTCAATTGGAGCCTGTAGTTTTTACACATGCTTCTATATACGGGTCCTTATTTGACGTTTTTGGCGCACATTTTATGGCGCTATTTTGAAGTTTTCCAATTGGTTAATATTATCTATTTAAGACACGATCATTTAACAGCCGATACCAGTCTTGAGAAAGGTCCCTAGGGACAGAAACGCGTTGATTATACTGGTATTACGGCTCAGGTTTACTTGGTAAGTTCAATACCTATTTTATTCATATAGAGAAGCATTATTGCACTATGTCTATTTCTATTCCTTTTTAGGATTTTTTAACGTTATCTACTATTGGATAAACTCCACTAAGAAGAGGATTATCATATTAGCACTTTTCTCAACACCCCTATCATATGGGACACCATATTTAGGATTACAACACAGATCACTTAGAGTCTCAACAAGCCCCTATTTTTAGGTGTACACCTTTATACTCATTTTTCTATATTTTTACATATTTTTGGCCACATTTTTTCATTTTTTCATCATTTTTTGGTTATATTTTTTCACCTGGATTTTTTGCATTTACTTGAATATTTTTGTTCACGTAGATATATTCATTTTTATTTTCATTTTTTCTTATACACTTTTGATCTACATACCCTCACGGATTTACCATCACCTAAACCTATATTGTTTAGACTTTGATTTCAACTACCTTTGGACACTTTTGGGACACATTTTTTTTGGACACTTGTATTTCCTTAATTTCCTCAACTGGAGATTTATTTAATTTTTACTGTATTTAGTCACCTAGTTTATAGGTTGCCTTGTTGCTGTTTCTTTAATTCGCTATATAACCAGATATATGTTTTTGTTTATGTTTTTGTTTTTAACATGATTCACTAGGTTTTCACAAGGATATATAATATCCCATTTTCTACATTTGTGACAAATTGTATTCCTGTCATTTTACCATTTATTATTTTATTGTAGTTTTAGACTTTATGATTCTTAAACCTCGATACCTTGTACATGTGAAGTTTAACTATTAAATTGAATTTTAACTTTCAATTGTATTTTAGTAATTGCAATACATTGAATTTTTAGCGCATCCATTGCTTATCATGTCTAATCTATATAATCCTATTTGGATTTACTTTGTGATCTCATTATAGCACTATCTTTTGGATTCCACCTTCAGCAACTCATCCCATTACACGGGTGTTGTATCGCTCCCTCTTAGCACCCTTTCCATCTGTAATCTGAGGTCTGGTTGGGAGACCTCGCTTTTTTTGAGGAGTAGCTTGTGTGGAATATTTTTGGCACTGTTGATATATTTTATATTAACAAAAGAAGGATCCAACTTCATAATGGGCAATGTAGATAACCAAACCAAATCTCCACAAGCATAAGCAGGAACAAGAGAGTGCAATCTGTCTGCAATAATTTTTTGCTGCTGTTGAGCCTGGAGCAGAGTTTCATGAAGCAACTGACAATTCTTGGCCAAGAAGGATAGATGCTGATTCTAATCTGGAAACAGTGAGGAAGTAGGGAGACCAAGGAGCACTGCAGGGTGAAATCCATAATTAGCAAAAAAATCTGATCTTTAATAGATTGATGGACATAGTTATTGTAGACAAACTCAACTGTAGGAAGCAAACAGGCCCCATTATCCTGAAAATAAGAGGAAAAACATTGCAAATATTGCTGCAATGTCTGATTTGTTTGCTTCTTCTAGCTATTTGTAATGCTCGTGGGATACTCCTCTATCAGCCCGAACTCGGCCAGTCTTGTTATCCCGGCATCGAGCCAGAATGATAGGGAAAATCCCAGAGCAAAGAAAGTAGCAAGATGAGGAGAGCGGCACTCAACACAGGCAGGACAGTCCCCAGCGGCAACAGCAGAGCAGTCCAAGGGCACACCACTAGAATGGTCAGGCAGGCAGGGTTCGACAACGAAGAGACAATCCAGAACAGCAGGGGTTGATGAGCAGATTAGTCAGACATGCAGGTCCAGCAGCAGAATAACAGTCCAGCAATTTAGGGGTTAGCCAGGTAGAGTAGGCAGTAAGCAGGCAGGAATCAGCAGAAGTTTAACAGTCCAGCAACTTAGGGGTTAACAAGGTAGAGTAGTCAGTAAGCAGGCAGGGATCAGCAGCAGTAAATCAGTAGATAGAACAATCTGTCACACCCTGGAGCACGCAGAGTGACACCTATACTTGGGCAGTGACAGATCGTTAGTGAGCAGTTTAAATAGGCACAGGATTCGTGCCAGTGAGGACCCACCAGCCTCAGGAGCGTGCGGCGATGACGTCAGCGCCGCACGCATCCTGAGCTGACACTGCCCCTGGCAATGAGCAGGAAGGAGACACCACGCCCCTAGCAACGGCTAGAGCGGCGCAGCGTGACATAGCCCCCTCCACAAGGGTTCCCTCTGGGAACCGGAGTCGGCTTCAAAGGATGAGCAGCATGGATCTTGGAGACCAGAGATGGAGTATGCACATCATGGGCAGGAACCCAGGAACGATCCGCCAGGGAGTAACCCTTCCAATGTACCAGGTATTGCAATTGCCTGCACCTGTATCTGGAGTCCAGGATCTTAGCTACCTCATATTCAGGGTCCCCACGTATCAGGAGCGGAGGAGGTGGAGCTCGGAACCGGGTGTATCTATTCTTGATGTAAGGTTTAAGCAGGGAGATGTGGAAGACCGGATGTATACGTAGGGTTTTTGGCAAGGCTACTTTGTAGGAAACAGGAGACAGTAAGGACCGATATATCTGGGCCCCAATTTGTGACAGGGTTGACGTAGACACATGTATGGGTAGATATTGAAACACGGTCACCTACTGGGATGGTATGTACAGAAGCCCTGTGACGATCAGCAAACTTCTTATATCTAGAGACAGCAGAACGTAGCTGAGTCCAGTGACATGTCGGTCTGCAGCAGGAGCCCCAGTGGACTGAGTTGAAAGAGGAAACAAATGAGGTTGATACCCAGCTGCGGCTTGAAATGGAGAACATCGAATCGAAGAGTGCCAATGAGTGTTTCTTGCCAGCTCGTCTAGGGGTAGCAACTCAGACCAGTTGGTATGGCTAGCGTTGACAAAGACTCTAAGGTAGGCTTCAAGATCCTGGTTTGCTCTCTCAGTTAGTCCGTTGGTCTGTGGATGGAAGCCACTCGATTTACAAAAGGCTCTCCAAAAGGCAGAGATAAACTGTGGGCCTCTGTCGGAAACAATGTTCACAGGAATGCCATGAAGTCGTACCACATGCAAGAGAAAAAGAGACGATAATTCTTGAGCAGAAGGTAGTTTGGTTAGTGGTACGAAGTGAGCCAGTCTGGAAAAGCGGTCTACCACCACCCAGATTACTGTATGGTGGTTGGAAGAAGGAAGGTCCACAATGAAGTCCATAGTTATGTGTGTCCAGGGTCGTTTGGGAATGGGCAATGGTTGGAGCAAGCCAGGAGGCAAGGATCGGGGAGTCTTGTTGGCCGCACAAATCGTGCAGGCTTTCACATAATCCTGAGTGTCAGACTTCATGGAAGGCCACCATACATGTTGGTAAAGACGCTTGAAAGTCTTAGTCAAACCAGGATGTCCAGAAAGTTTGCCCAGGCTAGCACAGGGATAAGTAGATTCCGAGGTACAATGAGGATATCGGAGGCCATGGGGGCACCAGGAGGTTTACTAGACTGAGCATGTTGCAATCTCTGCACAAGGTGGTTTTGAGTTAATCAACCACACAGGAGGGGGGTATGATGCGTTCGATAGGAGCTTCTGAGGAATCACTTGATTCAGGGAACTGACGGGAAAGGGCATCTGCCTTCTTGTTCTTGGTCCCGGGAAGATAAGAGACCACACAGTTAAAACGGGAAAAGAACAAGGCCCATCTGGCCTGTCAGGGATTGAGTTGATGGGCAGTCTATAGGTAAGTCAGATTCTTGTGATTGGTGAGAATCTGAATAGGATTGGCGGTGCCCTCTAACCAGTGACACCATTCCGTCAAGACCATCTTAATGGCAAAGAGTTCACGGTTACCCACATCATAGTTCCTCTCAGCAGGAGTAAAGCATTTAGAGAAAAATCCTACAGGGTGTGACTTGGAAGTCAAAGGGTCCTTCTGGGTGAGAACAGCTCCAGCTCCTATCTCAGAGGCATCAACCTCTAAAGTGAACTGTAGGTGGGCAGGATCAGGATGGTGAAGGACAGGAGCTAAACAAAAAGCCTTTTTTCAGACAAAAGAAGGCGTTTACGGCCTCAGGAGGCCAATGTTTACAGTCTTTATTCCGCTTTGTCAATTCAGAGAGAGGAGCCACTGTTTGGGAAAAGTTCTTTATAAACTTGCGGTAGTAATTGGAGAATCCCAAGAATCTCTGCAATCACTTTAGAGAGGTAGGTTGAGGCCATTCTAGTACTGCGGTGAGTTTAGCAGGATCCATGGCAAAGCCCTCCTTCGAGATTACATAACCAATGAATTGGATTTGCTCCTGATTAAACTCACACTTTTCTAATTTGGCTACCAAAGAATTCTCTCTGAGGCGAAGAACCACTTGTCTCACGTGCCTATGATGCTCCTCTAAAGTGGAAGAGAAAACAAGGATATCATCCATATAAACGATGACCGTGCAGTTGAGGAGATCACGAAAGACATCATTGACAAATGCCTGGAAGACAGCAGGGGCGTTACACAGCCTAAAAGGGCATTAAAAGGTATTTGTAATGCCCAGATCTTGTGTTAAAGGTGGTCTTCCATTTGTGGCCTGGAAAGATGCGAATCAGATTGTATGCCCCACGTAAGTCCAATTTGGTGAAAAAGCGAGCATGCTGGAGTGAGTCATACAGTTCAGTGATCAAAGGTATGGGATAGAGATTATTGATGGTTATGTTGTTCAAGGACCTGTAGTCAATGCAGGGTCTGAGCCCGCCATCCTTCTTACTGACAAAAAAGAAGCCAGCCCCAGGATGAGAGGAGGAAGGACTAATGAACCCTTTGGCTAGGTTCTCTTGGATGTACTCCTCCATGGATTTGGTTTCAGCCTTGGAGAGTGGATAAGTCCTCCCTTTAGGAAGTGGGGCTCCGGGAAAGAGGTCGATCTTGCAGTCATAAGGATGGTGGGGTGGCAGCACGTCAGCTGCTTATTTTTCGAACACATCCACAAAGTCAGTGTATACTGAAGGAAGGTTTGAAGGAGTCTGTATACTGGCTATGGGAATACGGGGCAGAGGAATGACATTATCAAGACAGGAGTGGAAACAGGAGGTACCCCAGGAGGCCAGTTGTCCCTCAGCCCAGTCGAACTGTGGATTGTGTACCCAAAGCCAAGGAAGACCAAGGATGACAGGCTGTGCTGGGAAATGAATGACCTCAAACTGCAGCTGTTCAGAGTTGAGGACTCCCACAGTCAGGGTCAGGGGTGCTGACTCAAAATGGATCACGCCTGAACCAAGGGGGGTGCCATATAGGGTGGTTATTTTGAGACAGTGTCTTTTTTGCAGAAGAGGTAAACTGACTTGCATTCTAAAACAATGATCCAGGAAGTTTCCAGCTGCCCCTGAATCAATGAAGGCTTGAGTGTGGACCGTATTTTGAAGGAAGGTAAGGGTAACAGGTACCAGGATTCGAGTGGAGTGAGGGGATTTTGTTGAGACCATGCTTAGAGGTACCCCAGTGTTATCCTCTAAGCATTGGCTTTTCCCGACCGAATGTCACAGTCCTTCAGTTGGTGGGTGTTAGATCCACAATAAAAAAATAGTCTCCTTCTTCTCTGAAGGTTTGAAGGAGGAGAGATCCATGGGTTCCTCTACTGAGGTAGCTGGAGTAGCTGAAGGGGTAGCGGCTGCTGTCGTAACTGGGCAAACAGGAGGCGGGGAGGGAAGGCCCCTCCTAGTTCTGTCTCTCTCGGCTTGTCTTTCCTGAAAGAGTCCAGATTGATACAAAGCGCTATAAAATCATCCAAAGAAGAGGAATATCACGATAAGTGAGTTTATCTTTGATGCGTTAATGGAGACCCCTCCTGAAGGCTGCCTTGAGAGCACTGCTATCCCAAGTGGTTTCTAGTGCCAAGGTGCGGAACTCAATGGCAAATTGTGCCATGGTTTTACTGCCTTGGCGGAGATCCAGGAGAGAATATTCTGCAGCAGAGGTATGGCCAGAAGTCCCAAACACAGTGTCTCATCAGTGTCTTGCAGGAGTATAGCATTCTGTTCCAAAAGGCTAAAGCTTTGTCCTTTAACAAAGAAATGATAAAGGTGACCCTTGACTGATGAGACTGGAAGGTGTGATGATCATTGCGGAAGTGCAACCTGCATTGGTTCAGAAAGCCCCTGCAGTCAGTAGTACCGTCATACTTGTCAGGCAAGGGTATCCGGGTATACCTCCAGGAGTGGAGGAAGAAGTAACAGCACTGGGGGTAGGGGTTGGTGGTGTAGCAACAGGAGCGGCATCCTTCACGGCAACTAGTAAGGCGAGTTGAGCGGTAATAGCCTCTAGCTTGGAATCCATATTCTGCAGCTGCGTGGTATGGGTTCCCAACATCTGTCCCTGAAGATAAACAGCTTGTGCCACCTCATCTGGCTGCATGGTCCAAGTATAATGTAATGCTCGTGGGATACTCCTCTATCAGACCGAACTCGACCAGTAGTCTTGTTATCCCGGTGTCGAGCCGGAATGATAGGGAATATCCCAGAGCAAAGAAAGTAGTAAGATGACGAGAGTGGCACTCACAACAGGCAGGACAGTCTCCAGAGGCAACAGCAGAGCAGTCCAAGAGCACACCACTAGAATGGTCAGGCAGGCAGGGTTCAGCAATGAAGAGACAATCCAGAACAGTAGGGGTTGATGAGCAGAGTAGTCAGACAGGCAGGTTCAGCAGCAGAATAACAGTCCAGCAATTTAGGGGTTAACCAGGTAGAGTTGTCAGTAAGAAGGCAGGAATCAGAAGCAGTATAACAGTCCAGCAATTTAGGGGTTAGCCAGGTAGAAAAGTCAGTAAGCAGGCAGGAATCAGCAGCAGTAAATAAGTAGATAGAATGATCTGTCACACCTAGAAGCACACAGAGTGACACCTATACTTGGGCAGTGACAGATCGTTAGTGAGCAGTTTAAATAGGTGCAGGATTCATGCCAGTGAGGACTTACCAGCATCAGGAGTGTGCGGCGATGACGTCAGCGATGACGTATCTCAAAATTCACAGACTGGACCAGAAATGCTTCCAAAAGTAAATTAAATTGAGAACCTCTGCCAGATGACACATTCTGAGGATGACCATGCAAATGAAAGTTATTTGATGAAGAAGTCGTTAAACTTGCAGAAGGTAATCCAGCAGCAGAAATAAAATGGGCAATCTTAGTAAAGTGATCAACCACCACCAAGATGGTATCAAAACCATCAGACAAGGGTAGATCTATAATGAAGTCCAGAAAGATGCAGGGCCAAGGAACATTAGAGAAAGGCAAATGATGAAGAGGACATACATAAGCCAAAGTAGAATGCTTCATCCTGGAACAAGATATAACACATTTTTTAACATCTTCAACCAGGCCTGGCAACCAGAAATGTTTAAGTCCATAGTCCTTATAATACCTCCATGCTCAGCAGCCAGCAAATCATGGTAACCAAAGAAATTTGATCAGGGACAAAAATTCTATCCTTGGCATACAAAAAAAATCCATCACAAAAAAAGGAAGAGAAGAGACAGGAGGAGAAAAACTGCAATCTTTAATCTTATTCAACAAAGAGTGATGCATCACAAGAAAATCACCCTTCTGAGAATAGTATCTGTATGTGACACAGAATCTGGAGAAGCATACAGAAGTCTGGACAAAGCATCAGCCATCCTGCTCTTTGACTCAGGGCAAAAGGTGATAAACAATTAAACATGTAGAAGAACAAGGCCCATCTAACTTGCCTAGGACAAAGATGCTTGGCAGCCTTAAGCTATTCCAAATTGTGATGATCAGTAAAAATAGTAATGGGCTGCACAGCTCCCTCCAACAAATATCTCTACTCCCAATAGCACACTCAATAATCAGCAGTTTTCTGTCCCCAACATCATAATTCAGCTGGACTAAGACAATGTTGATAAAAGGAGTGCTAACTAGGGTTGATAAGACTTAAACAGAAAATATATACCTATGTTATGGGCAGATGGTAAAGTAAAAGACATAGTAGATAAAGGTTTGCCGTTTTTTCATATAAGCAAAATAAAACCATTGAAAATATAGTGGCACCAACAAAATTGCTGGTTGAGGTGGTTTCAAGCTCCTGGTTACTGCACAAGGGTACTTATAGGTGCAGAAGCACCCGACAGGCTCTCACTTTAATTCCTGTGTAACAGGAAGGGGCTTTGAAATAGCCTAGTGCATCAATAGTTCCATGGATTATGTTTTACATTAAGGAGGAATGAAGCCTGCAATACGTGGCCCTCACCACTAGGGAAGTGAGGTCCCGTACAAGGTAACATTTGAGCATATCGGGTTTATCACGTCTGTTTGTGTGCGTAGGATGTAGTGCACATATTACAAGTTGAAAGTAAATGTAAACGTGTGTCTCACTCTCTTGTTTTAAGTTAGGTTTGTGGAACACAACTGCTGAGATTGTTTTCATATAACTTTAAATATTAATATGTGTATATATCTGGATTTTGTAAGCAGAGATTTAGAGAAAGGGTTTTATAGTTGTAAAAACCTTCTATAATAATATTAGCTGATTTAATATGCATCAATGGTAAAAATAACAAATACAACTTGAACTTAATGTGTAATGCACAAAACGTATTAGAATTACATACACCAAAGAGCCCCAAGTGGTGAGATGTAGAACTGCAGGATCGAGTACACTAAGATAACGTTAGGAGACTACTCAGTACTGATTGATGTTGCAGCTGCACGGCACTGAGGTTGCAAAGATGAAATAACAATGAGCAACTTGAAGTAAAACGATTATATACAGTCTGGAGGTAAACCCTTTAGTAAGGCATCTGTTACCAGTGGCGAGCTCTGCCATGTATGTAGATGAACAGCAGATAAGCCGTGAGCACAAGCAGATGAGAGAGACACAATCCGGATTAAAATAAATAACGTTAATACCTTAAGAGTTTAGTGAACAAGCAGATATTGCACAGAAGTACTTCCAGCATGCGAAAGGCATCCTAAGCTAGAGAAAAGGAGATTCACAGTCACAGAGACTCCAGAAGCGGTGTCAGAGAGCGAGTCTATAACCAAGCTACATAGAAAGGTGCAGCTGATATTTATTGATTGGTGAGGTGATGTGCAAAAGTAAGGTGAATCCAGATTAACCCTTTGAGTGCTAAGCACTTTCCCACCTGGGTGCTAAGCTTTTTTAAGTTTTTTTTTTTTTTACATTTTTGTTTTTGAAAAAACATTTTTTAACTTTGTTTTTTTTTGTTCAGATCCCCAAGATGTACACTGTTGGAAAGGTTAGGCGACTACCTTTCCAACGGTGGGTCTTGGGGGTCTGTAGCTGCTTAGATGCTTGAAATACAGGCTTCTAAGCAGCATGCCCCCTGCTCCTATACTTAACATTGTTAAGTATAAATAAGGTTGCACGGTGACGTCATCACGTCATTGCGTGTGACGTCACTGCACATAACGTGAAGTCCCAGTGATGCCTGTCACTATGCAGGTCGATCGCCAGGGTAGGAGCGGGTGGGAGCCCCCAGATCTCCCTCAAAGTGGGAGAGTGCTAGCGACGGCTCTGAGCAGTCATTAGCACCAGAAAGGGAAACTCTGCGACGGCTCAGAGCCGTCGTTAGCACTCATGGGGTTAGAGGGCCAGATAGTGGAAGGACAGCGTGAGTGCAATCCCGATTTATACTAGAATGATTACCACAACCTCAGAGCTCTTATTAAATGTTTTGCGAAACACATAAAAAATACATTAAAAATTACAGTTACACTCATAATAACACTTTCTAATAAAAATTATAAAAAAAAAATATTGCACAAAAAAGTTGTAAGGGCTCAAAGATATGAGGTCTCAGTGTGTATTTATGTAATTACAGACATATCTACATATACAAACACATATGTATACTTATATAGACATATAAAGAAGTGCATTGGAGCCCTTTGCAGTCAAGTAGATGAAAACATGAGAAAATGGCATTCCAATGTTCTTCTCATAGGGGAATAGGTTCTAAGTATTTATATATATATATACAGTAAACATCTGTAAATATCTAAACCTATATATAATCATTTATATATATATATATATATATATATATATATATATATATATATATATATACAGTATACATCTGTAAATATCTAAACCTATATATAATCATTTATATATATATATACAGTATACATCTGTAAATATCTAAACCTATATATAATCATTTATATATATATATATATATACAGTATACATCTGTAAATATCTAAACCTATATATAATCATTTATATATATAGGTAAAGATATATATTGTACCAAAATACCATAATATATATGTAGAAATATGTATTTATGAATAAGTAGAACATATTCTGCTGCGTAAAGAACATTGGAATGTGAAATATTCATATTTTCATGTCAGGTTAGCGCACTTGAGATTATTCAATCAGTTTTGCGTGCTAGTAGGGTGTTTTTCCCCAGTTTTATTGCTCTATTGACTTCTAAGGGGAAATATGTTATTGCGTCATGATATTCTAACCGGCTTTTTGCGCTAGTCCGGTTTCTTTTTTTGTTTGTTTGCTCATTTTATAAACTAGCTACTGATTTTAATTGGATGACAATAAAATATATTTTTTAACATCAGGATGGAGCCGGTCTGTATTGTTCTTGGGTTACAAAGACTTAAAGGGACAGTCAATTCAAAATCAAACTTTCATGATTCAGATAGGGCATACAATTTTAACCCCTTAATGACAACTGACGTACCAGGTACGTCATGCATTAACAAGCAGTTAATGACAATGGACGTACCTGGTACGTCAGTTGTCTAACAGAGTGCTGGAAGCGATCACAAATGCTTCCAGCAGCTCTGAGGGTATTGCAGTGATGCCTCGATATGGAGACATCCTGCAATACCACTTTACAAGCCCCCGATGCAGAGAGAGCCACTCTGTGGCCCTCTCTGCACCGGTAGCGATAGTGCCGGGTGTGAGGGTGCGCGTGCGCGTGCACGATGCGTGCGCGTGCACGGTGCATGCGTGTGCACGTGAGCATGCATGTGCGCGTGCACGCGCGTACGTGCACGCGTGCACGTGCACCCATTAGCCACACTGACACCAATGAATGATGCAGAAAGGGGAAAAAAAAGGGATTTTTTTTTAAAAAAAAAATATAAAAGGATCTGGGAGGGGGTGGGGATATTGTGGGGGGCTGCTACACTACAGAAATAGTTTTTTAAGTAAAAATAAAATAAAAATACTTTTTGGGTTTTTTTGGGGGCCAAACTGGGTACTGGCAGACAGCTGCCAGTACCCAAGATGGTGGTAATTAGGTAGGGGAGAGGGTTAGAGAGCTGGAGGGGGGATCAGGGAGGTTGGGGCTAAGGCAGGGGTCCATCACAGCTAAAATACTTTATTATTTTTATTTAAAAAAAAAAAAACCTCTTTTATTTAGTACTGGCAGACTTTCTGCCAGTACTTAAGATGGCGGGAACAATTGTGGGGTGGGGGAGGGAAGAGAGCTGTTTGGGAGGGATCAGGGGGTGGGATGTGTCAGGTGGGAGGCTGATCTCTAAAATTAACCCTGCAAGCTCCCTACAAGCTACCTAATTTAACCCCTTCACTGCTGGGCATAATTAAAGTGTGGTGCGCAGCAGCATTTAGCGGCCTTCTAATTACCAAAAAGCAACGCCAAAGCCATATAAGTCTGCTATTTCTGAACAAAGGGGATCCCAGAGAAGCTTTTACAACAATTTCTGCCATAATTGCACAAGCTGTTTGTAAATAATTTCAGTGAGAAACCTAAAATTGTGAAAAATGTTAAGTTTTTTTTTTTATTTGCTCGCATTTGGCGGTGAAATGGTGGCATAAAATATACCAAAATGGGCCTAGATCAATACTTGGGGTTGTCTACTACACTACACTAAAGCTAAAATTAACCCTACAAGCTCCCTACAAGCTTCCTAATTAACCCCTTCACTCCTGGGCATAAAACACGTGAGGTGCGCAGCGGCATTTAGCGGCCTTCTAATTACCAAAAAGCAACCCAAAAGCCATATAAGTCTGCTATTTCTGAAAAAAGGGGATCCCAGAGAAGCATTTACAACCATTTGTGCCATAATTGCAGAAGCTGTTTGTAAATAATTTCAGTGGGAAACCTAAAGTTTGTGACAAATTTTGTGAAAAAGTGAACTTTTTTTTTTTTTTATCGCATTTGGCGGTGAAATGGTGGCATGAAATATACCAAAATGGGCCTAGATCAATACTTTGGGTTGTCTTCTAAAAAAAAATATATACATGTCAAGGGATATTCAGGTATTCCTGACAGATATCAGGGTTCCAATGTAACTAGCGCTAATTTTGAAAAAAAGTGGTTTGGAAATAGCGAAGTGCTACTTGTATTTATTGCCCCATAAATTGCAAAAAAAGCAAAGAACATGTAAACATTGGGTATTTCTAAACTCAGGACAAAATTTAGAAACTATTTAGCATGGGTGTTTTTTGGTGATTGTAGATGTGTAACATATTTTGGGGGTCAAAGTTAGAAAAAGTGTGTTTTTTTCCATTTTTTCCTCATATTTTATTATTTTTTTTTTTAGTAAATTATAAGACATGATGAAAATAATGGTATCTTTAGAAAGTCCATTTAATGGCGAGAAAAACGGTATATAATATGTGTGGGTACAGTAAATGAGTAAGAGGGAAATTACAGCTAAACACAAACTCTGCAAAAATGTAAAAATAGCCGTTGTCATTAAGGGTAAGAAAATTGAAAAATGGTCCGGTCATTAAGGGGTTAAACAACTTTCCAATTTACTTTTATCATCAAAGTTGCTTTGTTCTCTTAGAATTCTTTGTTGAAATTTAAACCTAGGTAGACTTATATGCTAATTTCTAAGCCATTAAAGGCTGAGGGGTAGATTTACCATTGTGCGGACAGACATGATCCGCTGTAGAGGATCATGTCCGCCGAACATCGATAAATGCAGACAGCATACGCTGTCAGCATTTATCATTGCACAAACATTTCTAGTGAAATGTTTGTGCAATGCTGCCCCCTGCACACAGGGGGTGTCAATCAACCCGATCGTATCTGATTGGGCTGATTGCTGTCCGCCACCTCAGAGGTGGCGGACTAGTTAAGGAACAGTGGTCTTATGATCGCTGCTTCTTAACTTACATTTCTGGCAAGCTGGAAAGTACGGGGGTAGATAGCAGCATCCGCTGCTTGGTAAATCTACCCTTAAGTCTTATCTCAGTGCATTTTTACAGGTTTTCACAGTTCATATGTGCCATATAGATACCATTGTGCTCACTTCCGTGGATTTACCTAGGAGTCAGCACTGATTGGCTAAAATGCAAGTCTGTCAAAAAAAAATAAGGGGGCAGTCTGCAGAGGTTTAGATACAAGGTAATCACAGAGGTAAAAAGTTTATTACTATAACAGTGTTGGGTATACAAAACTTATTGAACATAATTGTCAATTGAACATTAATATAATATATATACTGTCACATCCATGCCCAGGATACAACATGGGACCTCTATTGCTGGTTCTCTCTATGCACTACTGGAGATCTCTGGCTCAGGCTGAGATTTTCTTTGTGCTGCTACTGCAATGGTTGGCTCTCTGGTTCCACCTGCTTGCCAGCTGCAGGTAGTTTCTCAATCAGCACTGCTATTTAAGGCAGATTTACAGACCACTCCCTGCTATGACATTGTGGTTTACCAGCTATATTTGTGCCTCTGTCCTAAACCTGAAATCCTAGCTGACTTCTGACTACTCTCTCTTATTACCTGCCTACCGCAGCTCCTGTTATCCTGTGTCATTATCCTGTAGCTCTGGTATCCTGCTCTTGTACCTAAGTCCTGCAGAGAGTACCTGCCAATCACTGGTATCCTGCTTCAGCACCAAGTCCTGAAGAGAGCGCCTGCAAGCACTAGTTTCCAGCTTCAGTTCCCTAGCTCTGCAGAGGGTATCTGCCTAGTACCAGTCTCCAGCTACTGCAGTCAAGCTCTGCGGAGGATGAATGCCAAGTACAAGTATCCAGCTACTGTACCCAAGCTCTGCTTTTGTATCCTGTTTCTGTCTCTGCCTCAAGTGGGCACTCATGCCTCGGCCTTAAGTAAGCACTCCTGTCTCGGCCTCAAGTAAGCACTCCTGCCTCGGCCATAAGTAAGCACTCCTGTCTCGGCCTCAAGTAAGCACTCCTGTCTCTGCCTCAAGTAATCACTCCTGCCTCGGCCTTAAGTAAAAACTCCTGTCTTCACCTCAAGTGGGCACTCCTGTTCCTGGTCCTAAAGAGAGAACTCCTGTTTCTGGTCCTAGAGGGTGCACTTGTTCTGATTCCAGTTCATGTGTGGACTTTACTGCTGTACAAACCTGCTTTTAGTATCCGAGTCACCAGTTCCTGTACAATAAAACTTGACTTGTCTGCCTGTTCACTCAATGATGCCTAAAAGGGGAAGTTCCGCTAAGAAGTCTATTTCTCTGGCCCCTTTTAGAGCACAAGACACCTTAAGTCTGACACTACCTCACATATGCACCAAACCCCTGAACCTGCTCCCATGCGCATGACATATACATTGCATTGTGGGGCATTATTTATATTACTGGTGCTCCCTAGGTCCTGTTTTTCTAAGGGTTCTATTGACCTCTTAAAAGGAGCCCCAAGAAAAGAGCAGAAATGGATACAGGTGAGGCTGTAGAATCTACTGGCAAAGCTTTATCTTTTAACTCATCCGTTGAAGTTAGAGATGGTTAGCTTACATCTCCTTTATGATCTGAGTTAGGTTTGCAAGTGGCATAGGCTATACCCGCATGTTCATTTGGTTGTTTTGTGATAATGATGATGATAAGGAATTCATTAATATGTATTTTTAGATAAGAGTATCCCATTGGAAAGTAGGGGAAATGTACAAACAAATTGCAGAGAAGCCTATGAATTAGGTGTAGGCTGCAAAAAAAGACTGAAAGTCAAATTAAATCTCAATATTATTAAAATGCATAAAGGTAAGCAGAATTTACATTTAGCTACCAATATCCAGACCTCCCATACTGTTAGAATGTCACAGGGAGAATTGGGAAGTCAGATAATTGGTAAAATTATCTCTCATAAACTTTTCATAAACGTTAATTAAAGCTGCTTATGAAAACAATAAAGTTTGTATCAAGAAAAGAAAAGAGGGATTGATTTTGCCAACTAAAAATGAAAATAAAGTTTCTACAGCAGCTATCAGAAAAGAGGTTGAAGGAACAAAACCTAAAACTTTTTAAAAACACAAGGACCAAAAAATGTCAACATTATAAATGCTTCAAAATTGTTATAGTTTATTTAAGCAGGAAAAAAAACATAATACCCCCAAGGGCTAAATATTTTTAAAAATACACAATATATTTTTGCAAAACAACTTTTTGTAAAGTAATAGACACATATTTTTAAATTAAATCAAAGCCAAATATTCATAGAAATAAATGGAAGAACTTCAGCTTATTTAAAGTCTGCAGACTCCTTAAAGGGACAGTCTAGACCCAATACATCATTTTGATTACTTATTGTTACATACCAGAGAAGCATCCTGCAACTGGTCCCACCTCTATAATCTTGTAAAAAGTACATGAAACATTTAATTATTCGTTTGTTCCGATCTGAAAATGGCTGCCAAGCTCCACTGACCTACTGCGTGTATATTTTGGTATGTTAAGTTTCTCCAATCATGGTGACTCATGAATAAGTTTTCCTACTTGCACAAGCTGATTTGTGCATGTGCAATTTGAAAAAACTAACTGAAAAATATGAAACGTGCACTGGTAAACTGTCATACAAGAAAACAGCTAACCGGACAAGGAGAAAATTGTGGGCGTAGCTTGGCGGCCATTTTCAGCTGCTAACAAACGATTATTTAAAAGTTTTATGTTCTTCTTACAAGCTTATAGATGTTTATCCCGTTATAAGATTCTTGTCTGGTATATAACAATAAGTAATAAAAAATAAGTATTGGGTCTAGACTGTCCCTTTAATGATACGCGTTTTGAGGCCAAGTCTCTTTATCAGGTAAAACAAGCTAAACTCCTTAATCTGCTCATTACTGGCATTTAAGTGTTTTGGTTTTAAACTGTCAATAAGGGGACAACTATGACACATTCTTTTTTCCGTACGTGTATGAAGTTACCACATATACATGTTACATAAAATCGACAATATGTAGTATCTATATATTTTTAATAAATGAATTTTAAACCAAATGTTCAAAGATTTGAACCTTTTTAAGAGCACGTAAACTTCTTAAACTAGTCAAATTATGCCTAGTTTAGCGAAATTTTAAGTGGTCAAACAAAACTACTTTCAATAAAACCAAAAGCGCAAAAGGTAATCAACTTTCTTATAATGAATAATAATTCACTAAAAGCTGCGTTGTTATGTATTTTTCTAATCCTTTTTTTTTTTTCTATTCTTATAAGAAAACCACTAAGGAACTAATGATGTGGAACTTAAAATGCAATGCTCTTTAATTTTCTCATCAGGTAAATAGTTTAAACAAGGTAGGGGTTAATTGTGAGAAAGTTTAATTGTTACCCTTAAGCTCTCAGTCTCTTGGTATGCTAGTGACACACTGTGGGAGATCATAGCAATAAAATGTTACTCTTGCTCTCTCACGCTCTCTTCATTACAGCTAATGGAACATTTTCCTCTCGTTTTCTCTGCAGGGTGATTGTAGGAGTACGACCTTGTAATTGTTGCTCTTGTGATAATTGAATGTAGTAGGTGTATATGTAATCTCATTGTCTGCTGTATGGTTCAGATTTATTCAGAACCTTTAGTACCTGACTACCTACTGACTTATGTATCTCATCAATAATAAATTAGTTAATATTTTACATGGACTCAAACAGCTATCCAACTCCTTTCTGAATGGTAAAACCTTTTTTATGGTAAATGTGGCCAAGACTTTGTAGATGCCAACATGGAAACCATTGTGTAATGCCAATATTGACATTGTATTAACTAAATACTTGGCCAGCACTGAAAATTCTCATTTAGTAATGTTTTTTGTCTTTTTTTTTTATAAAATGTTCTGCATTCTACATCCTACATAAACAAACTTAACTCAATCGAGAGCTGGGCAAGTCCCAACCTGTTGGTAAATTTGACAGCACATGTATATACATGCCAGGACAAACTGTGAGCTAACTCCTTCTTGTGTGCAGAACATGCCCGTTTGCTTTCGCAGCTGGAAAGGGTCTGATTAAAGAAAGCAAAACATTTTGTTTCGGTGGATAACCCTGGCAACATAACCTTAGCTAGAAAGAATCATAGCAAGTAACTATTCTCTGGCTAAGCATATACCTTTATTAACAACACATCTAATTTTTCCATGACAAGGAAAAGTAAGACAGATTTAATATAAATGAGATGCATATTGCCGCCCGCAGTTCTGCTAGGTAGGCACAAAACAGCCTAGACTAGTTGTTTGCAAAGAATTCTGGGTACGTTGTGATTTATTTTGGACACATTATACGCTATTATTATTATTAGCATTATTATTTCTCAACCTTCAAGATTTTATACAGCGCAATACAGTGATAGAGTATATGTATGGGGACATGACATTTAAAGGGACCATAAACTTTGAATTTAATTTAATTTCCCATAAAATATTTTTGTGTATAGTAAAAAAACAAAACACTTTATAATACACTTTAATTATTTTCATTTTTACTCTTAAAATTGTGTTTTGTTCTATTACCTTTCACCTAGATTACAAGTTTTGCATTAGAAGCTGTGCGGTGCTAACAAGCAGTTTTTCCTCACCGCTCACTTACCTGCAGCGCTGGTATTACGAGTTTTCAGAAACCCGTCATTAAAAGACAAGAAGTGAGCGTTGAGCAAAATTTTGCTCATTACCGCACTCCAATACCAGCCCTGCTTAAGTCAGCGGTGATCTGGTGTAACGTGCTAGTGCACGATTTCCCCATAGGAATCAACAGGGAGAGCCGGCTGAAAAAAGTCTAACACCTGCAAAAAAGCAGCATAAAACTCCTTAACGCAGCCCCATTGATTCCTATGGGGAAATAAAAGTTATGTTTAAACATAAAACCCTAACATGAACCCCGAGTCTAAACACCCCTAATCTTACACTTATTAACCTCTAATATGTCGCCCCCAACATCGCCGACACCTGCATTATATTATTAACCCCTAATCTGCCGCTCCGGACACCGCTGCCACCTACATTATATGTATTAACCCCTAATCTGCTGCCCCCAACATCGCCGCCACCTACATTATATTTAATAACCCCTAATCTGCTGCCCCCAATGTCACCGCCACTATATTAAAGTTATTAACCCCTAAACCTAAGTCTAACCCTAAACCTAACACCCACTAACTTAAATATAATTTAAATAAATCTAAATAAATATTACTATCATTAACTAAATTATTCCTATTTAAAACTAAATAATTACCTGTAAAATAAACCCTAAGTTAGCTACAATATAACTAATAGTTACATTGTAACTAGCTTAGGGTTTATTTTTATTTTACAGGCAAGTTTGTATTTATTTTAACTAGGTAGAATAGTTATTAAATAGTTATTAACTATTTAATAACTACCTAGCTAAAATAAATACAAATTTACCTGTAAAATAAAACCTAACCTTAGTTACACTAGCTAATTAAATAAATTAACTAAATTAAATACAATTACATAAATTAAATTAGCTAAAGTACAAAAAAAACGAACACTAAATTACAGAAAATAATAAACAAATGATTGGAACAGCCAATAGAATGCAAGCTCAATCCTATTAGCTGATTGGATCAGCCAATAGGATATAACTTCAATCCTATTGGCTGATTGCATCAGCCAATAGGATTTTTTCTACCTTAATTCCAATTGGCTGATAGAATTCTATCAGCCAATCAGAATCTAAGGGATGCCATATTGGATGACGTCACTTAAAGGTACCTTCATTCTGTTTTAGTCGTCGGAAGAAGAGGATGCTCCGCGTCGGATGTCTTGAAGATGGAGCCACTCTGCGCCGGGTGGATGAAGATAGAAGATGTCATCTGGATGAAGACTTCTGCCCGTCTGGAGGACCACTTCTGCCCGGCTTGGATGAAGAATTCTGCCCGTCTGGAGGACCACTTCACCTGGCTTGGATGAAGACGTCTCCCGGTAAGTCGATCTTCAGGGGGTTAGTGTTAGGTTTTTTTAAGGGTGTATTGGGTGGGTTTTATTTTTAGGTTAGGGTTTGGGCCTGCAATAGAGCTAACTGCCCTTTTTAAGGGCAATGCCCATCCAAATTCCCTTTTCGGGGCAATGGGGAGCTTAGGTTCTTTTAGATAGTATTTTATTTGGGGGGTTGGTTGTGTGGGTGGTGGGTTTTACTGTTGGGGGGGTTGTTTGTATTTTTTTTTTTACAGGTAAAAGAGCTGATTACTTTGGGGCAATGCCCCGCAAAAGGCCCTTTTAAGGGCTATTGGTAGTTTAGTTTAGGCAAGGTTTTTTTTTATTTTGGGGGGCTTTTTTTATTTTAATAGGGCTATTAGATTAGGTGTAATTCGTTTAAATTTCTGTAATTTGTTTATTATTTTCTGTAATTTAGTGGGTTTTTTTTGTACTTTAGCTAAATTAATTTAATTTATTTAATTGTATTTAATTTAGTTAATTTATTTAATTATAGTGTAGTGCTAGGTGTTAGTGTAACTTAGGTTAGATTTTATTTTAAAGGTACTTTTGTATTTATTTTAGCTAGGTAGTTATTAAATAGTTAATAACTATTTAATAACTATTCTACCTAGTTAAAATAAATACAAACTTGCCTGTAAAATAAACCCTAAAATAGCTACAATGTAACTATTAGTTATATTATAGCTAGCTTAGGGTTTATTTTACCGGTAAATATTTAGTTTTAAATAGGAATAATTTAGTTAATGATAGTAATATTTATTTAGAGTTATTTAAATTATATTTAAGTAAGTGGGTGTTAGGTTTAGGGTTAGACTTAGGTTTAGGGGTTAATAACTTTAATATAGTGGCAGCAACGTTGGGGGCGGCAGATTAGGGGTTAATAAATGTAGGTAGGTGGCGTCAATGTTAGGGATGGTAGATTAGGGGTTAATAATATTTAACTAAAGTTTGCGAGGCAGTAGTGTGGCGGTTTAGGGGTTAATATGTTTATTATAGTGGCTGCGACATTTGGGGTGGCAGATTAGGGGTTAATAAGTGTATGTAGGTGGCGGCGATATTGGGGGTGGCAGATTAGGGGTTAATATATATAATGTAGGTGGCGGCGATGTTGGGGGCAGCAGATTAGGGGTTCATAAGTATAATGTAGGTGGTGGCGGTGTCCGGAGCGGCAGATTAGGGGTTAAAATTTTTATTATAGTGTTTGCGATGCGGGAGGGCCTCGGTTTAGGGGTTAATAGGTACTTTATGGGTGTTAGTGTTTTATGTTACGGCGTTGTACCATAAAACTCTTAACTACTGACTTTTAAATGCGTTAGGGATCTTGACAGGGTAGGCTGTACCGCTCACTTTTTGGCCTCCCAGTACAGACTCGTAATACCGGCACTATGGAAGTCCCATAGAAAAAAGACTTAACAAAGTTTACATAAGTCGTTTTGCGGTAAGGCCAAAGAAGTGTGCGGTGACCCTAAACCTGCAAGACTTGTAATACCAGCGGGCGTAAAAAAGCAGCATTAGGACCTCTTAACGCTGCTTTTTTTACCCTAACGCACAACTCGTAATCTAGCCGTTTGAAAGGCTGGAGGTCATTCAGAAATATGTCCCTATAACACGCTACACAATGATTGCTTGTTCATCTTGGGCACTGATTTATATCCGTCCATAATTTTCCAGAATAAATAAGATATACAATACTCAAGAGGCTTTTAATGGGGTGTGTAAACATCCCTTTAAAACAGTACTTTTTAAGTAGGTCATTTACAATGCAAATGTTTAAAGGAACCCAATTTTTTTCTTTTAATGATTCAAGCATGCAATTTTAAGCAACTTTCTAATTTACTCCTATTATCAATTTTTCTTTGTTCTCTTGCTATCTTTATTTGAACCCCCAGGAGGGAACACCGTGATTGGAGGAAGCCGGATTCGTAATTTCTGACGTAGTAGAGGCTTCAGACGGCCGGGGGAATCGATGGAGCAGCTTTCAAGATTAAAAGGTAAGTTTTTGAATTTTGATGAATTAAAGTGCCCTTGTTCTTTATAGGATTATTAATAACCGGACACTAATTCGTCAAATTGACCTTCACTTTAAAGGGACACACAAACAAAATTTTTCTTTCATAATTTAGATAGAACAACAACTTTCCAATTTACTTCTATTATCAATTTTGCTTTATTCACTTGGTATCCTTTCTTGAAGGAGCAGCTATGCACTACTGGGAGCTAGCTGAACACATCAGTAAGCCAATGAGAAGAGTCATATCTATGCCATGAATCAGCAGCCAGCTCCCAGCTCCTGAGTCTACCTAGGTATGCTTTTAAATAAATTATATCTCAAAGATCTCAGGACAGTTAATATTACAGAGAACTACATAGTCAATTTTAACCTCAAATTTTGAAGATTCGCCACTCGTCTATGGTTTCACCTCACCCATCCCCGATCCACTCAATTTTTGGACTATTAATGGCCCTTTCGGATTCTCATCCAGATTTGTGGGCAGAAACTGGGATAGAATCATTTACCAATCTATTTGCTAATGACTCCATCCTTCCTTTAACAACCTTCAAGGCCTGTTTTCCACACTCTCCATTACTTCACTTTGAGGTTCTGAGATTAAAAAGTTTCCTAAGATCTTGGGGCTTTCTTAACACACCCCTAAAACAGGCAACTGATTGGGAAAAGAGATGGTCTTTGGGTATACAAATCCCAAAAATGTTTTCTCTTTCTTAAAAAGACATCCTTTAGCCATCCTTTTTCTGCAAAAGACCCAATATCAAACAATTGGAGCGATCAATGAGGTTTGAAGATACCACAAACTCATGGACTGCAGCAGTTCTACTTACAAAAACAGCGATACATAGTGTCTCCAATCTGGAATTACACTTTAAAACTCTCACCCAATGGAATCTGACCCCTCTCAGGCTTTTTCAGAAATCTTATCTAAACTCTCCAATGTGCTGGAGAGGTTGCAGAAAGGTAGGAACTCCTGCACACATGTGGTGGGACCATCCAAAAATCCTACGGCTTTGGACTAGAGACAGACTTATATCCTCAACCTATGTATTTACCTATTTATTGCAGTTAAATTGGCTATAGTTAGAGCTTGGCGCCGACCTAAGGGCCCTAGGTGTAACCAAGTTCTAAATATACTATCACACATTGAAGCTATGGAAAGCCCTGTGTTTGCTGCTAATAATAAAATTGATCTACATTGCATGAGTTGGGAGCTGTGGAGGCACTGTCAGGGGAATGGACCACGCTAAACAGCCATATAATGAGACTGGTACACCAAAATGACCCTCATAATAGTATTCTAATTAGTGTCGGAATCTGGTGATGATGATCTAACATCATATGTCAAACCAATATGGAACTGTGGCTGTGAAAATAATAAAATAACGGAAAATATTAAATAACGGATACTGCTGTCAATGTGTGTCCCTTTTTTTTTCTCTTTCTCTTACTTCTCTCTCCCCCCCCCCCACTTCCTGAGGTCAAAACACCCCTAACCTTATTCATACTACAAAAGCATGCGTTACCTCAAAACTAATTTATTAACCTAGTTTTACTCTAGAACGTCACAACACCATTTGCAGAGGTACTGACAGTTCTTTATATATTCTCGCTTTTACTATCTAACTCATATTTATAAGCCATAACAAAATCAATCCACTCTCAACTCACAAAGACCTAAATTACAAGTTTTGCGGTATGGTACGGCTATACCGCTGAAAAATTGATCTTTGCGCACGGAATATGCAGGTATCCCGTATTACAAGTTGCTGCGATACAGCTATACTGTAAATGGCTTTTGAGTGTCGGATTTTCATAGAGCTTGTATTACAGGATGTACAGTCCGGCTAAAATGCTTGCTTTATAGTCTATACCACCACTATCCATTCCGCTATCTGAGACCAGTAGTTATGGATTTTGCAAACAAAAATGTTTCACAAAACTCATAACTAAAATGTTACAAAGTACACTAACACCCATAAACTACCTATTAACCCCTAAACCGCCACCCCCCTGCATTACAAATACTATATTACACCTATTAACCCCTAATCCTCTGCCCACCCACATCTCCAACACTAAATAAACATATTAACCCCTAAACCACCGACCCCCACATCGCAACTACTACAATAAACCTATTAACCCCTAATCTGCCGGTCCCCCACATCACTAATACTAAACTAAACATATTAACCCTAAACCACCAGCTCCCCACATCGCATATCACTAAATTTAACTATTAACCCCTAAACCTAACACCCCACTAATTTTAAATTACATTTACAATATAACTATTTTAAAATAAATAAAAACTTACCTGTGAAATAAAAAAAAAATCAGATTGAACTATAAATAAACCTAAAATAATTATTTTAAGAAAAGAACGAAATATAAAAAAAAACTAAATACCAAAAAAAAATAAAAAATAAAAAATTGAACATTACCAAAAAAAAAGCTAAAATTACAAAAAACAATAAAACACTAACGGCTAGATTACGAGTTTTGCGTTAGGCTTAAAAAGCAGCGTTAGCCGGACCTAACGCTGCTTTTTAACGCCCACTGGTATTACGAGTCTTGCAGGTACAGGTGTACCGCTCACTTTTTTGGCCAGACTTGGAAATACCACAAATCCACTTACGTAAATTGCGTAGCCTTTTTTTTCAATGGGACTTGCATAGTGCCGGTATTACGAGTCTGCCAAAAGGTGAGCGGTACACCCTCTCCTGTCAAGACTGGTATCGCATTTTAAAGTCAGTAGTTAAGAGTTTTACACTACAACGCCGTAGCATAAAACTCTTAACTAAAGTGCTAAAAAGTACACTAACACCCATAAACTACCTATTAACCCCTAAACCGAGGCCCTCCCACATCGCAAACACTAAAATAAATTTTTTAACCTCTAATCTGCCGAACTGGATATCGCAGCCACTATAATAAATATATTAACCCCTAAACCGCCGCACTCCCACCTTGCAAACACTAGTTAAATATTATTAACCCCTAATCTGCCGTCCTTAACATTGCCGCCACCTATCTACATTTATTAACCCCTAATCTGCCGCCCCCAACGTCGCCGCCACTATATTAAAGTTATTAACCCCTAAATTTAAGTCTAACCCTAACCCTAACACCCCCTAACTTAAATATAATTAAAATAAATCTAAATAAAATTACTATCATTAACTAAATTATTCCTATTTAAAACTAAATACTTACCTGTAAAATAAACCCTAAGCTAGTTACAATATAACTAATAGTTACATTGTAGCTAGTTTAGGATTTATTTTAATTTTACAGGCAAATTTGTATTTATTTTAACTAGGTACAATAGTTACTAGCTACCTAGCTAAAATAAATACAAATTTACCTGTAAAATAAAACCTAACCTAAGTTACAATTGCACCTAACACTACACTATAATTAAATAAATTAACTAAAGTAAATACAATTAAATAAATTACATACAATTACCTAAATTAAATTAAATTAGCTAAAGTACAAAACCCCCCCACTAAATTACAGAAAATAATAAATAAATTACAGAAATTTAAACTAATTACACCTAATCTAATAGCCCTATAAAAAAAAGCCCCCCCAAAATAAAAAAAAAACCCTAGCCTAAACTAAACTACCAATAGCCCTTAAAAGGGCCTTTTGCGGGGCATTGCCCCAAAGTAATCAGCTCTTTTACCTGTAAAAAAAAATACAAACAACCCCCCCAACAGTAAAACCCACCACCCACACAACCAACCCCCAAAATAAAAAACTTATCTAAAAAAACCTAAGCTCCCCATTGCCCTGAAAAGGGCATTTGGATGGGCATTGCCCTTAAAAGGGCAGTTAGCTCTTTTGATGCCCAAAGTCCCTAACATAAAAATAAAACCCACCCAATACACCCTTAAAAAAAACCTAACACTAACCCCCTGAAGATCGACTTACCGGGAGACGTCTTCATCCAAGCTGGGCGAAGTGGTCCTCCAAACGGGCATAAGTCTTCATCCAAGCTGGGCAGAAGTGGTCCTCCAGACGGGCAGAACTCTTCATCCAGACGGCATCTTCTATCTTCATCCATCCGACGCGGAGCATCCTCTTCATCCGACGACTAACACCGAATGAAGGTACCTTTAAGTGATGTCATCGAAGATATCGTCCCTTAGATTCCGATTGGCTGATAGAATTCTATCAGCCAATCGGAATTAAGGTAGAAAAAATCCTATTGGCTGATGCAATCAGCCAATAGGATTGAAGTTCAATCCTATAGGCTGATCCAATCAGCCAATAGGATTGAGCTTGCAATCTATTGGCTGATTGGATCAGCCAATAGGATTGAACTTCAATCCTATTGGCTGATTGCATCAGCCAATAGGATTTTTTCTAACTTAATTCCAATTGGCTGATAGAATTCTATCAGCCAATCGGAATCTAAGGGATGCCATATTGGATGACGTCGCTTAAAGGTACCTTCATTCTGTGTTAGTCGTCGGATGAAGAGGATGCTCCGCGTCGGATGTCTTGAAGATGGACCCGCTCTGCGCCGGATGGATGAATATAGAAGATGCTGTCTGGATGAAGACTTCTGCCCGTCTGGAGGACCACTTCTGCCCGGCTTGGATGAAGACTTCTGCCTGTCTGGTGGACCACTTTGCCGGCTTGTAAGAAGACGTCTCCCGGTAAGTCGATCTTCAGGGGGTTAGTGTTAGGTTTTTTTAAGGGTGTATTGGGTGGGTTTATTTTTTAGATTAGGGGTTTGGGCTTGCAAAAGAGCTAACTGCCCTTTTAAGGGCAATGCCCATCCAAATGCTCTTTTCAGGGCAATGGGGAGCTTAGGTTTCTTTAGCTAGTATTTTATTTGGGGGGTTGGTTGTGTGGGTGGTGGGTTTTACTGTTGGGAGGGTTGTTTGTATTTTTTTTTACAGGTAAAAGAGCTGATTACTTTGGGGCAATGCCCCGCAAAAGGCCCTTTTAAGGGCTATTGATAGTTTAGTTTAGGCTAGGGTTTTTTTTTATTTTGGGGGGGGGCTTTTTTTATTTTGATAGGGCTATTAGAGTAGGTGTAATTAGTTTAAATATCTTGTAATTTGTTTATTATTTTCTGTAATTTAGAGGGATTTTTTTTTGTACTTTAGCTAATTTAATTTAATTTAGGTAATCGTATTTAATTTAGTTAATTTATTTAATTATAGTGTAGTGTTAGGTGTTAGTGTAACTTAGGTTAGGTTTTATTTTACAGGTAAATTTGTCTTTATTTTAACTAGGTAGTTATTAAATAGTTAATAACTATTTAATAACTATTCTACCTAGTTAAAATAAATACAAACTTGCCTGTAAAATAAAAATAAACCCTAAGCTAGCTACAATGTAACTATTAGTTATATTGTAGCTATCTTAGGGTTTATTTTACAGGTAAGTATTTAGTTTTAGATAGGAATAATTTAGTTAATGATAGGAATATTTATTTCGATTTATTTAAATTATATTTAAGTTAGGGCGTGTTAGGTTTAGGATTAGACTTAGGTTTAGGGGTTAATACATTTAGTATAGTGGCGGCGACGTTGGGGGCGGCAGAGTAGGGGTTAATAAATATAATGTAGGGTTCGGCTATGTTGGGGGCAGCAGATTAGGGGTTCATAAGTATAATGTAGGTGGCGGCGGTGTCCGGAGCGGCAGATTAGGGATTAATAATTATAATTTAGGTGCCGGCAATGTTGGGGGCGGCAGATTAGGGGTTAATAAGTGTAAGATTAGGGGTGTTTAGACTCGGGGTTCATGTTAGGGTGTTAGGTGTAGTCATAAATTTTATTTCCCCATAGGAATCAATGGGGCTGCGTTAAGGAGTTTTACGCTGCTTTTTTGCAGGTGTTAGACTTTTTTTCAGCCGTCTCTCTCTACGTTGATTCCTATGGGGAAATCGTGCACTAGCACGTTACACCAGCTCACTGCTGACTTAAGCAGTGCTGGTATTGGAGTGCGATAATGAGCAAAATTTTGCTCAGCGCTCACTTCTTGTCTTTTAACGACGGGTTTGTAAAAACTTTTAATACCAGCGCTGCATGTAAGTGAGCGTTGAGTGAAAACTGCTCATTAGCACCGCATAGCCTCTAACACAAAACTCATAATCTAGCCGTTGGATTACAAAAAATAATAAACGAAATTATCCAAAACAATAAAAATTAAAACTAATCTAATAGCCCTATAAAAACAAAAAAGCTAAAATAAAAACACCCCCTAACTTATCAATAAACTATCAATATACCTTAAAAGTTAAACAGCTCTTTTACATAAAAAAAATACAAAGTCCCCCCTAACAGTAAAACCTCCCACCCAACCAACCCACCAAAATAAAATAAAAAAAAAACCTAAGATACCCTTAAAAGGTCATTCAGAAGTGTAACCCACAAATAGGTACTTACCGTTCCTGAAGTCTGGCGGAGAAGGTCTCCTTCCAGGTGGTGACATCTTCATCCAGCGCGGGGACCTCTTCTATCTTCATCCAGGGCAAAGGTGGAGCAGAGTGGTGGTGACTGCGAAAGCAGACCATGACCGCGGAGCCATCCAGCGTGGAGGATCCTCTTCATGCGATCGATGCCGTACACTGAAGATTGAATGCAAGGTACCCCTTTTATATTGGGGTACCGTTGTATTCCTATTGGCTGAAAAATTCAAATCAGCCAATAGGATGAGAGCTGCTTAAATCCTATTGGCTGATTTGAACAGCCAGTAGGATTTAAGCAGCTCTCATCCTATTGACTGATTTGAGTCTAAGACATTGAGCAACTTTTTTTTCTTTCTTTCTATTATCTAGGATAAGATTTTGTTATATTCACCGACTTATGGTAAAGATTGTATTATTAAAAGCATGTATTACTGATTTATAACATTGTTGAATCCGTTGTAGGGATGTAAAATTCCTGTTTCTGTAATATTGAAAATCCTCAATAAAAATGATTTAAAAAAAAAAATAATTATATCAAGAGAACTAAGCATATTAGATAATAGAAGTAAATTGGAAAGTTGTTGAAAAATACTGAAAAAATCTGAATCATGAATAAAAACCTTTGGGCTTTATCTCCCTTTAAAGGGAAAAGCCTTGTAATTCTGAGATTTTTCAGCAGTTTTTAAATAAATTAAGATAGTAGGTGAGTTTGAGAATGTTTTCAATGTATTAGCACCTGATTTCCTGCAACAGTTTTTAAATTGCCCAACCCCCTCCACCATTGTCTGGTAATTCATTATCTTACCATTTCTGTTTTTAACCAATTAGAGACAGACAAGTATCTGCATTCAATATATGTAAGCATCTTGTAATTACAACATTATTCTGCAGTCTTCTAATAGATTAACAAATCAACATAAACTGAAGTAACTCACGATCGCAAACTAACACTACACTAATAAAGATCTTAACCGCCACATATCCACCGCAAGTAACCAACTATTAACCCCTAGGCTGCCACATATCCACCGCAAGTAACCAACTATTAACCCCTAGGCTGCCACATATCCACCGCAAGTAACCAACTATTAACCCCTAGGCTGCCACATATCCACCGCAAGTAACCAACTATTAACACCTAAGCCGCCACATACCCACCGCAAGTAACTAACTATTAACCCCTAGGCTGCCACATATCCACCGCAAGTAACCAACTATTAACCCCTAGGCTGCCACATATCCACCGCAAGTAACCAACTATTAACCCCTAGGCTGCCACATATCCACCGCAAGTAACCAACTATTAACCCCTAGGCTGCCACATACCCACCGCAAGTAACCAACTATTAACACCTAAGCCGCCACATACCCACCGCAAGTAACTAACTATTAACCCCTAGGCTGCCACATATCCACCGCAAGTAACCAACTATTAACCCCTAGGCTGCCACATATCCACCGCAAGTAACCAACTATTAACCCCTAGGCTGCCACATATCCACCGCAAGTAACCAACTATTAACCCCTAGGCTGCCACATATCCACCGCAAGTAACCAAATATTAACCCCTAGGCTGCCACATATCCACCGCAAGTAACTATTAACCCCTATGCTGCCACATACCCACCGCAAGTAACTATTAACCCCTATGCTGCCACATATCCACCGCAAGTAACTATTAACCCCTATGCTGCCACATACCCACCGCAAGTAACTAACTATTAACCCCTAGGCTGCCACATATCCACCGCAAGTAACTAACTATTAACCCCTAGGCTGCCACATATCCACCGCAAGTAACTAACTATTAACCCCTAGGCTGCCACATATCCACCGCAAGTAACCAACTATTAACCCCTAGGCTGCCACATATCCACCGCAAGTAACCAACTATTAACCCCTAGGCTGCCACATATCCACCGCAAGTAACCAAATATTAACCCCTAGGCTGCCACATATCCACCGCAAGTAACTATTAACCCCTATGCTGCCACATACCCACCGCAAGTAACTAACTATTAACCCCTATGCTGCCACATACCCACCGCAAGTAACTAACTATTAACCCCTATGCTGCCACATACCCACCGCAAGTAACTAACTATTAACCCCTATGCTGCCACATACCCACCGCAAGTAACCAACTATTAACCCCTAGGCTGCCACATACCCACCGCAAGTAACTAACTATTAACCCCTAGGCTGCCACATACCCACCGCAAGTAACTATTAACCCCTATGCTGCCACATACCCACCGCAAGTAACTATTAACCCCTAAGCTGCCACATACCCACCGCAAGTAACTAACTATTAACCCCTATGCTGCCACATATCCACCGCAAGTAACTAACTATTAACCCCTAGGCTGCCACATACCCACCACAAGTAACTAACTATTAACCCCTAGGCTGCCACATACCCACCGCAAGTAACTAACTATTAACCCCTAAGCTGCCACATACCCACCACAAGTAACTAACTATTAACACCTAAGCTGCCACATACCCACCGCAAGTAACTAACTATTAACCCCTATGCTGCCACATACCCACCGCAAGTAACTAACTATTAACCCCTAGGCTGCCACATACCCACCGCAAGTAACTAACTATTAACCCCTAGGCTGCCACATACCCACCACAAGTAACTATTAACCCCTATGCTGCCACATACCCACCGCAAGTAACTAACTATTAACCCCTATGCTGCCACATACCCACCGCAAGTAACTAACTATTAACCCCTAGGCTGCCACATACCCACCGCAAGTAACTAACTATTAACCCCTATGCTGCCACATATCCACTGCAAGTAACTAACTATTAACCCCTATGCTGCCACATACCCACCGCAAGTAACTAACTATTAACCCCTATGCTGCCACATATCCACTGCAAGTAACTAACTATTAACCCCTATGCTGCCACATACCCACCGCAAGTAACTAACTATTAACCCCTATGCTGCCACATATCCACTGCAAGTAACTAACTATTAACCCCTATGCTGCCACATATCCACCGCAAGTAACTAACTATTAACCCCTATGCTGCCACATACCCACCGCAAGTAACTAACTATTAACCCCTAGGCTGCCACATACCCACCGCAAGTAACTAACTATTAACCCCTATGCTGCCACATACCCACCGCAAGTAACTAACTATTAACCCCTATGCTGCCACATATCCACCGCAAGTAACTAACTATTAACCCCTAGGCTGCCACATACCCACCGCAAGTAACTAACTATTAACCCCTATGCTGCCACATACCCACCGCAAGTAACTAACTATTAACCCCTAAGCTGCCACATACCCACCGCAAGTAACTAACTATTAACCCCTATGCTGCCACATACCCACCGCAAGTAACTAACTATTAACCCCTAGGCTGCCACATATCCACCGCAAGTAACTAACTATTAACCCCTATGCTGCCACATATCCAGCGCAAGTAACTAACTATTAACCCCTATGCTGCCACATATCCACCGCAAGTAACTAACTATTAACCCCTATGCTGCCACATATCCACCGCAAGTAACTAACTATTAACCCCTATGCTGCCACATACCCACCGCAAGTAACTAACTATTAACCCCTATGCTGCCACATACCCACCGCAAGTAACTAACTATTAACCCCTAGGCTGCCACATACCCACCGCAAGTAACTAACTATTAACCCCTATGCTGCCACATACCCACCGCAAGTAACTAACTATTAACCCCTAGGCTGCCACATATCCACCGCAAGTAACTAACTATTAACCCCTATGCTGCCACATATCCACCGCAAGTAACTAACTATTAACCCCTATGCTGCCACATATCCACCGCAAGTAACTAACTATTAACCCCTAGGCTGCCACATACCCACCGCAAGTAACTAACTATTAACCCCTAAGCTGCCACATACCCACCGCAAGTAACTATTAACCCCTATGCTGCCACATATCCACCGCAAGTAACTTACTATTAACCCCTATGCTGCCACATACCCACCGCAAGTAACTAACTATTAACCCCTATGCTGCCACATACCCACCGCAAGTAACTAACTATTAACCCCTATGCTGCCACATACCCACCGCAAGTAACTAACTATTAACCCCTATGCTGCCACATACCCACCACAAGTAACTAACTATTAACCCCTAGGCTGCCACATATCCACCGCAAGTAACTAACTATTAACCCCTATGCTGCCACATACCCACCGCAAGTAACTAACTATTAACCCCTATGCTGCCACATACCCACCGCAAGTAACTAACTATTAACCCCTATGCTGCCACATACCCACCGCAAGTAACTAACTATTAACCCCTATGCTGCCACATACCCACCGCAAGTAACTAACTATTAACCCCTATGCTGCCACATATCCACCGCAAGTAACTAACTATTAACCCCTAGGCTGCCACATATCCACCGCAAGTAACTAACTATTAACCCCTATGCTGCCACATATCCACCGCAAGTAACTAACTATTAACCCCTAGGCTGCCACATACCCACCGCAAGTAACTAACTATTAACCCCTAGGCTGCCACATACCCACCACAAGTAACTAACTATTAACCCCTATGCTGCCACATATCCACCGCAAGTAACTAACTATTAACCCCTATGCTGCCACATACCCACCGCAAGTAACTAACTATTAACCCCTATGCTGCCACATATCCACCGCAAGTAACTAACTATTAACCCCTAGGCTGCCACATATCCACCGCAAGTAACTAACTATTAACCCCTATGCTGCCACATATCCACCGCAAGTAACTAACTATTAACCCCTAGGCTGCCACATACCCACCGCAAGTAACTAACTATTAACCCCTAGGCTGCCACATACCCACCACAAGTAACTAACTATTAACCCCTATGCTGCCACATATCCACCGCAAGTAACTAACTATTAACCCCTATGCTGCCACATACCCACCGCAAGTAACTAACTATTAACCCCTATGCTGCCACATACCCACCGCAAGTAACTAACTATTAACCCCTAGGCTGCCACATACCCACCGCAAGTAACTAACTATTAACCCCTATGCTGCCACATACCCACCGCAAGTAACTAACTATTAACCCCTATGCTGCCACATACCCACCGCAAGTAACTAACTATTAACCCCTATGCTGCCACATACCCACCGCAAGTAACTAACTATTAACCCCTATGCTGCCACATACCCACCACAAGTAACTAACTATTAACCCCTAGGCTGCCACATACCCACCGCAAGTAACTAACTATTAACCCCTATGCTGCCACATACCCACCGCAAGTAACTAACTATTAACCCCTATGCTGCCACATACCCACCACAAGTAACTAACTATTAACCCCTATGCTGCCACATACCCACCGCAAGTAACTAACTATTAACCCCTAGGCTGCCACATACCCACCGCAAGTAACTAACTATTAACCCCTATGCTGCCACATACCCACCGCAAGTAACTAACTATTAACCCCTATGCTGCCACATACCCACCGCAAGTAACTAACTATTAACCCCTATGCTGCCACATACCCACCGCAAGTAACTAACTATTAACCCCTAGGCTGCCACATACCCACCGCAAGTAACTAACTATTAACCCCTATGCTGCCACATATCCACCGCAAGTAACTAACTATTAACCCCTATGCTGCCACATATCCACCACAAGTAACTAACTATTAACCCCTATGCTGCCACATACCCACCGCAAGTAACTAACTATTAACCCCTATGCTGCCACATACCCACCGCAAGTAACTAACTATTAACCCCTATGCTGCCACATACCCACCGCAAGTAACTAACTATTAACCCCTATGCTGCCACATACCCACCGCAAGTAACTAACTATTAACCCCTATGCTGCCACATATCCACCGCAAGTAACTAACTATTAACCCCTAGGCTGCCACATACCCACCACAAGTAACTAACTATTAACCCCTATGCTGCCACATACCCACCGCAAGTAACTAACTATTAACCCCTATGCTGCCACATATCCACCGCAAGTAACTAACTATTAACCCCTAGGCTGCCACATACCCACCGCAAGTAACTAACTATTAACCCCTATGCTGCCACATACCCACCGCAAGTAACTAACTATTAACCCCTATGCTGCCACATACCCACCACAAGTAACTAACTATTAACCCCTAGGCTGCCACATACCCACCACAAGTAACTAACTATTAACCCCTAGGCTGCCACATACCCACCGGAAGTAACTAACTATTAACCCCTATGCTGCCACATACCCACCGCAAGTAACTAACTATTAACCCCTATGCTGCCACATACCCACCGCAAGTAACTAACTATTAACCCCTATGCTGCCACATACCCACCGCAAGTAACTAACTATTAACCCCTAGGCTGCCACATACCCACCGCAAGTAACTAACTATTAACCCCTAGGCTGCCACATACCCACCGGAAGTAACTAACTATTAACCCCTATGCTGCCACATACCCACCGCAAGTAACTAACTATTAACCCCTAGGCTGCCACATACCCACCGCAAGTAACTAACTATTAACCCCTATGCTGCCACATATCCACCGCAAGTAACTAACTATTAACCCCTAAGCTGCCACATATCCACCGCAAGTAACTAACTATTAACCCCTAGGCTGCCACATACCCACCGCAAGTAACTAACTATTAACCCCTAGGCTGCCCTATACCCACCGCAAGTAACTAACTATTAACCCCTAGGCTGCCACATACCCACCGCAAGTAACTAACTATTAACCCCTATGCTGCCACATATCCACCGCAAGTAACTAACTATTAACCCCTAGGCTGCCACATACCCACCGCAAGTAACTAACTATTAACCCCTATGCTGCCACATACCCACCGCAAGTAACTAACTATTAACCCCTATGCTGCCACATATCCACCGCAAGTAACTAACTATTAACCCCTAGGCTGCCACATATCCACCGCAAGTAACTAACTATTAACCCCTATGCTGCCACATACCCACCGCAAGTAACTAACTATTAACCCCTATGCTGCCACATACCCACCGCAAGTAACTAACTATTAACCCCTATGCTGCCACATACCCACCGCAAGTAACTAACTATTAACCCCTATGCTGCCACATACCCACCGCAAGTAACTAACTATTAACCCCTAGGCTGCCACATACCCACCACAAGTAACTAACTATTAACCCCTATGCTGCCACATACCCACCGCAAGTAACTAACTATTAACCCCTAGGCTGCCACATACCCACCGCAAGTAACTAACTATTAACCCCTAGGCTGCCACATATCCACCGCAAGTAACTAACTATTAACCCCTATGCTGCCACATACCCACCGCAAGTAACTAACTATTAACCCCTATGCTGCCACATACCCACCGCAAGTAACTAACTATTAACCCCTAGGCTGCCACATACCCACCGCAAGTAACTAACTATTAACCCCTATGCTGCCACATACCCACCGCAAGTAACTAACTATTAACCCCTAGGCTGCCACATATCCACCACAAGTAACTAACTATTAACCCCTATGCTGCCACATATCCACCACAAGTAACTAACTATTAACCCCTATGCTGCCACATATCCACCACAAGTAACTAACTATTAACCCCTAGGCTGCCACATACCCACCACAAGTAACTAACTATTAACCCCTATGCTGCCACATACCCACCGCAAGTAACTAACTATTAACCCCTATGCTGCCACATATCCACCACAAGTAACTAACTATTAACCCCTAGGCTGCCACATATCCACCACAAGTAACTAACTATTAACCCCTATGCTGCCACATATCCACCGCAAGTAACTAACTATTAACCCCTATGCTGCCACATATCCACCGCAAGTAACTAACTATTAACCCCTAAGCTGCCACATACCCACCGCAAGTAACTAACTATTAACCCCTAGGCTGCCACATACCCACCGCAAGTAACTAACTATTAACCCCTATGCTGCCACATACCCACCGCAAGTAACTAACTATTAACCCCTATGCTGCCACATACCCACCGCAAGTAACTAACTATTAACCCCTATGCTGCCACATACCCACCGCAAGTAACTAACTATTAACCCCTATGCTGCCACATACCCACCGCAAGTAACTAACTATTAACCCCTATGCTGCCACATATCCACCGCAAGTAACTAACTATTAACCCCTAGGCTGCCACATATCCACCACAAGTAACTAACTATTAACCCCTATGCTGCCACATATCCACCGCAAGTAACTAACTATTAACCCCTATGCTGCCACATATCCACCGCAAGTAACTAACTATTAACCCCTAGGCTGCCACATATCCACCACAAGTAACTAACTATTAACCCCTATGCTGCCACATACCCACCACAAGTAACTAACTATTAACCCCTAGGCTGCCACATACCCACCGCAAGTAACTAACTATTAACCCCTATGCTGCCACATACCCACCGCAAGTAACTAACTATTAACCCCTAAGCTGCCACATACCCACCACAAGTAACTAACTATTAACCCCTAGGCTGCCACATACCCACCGCAAGTAACCAACTATTAACCCCTAGGCTGCCACATACCCACCGCAAGTAACCAACTATTAACCCCTAGGCTGCCACATACCCACCGCAAGTAACTAACTATTAACCCCTAAGCTGCCACATACCCACCGCAAGTAACCAACTATTAACCCCTATGCTGCCACATACCCACCGCAAGTAACTAACTATTAACCCCTAAGCTGCCACATACCCACCGCAAGTAACTAACTATTAACCCCTAAGCTGCCACATACCCACCGCAAGTAACTAACTATTAACCCCTAGGCTGCCACATACCCACCACAAGTAACTAACTATTAACCCCTAGGCTGCCACATACCCACCGCAAGTAACTAACTATTAACCCCTATGCTGCCACATACCCACCGCAAGTAACTAACTATTAACCCCTATGCTGCCACATATCCACCGCAAGTAACTAACTATTAACCCCTAGGCTGCCACATACCCACCGCAAGTAACTAACTATTAACCCCTATGCTGCCACATACCCACCGCAAGTAACTAACTATTAACCCCTAAGCTGCCACATACCCACCGCAAGTAACTAACTATTAACCCCTATGCTGCCACATACCCACCGCAAGTAACTATTAACCCCTATGCTGCCACATACCCACCGCAAGTAACTAACTATTAACCCCTAGGCTGCCACATACCCACCGCAAGTAACTAACTATTAACCCCTAGGCTGCCACATACCCACCGCAAGTAACTAACTATTAACCCCTAGGCTGCCACATACCCACCGCAAGTAACTAACTATTAACCCCTAGGCTGCCACATACCCACCGCAAGTAACTAACTATTAACCCCTAGGCTGCCACATACCCACCGCAAGTAACTAACTATTAACCCCTATGCTGCCACATACCCACCGCAAGTAACTAACTATTAACCCCTAGGCTGCCACATACCCACCGCAAGTAACTAACTATTAACCCCTAGGCTGCCACATACCCACCGCAAGTAACCAACTATTAACCCCTATGCTGCCACATACCCACCGCAAGTAACTAACTATTAACCCCTATGCTGCCACATACCCACCGCAAGTAACTAACTATTAACCCCTATGCTGCCACATATCCACCACAAGTAACTAACTATTAACCCCTAGGCTGCCACATACCCACCGCAAGTAACTAACTATTAACCCCTAGGCTGCCACATACCCACCGCAAGTAACTAACTATTAACCCCTAGGCTGCCACATACCCACCGCAAGTAACTAACTATTAACCCCTAGGCTGCCACATACCCACCGCAAGTAACTAACTATTAACCCCTATGCTGCCACATATCCACCGCAAGTAACTAACTATTAACCCCTAGGCTGCCACATACCCACCGCAAGTAACTAACTATTAACCCCTAGGCTGCCACATACCCACCACAAGTAACTAACTATTAACCCCTATGCTGCCACATACCCACCGCAAGTAACTATTAACCCCTATGCTGCCACATATCCACCGCAAGTAACTAACTATTAACCCCTATGCTGCCACATACCCACCGCAAGTAACTATTAACCCCTAGGCTGCCACATACCCACCGCAAGTAACCAACTATTAACCCCTAGGCTGCCACATACCCACCGCAAGTAACTAACTATTAACCCCTATGCTGCCACATACCCACCGCAAGTAACTATTAACCCCTAGGCTGCCACATACCCACCGCAAGTAACCAACTATTAACCCCTAGGCTGCCACATACCCACCGCAAGTAACTATTAACCCCTATGCTGCCCCATACCCACCGCAAGTAACTATTAACACCTATGCTGCCACATACCCACCGCAAGTAACCAACTATTAACCCCTAGGCTGCCACATACCCACCGCAAGTAACTAACTATTAACCCCTAGGCTGCCACATACCCACCACAAGTAACTAACTATTAACCCCTATGCTGCCACATACCCACCGCAAGTAACTATTAACCCCTATGCTGCCACATACCCACCGCAAGTAACTATTAACCCCTATGCTGCCACATACCCACCGCAAGTAACTAACTATTAACCCCTATGCTGCCACATACCCACCGCAAGTAACTAACTATTAACCCCTATGCTGCCACATACCCACCGCAAGTAACTAACTATTAACCCCTATGCTGCCACATACCCACCGCAAGTAACTAACTATTAACCCCTAGGCTGCCACATACCCACCGGAAGTAACTAACTATTAACCCCTAGGCTGCCACATACCCACCGCAAGTAACTAACTATTAACCCCTAGGCTGCCACATACCCACCGCAAGTAACTAACTATTAACCCCTAGGCTGCCACATACCCACCACAAGTAACTAACTATTAACCCCTATGCTGCCACATACCCACCGCAAGTAACTAACTATTAACCCCTAGGCTGCCACATACCCACCGCAAGTAACTAACTATTAACCCCTATGCTGCCACATACCCACCGCAAGTAACTAACTATTAACCCCTATGCTGCCACATATCCACCGCAAGTAACTAACTATTAACCCCTATGCTGCCACATACCCACCGCAAGTAACTAACTATTAACCCCTATGCTGCCACATACCCACCGCAAGTAACTAACTATTAACCCCTATGCTGCCACATATCCACCGCAAGTAACTAACTATTAACCCCTATGCTGCCACATATCCACCGCAAGTAACCAACTATTAACCCCTAGGCTGCCACATATCCACCGCAAGTAACTAACTATTAACCCCTATGCTGCCACATACCCACCGCAAGTAACCAACTATTAACCCCTAGGCTGCCACATACCCACCGCAAGTAACTAACTATTAACCCCTATGCTGCCACATACCCACCGCAAGTAACCAACTATTAACCCCTAGGCTGCCACATACCCACCGCAAGTAACTAACTATTAACCCCTAGGCTGCCACATACCCACCGCAAGTAACTATTAACCCCTATGCTGCCCCATACCCACCGCAAGTAACTATTAACACCTATGCTGCCACATACCCACCGCAAGTAACCAACTATTAACCCCTAGGCTGCCACATACCCACCGCAAGTAACTAACTATTAACCCCTAGGCTGCCACATACCCACCGCAAGTAACTATTAACCCCTATGCTGCCCCATACCCACCGCAAGTAACTATTAACACCTATGCTGCCCATACCCCAAACGTAAAATAAATAACCCCCCTCTAAACTAAACCCCCTAAGTTAAAGAGATAGTCTAGCCCAAATTAAACTTTCATGTTTCCGATAGAGCAGGCAATTTTAAGCAACTTTCTAATTTACTCCTATTATCAATTTTTCTTGGTTCTCTTGGTATCTTTATTTGAAAAAAACAGGAATGTAAGCTTAGGAGTCGGCCCATTTTTGGTTCAGAACCTGGGTAGCTCTTGCTGATTGGTGGCTACATTTAGACACCAATCAGCAAGCGCTACCCAAGTGCTGAACCAAAAATGTGAAAACTCCTAAGATTACATTCTTGCTTTTTCAAATAAAGATATTATTATTATTATTATTATCAGGTATTTGTAGAGCGCCAACAGATTCCACAGCGCTGTAAACATAGGCGGTGTACAGGATAGCTTTTGTAAGGGTCAAGTGGTTACAGGGCCCTGCCGAGAGTTTCACTGTTGTAGTCGGCTCTTATGAAGCGATCTGTAAACAGCTGGGCCCATAGGCTTACAATCTACGGGGTTCAAGGGGAAAGCAATGGCGTTAGGAAAGGTTAGTGTTGGTTGTATGCATCCCTGAATAGTAAAGTTTTTAGGGAGTGCTTGAAGCTGTTAAAACTAGGGGTGAGTCTTATGGAGAGAGGCAGGGAATTCCACAAGATGGGGGCCACTCTGGAGAAGTCCTGTAAACGTGAATGTGAGGAAGTAACAAGAGAGGAGGAGAGGAGGAGATCCTGAGCTGATCGAAGGGGATGGGAGGGAGAGTATCTAGAGACAAGTTCTGAGATGTAGGGGGGAGCAGTGCAGTTGAGAGCTTTATATGTCAGGGTGAGGATTTTATGTTTAATCCTAGAGGCAAGAGGAAGCCAGTGAAGGGATTGGCAGAGAGGTGCAGCAGATGAAGAGCGACGAGTAAGGAAGATGAGCCTGGCAGAGGCATTCATAATGGATTGAAAAAGGAGCTATGCGGCAGCTAGGTAGACCAGAGAGGACGGAATTGCAGTAGTCAAGGCGGGAAAGGATGAGAGAGTGGATTAAAATCTTGGTTGTATCTTGTGTAAGGAAATTTCTAATTTTAGCAATGTTTTTAAGGTGGAAGTGGCAGGCTTTAGCCAAGGACTGAATGTGAGGAGTGAAGGAAAGATCTGAGTCAAGTGTGACCCCAAGACATCGGGTGTGCGGGGTAGGGGTGATGATGGAATTATCAACAGTTATAGAAATTTTGGGGGAGGAGACATTGGAAGAAGGGGGAAAAATAAGGAGTTCAGTTTTGGAGAGATTTAGCTTAAGGTAGTGAGAGGACATCCAAGATGAGATGTGAGAAAGACAGTTAGTGACACGGGTTAGTAAGGAAGGAGGTAGGTCTGGTGCAGAGAGGTAGATTTGGGTGTCATCGGCATACAAATGGTATTGAAACCCATGGGACTTTATTAAGGAACCTAGTGACGACGTGTAGATTGAAAAGAGAAGGGGACCAAGGACAGAGCCTTGAGGTACCCCAACAGAAAGTGGTAACGGGGCAGAGGATGCTCCGGAGAAGGCTACACTAAATGTACGGTTAGTCAGATAGGAAGAGAACCACGAGAGAGCTGTGTCACAGATGCCGAAGGATTGGAGGGTTTAGAGCAGAAGAGGGTGGTCAACAGTGTCAAAGGCTGCAGACAGGTCAAGGAGGATAAGCAGAGAGAAGTGGCCTTTGGATTTTGCTGTAAGTAGGTCATTGGTAACCTTGACAATTGCTGTCTCTGTAGAGTGATGGGAACGAAATCCAGATTGCAGTGGGTCAAGAAGAGAGTTTAGTGTAAGGAAATCGGATAGACGTGAGTAAACTAGCTTTTCGAGGAGCTTTGAGGCAAGAGGGAGTAGGGAAATAGGGCGGTAATTGGAAGGGGAGGTTGGATCAAGGGAAGGTTTTTTTGAGGATAGGTGTGACCAGTGCATGTTTTAGAGATGAGGGAAATATACCAGTGCTGAGGGAGAGGTTGAAAATGTGTGTGAGTATGGGGGTGAGGGTAGAAGAGAGGAAGGGGAGTAGCTGTGAGGGGATGGGGTCGAGGGGACAGGTAGTGAGGTGGGAGGACAGTATAAGGGCAGAAACTTCATCCTCATTAACAGGGGCAAAAGAGCTGCATTTTTGGATATTTGGGTTTTGGGTGATCGTGAGCTTTTGAGGGGGTGGGAGATTGGAATGTTGAGAGCTGATTTCGCTTCTGATGGAGTCAATTTTGTTTTTGAAGTGGCTTGCAAAATCTTGAGCTGAGAGAGAGGTTGTGTTAGGAGGTGGGGTGGGCGGAGAAGAGTGTTGAACGTGGAGAACAGGCGTTTAGGGTTAGAGGAAAGAGTAGAGATGAGATTAGAAAAATATTGTTGCTTATAAAGATTAAGGGCAGAATAGTAGGAGTTGAGGATGAACTTGTAGTGAAGAAAGTCAGCTGAACTCCGAGATTTCCTCCAATGTTGCTCAGCAGTACGGGAGCATCTGCGTAGGTATTGTGTCAGAGGAGTATGCCAGGGCTGAGGATGAGAGTGTGGTTTCTGAGCTAAGGTTGGAGGGGCCAGAGTGTCAATGACTGATGTAAGGGTGGAATTATACTGGCAGATAGATTGGTCAGGGCAGGAAAAGGAGGTGATGGATGAGAGGAGAGGTTTCTGTGAAGTTTGGTTGTGAGGGGTAGAGGGAGGGGGAGTTGTAGGTAGGGAAGTGATGTTGCAAGTTAGGAGATGATGGTCAGAGAGAGGAAAAGGGGAGTTTGTTAAATTTGAAAGAGTGCATCGATAGGTGAAAATCAGATCAAGGGAATGACCATCTTTGTGAGTGGGAGAGTCAGTCCATTGTGACAGGCTGAGAGAGGAAGTCAGTTGAAGAAGTTGTATTGCAGAGGAGGCATTGGGATTGTCAAGAGGGATGTTAAAGTCGCCAAGAATGAGGGCAGGGGTGTCTGAGGAAAGGAAATAAGGAAGCCAGGCAGCAAAGTGATCTAAAAATTGAGTTGGGGAGCCAGGGGGGCGGTATATGACTGCAACACGTATAGAGAGGGGAGAGAATAACCGAATCATGTGTGCTTCAAATGAAGAAAATGTGAGTGAAGAGAAGGGCTGTATTTGTTGGAAGGTGCAACGAGAGGAAAGTAAAATACCAACGCCACCTCCTTGTCTATTGCCAGACCTAGGAGTGTGGCTGAAATGGAGACCCCCATGTGACAGTGCAGCAGTGGATGCTGTGTCTGAAGCAGAGAGCCAAGTTTCTGTAAGAGCCAGAAGGTTAAGAGAGTGGGAGATAAAGAGATCATGGATAGAAGTGAGCTTGTTGCAAACAGAGCGAGAGTTCCAGAGTGCACAAGTGAAGGGGGAGGGGTTTTTAGATGTAAGAGGAATGTGATTAAGGTTACCAGAGTTTAGTTTATGAAGTCTATTAAAAGGCACACAAGGATGCGAAAGGCTAGGAGGTTGTGAGGGACCAGGATTAGAGGAGATGTCGCCAGCAGCTAGTATGAGCAAGAGGCAGAGTGACATGAGATAAGAAAAAAGATTTGCAGTAATGAAACTGTTGTTTGGCTTTAGTGCAGGGGGAAGAGAGAGTGTTTAGGAATAGGTAAAGTTCATGAGTACAAAAGTAAGGTGAGTATAAGAGAGATGGGCTAATGAACATTGCAGGTGGAGAGGGAGGAGTAAGTGAGTAATGTAGTTTGTTATAGAGACAAGAGGTAGCAAAAAGGAATATGAAGATATTGAGCATTATTATGAAAGTGGGAACCAAGTAAACACATAAGGCACAGTGTTACAGCAGCACTTGCAAAAGGATACAATGAGATACATAAAACATAGTATTACAAGAGTACTTGCCTTGTGTCTTGCCCCTTGCCCAATCCTTGTTTAATTCTTGTATAATTCTTAAAAATTAGTGCCTCACTTATAAAATGTTCACTTGGAAAATGTGAACATATGCTATTGTTAAAAAGTACACACCCCTGTAAGCAGTGCACCCCCTGTGCAGTGCACATCCCCAAACTAGTCTGAAATATATACAGGTAGAGCAGTCAGCTGAGTCCACTAAATTTAGTTAATTGCTAATCAAAGACAGTTGGTAAGGCCAATTGGAATGTTAGAATCTGGTCAGGGTGAGATGAGTTAAGTAAACAGACAATAACATTTGGAGGGGGTTAAAACTGTGACATAAGACAACTATAAATTTTAGAGTTATAGCAAGGATTGATAAGGATTGAGATACCAAGAGATCCAAGAAAAATTGATAATAGGATGCTCTATCTGAATCATGAAAGTTTAATTGTGACTAGACTATCCCTTTAACAAAAATAAAAATTGAAGTAAATAAAAATAAATATTAAACCTAAACCGCCACAACCCCAAACGCAATCTAACCCTACTCTACCTAACACCTCACCCCTCCTCTAAACTAACCCACTAAGTTACAGAAAAAATAATAATTCTAAGTAACAAAAAAAAATCCACAAAAAAAAAGAATCTAAATTACAAAAAATAATAAACTACAGTATCCAAAATAAAAAAACCACCATTATACCTAACTAACTAACTAACTAACTAACTAACTAACTAACTAACTAACTAACTAACTAACTAACTAACTAACTATATGTCAAATAAAATAAAAAAACCACCAAAAAATACCCTAACACTAAAATAAATTACAATAGCCCTTAAAATGGCCTTTTATAGGGCATTGTCCTAAAGTGATCACCTCTTTTTGCAAAAAACAATTACAACCCCCCCTCTACAATACAAGTAATCCCACACACCCCAAAATAACAAAATCTATCTAAAAAAAAACCTAGTCTAGAAATGAAAAGTTAAAATAAAAAACTCTATTCTTAAAAATAAAAAACACCCCAAAAAAGGCCTAACTAACCCCAAAAGCTCCACTTGATCCGACGGTCCTTTTACATCTCGATTCCTTGCGAGGTGGGCCCATCTTTGCAATGGCAGAGGCAGACTTTGTGGCCTCTTCCCCCGCCTCTGCTCACCAATCTTCATCAATGTTGGGACCTCTTCATCATGGTTACTATCGCTGGGGGCTTATCTTTGCGGAGGCAGACTTTGGCAGCCTCTTCCGCTGCCTCCGCTCTGCATCTTCCTTTCTTTGGCTCTCTTCTATGAGACCTCCTCTTAATGCAGTCGCCGCAGCCCACTGAAATCCCGGAAGAGCTGAACCCCAATATATAGGGGTATCACTTAATTCCAATTGGCTGATTTTAAATAAGTCAATCCCTATTGGCTGATTTTAATCAGCCAATAGCAAGAACATTTTTAAATTTAAATTCTAATCATCCTTATCTATTGGATGATTAGAATTTAAATTTAAAAATGTTCTTGCTATTGGCTGATTCAAATCAGCCAATAGGGATCGACTGATTTAAAATTAGCCAATCAGAATTAAGTGGTGCCCCTTTATATTGGGGTTCTGTGACCACATGAACCACATGAAGAGGAGAGCTTATAGAAGAGAGCCGAAGAAAAAAAGATGCAGAGCAGAGGCGGCGGAAGATGCCACCAATGTCCGCCTCTGCAAATATGGGCCCCAAGCGCAAGGAACCAGGATAAAGAGGGCCCCGACATTGATAAAGATTGTGAAGCAGAGGCGGAAGAGGCCACCGAAGTCCGCCTCTGCTGCTATGAAGATGGTCCTCAGGCGGCAAGAACAGGAATGAGGCCCCGACGTTGATGAAGATTGTGGAGCGGAGGCAGAGGAAGAGACCACTGAAGCCCGCCTCTGCCAAAGCCAAGATGTGCCCCCGGCACCAGGAACAGGGATGAATAGGGCCCCAATGTTGATGAAGATTGCAGAGCATAGGCGGCGGAAGAGGCTGCCAAAGTCCACCTCCAACGCCGCAAAGATGGGACCCAGCAACAAAGAACCGGGATGAAGAGGGCCCAACATCAGATCAAGAGGAGCTGGATTACCCAACGGTGAGTACCACTTTTGGTGTTAGTTAGGGCTTTTTTGGGGTGGGTTTTTTATTTTTAAGTATAGGGCTTTTTTATTTTAACTTTTCTTTTATAGGGTAGGTTTTTTAAGGTACATTTTGCTATTTTTGGGGGGTGGGGGTTACTTGTATTGTAGACGGGGGTTTTAATTGTGTTTTCTTTTTTGCAAAAAGAGCTGATCACTTTAGTGCTATGCTCTACAAAATGCCCTTTAAAGGGCTATTGTAATTTATTTTAGTGTTAGGTTTAGGGGGGGTTTGAGTGGGTTTTTTTATTTAATGGGCCATGTAGTTTAGTGTTAGGTATAACAGTGTTTTTTTATTTTGAGTACTGTTACTTAGAAAAAATTTTTTTGGTAATTTAGTGGGGCTAGTTTAGAGGGCGGTTAGTTTAGGGGGGGGTAGGTGTTAGTGTAGTTCTAGTTTGTGTTGGAAGGTGGCGGTTTAGGCTTTAATCTCCTAACCATAAAGGGGTTGATAAGGTGATTATTGTTAGTATTTATTAGGTCTTAATCTCCTAACCAACCCCATACAGGTATTAGGGTTGATTAGGTGATTATTGATGGTTACCATTTATTAAGCCTTAATCTCTTACCACCTCTCATGCCTGTATGGGAGTTAATTAGGTAATTATTGATAGTTACTATTTATTCGGATGATTAGGTGATTAGATTAGGGCATTTTAGGAGTTAATAGTGCATTTATCTACAATTTTTAAAATATTATGTATTCTTATGTATGATGCATATTCATGTAACCATTGTATATAAATTAAGATGTATTTATTTTTCTTGCATTTTTTATTTTAAACATAAATATATGTTTTAAAATGTATATTCATGTTACAAAAGGCATTTCTATTACAATAGTTTTATTACATAACAGGCATGCAGTTATGTAATACTATAATTATAATGCAACGGTCTTTTATACACCTAACACCTAAAATGTATAGATATACTGTATAGTTTACATTAACAATGTCAGATATATATAGAAAATATATTTTATAATAAAAATAAAAAATTCTATGTGAAGGACATTGGAATGTAAAATATACTCAATGCACTTTGGGTTTCGCTCTTTAGGTCTAACGTAGTGACGGTTAATGAACATGAAGAATTAGTTATCTTAAGGAACACTATTAAAGTATTAAATATTAAATATTAAAACATATTAACAATAATTATTATTAAAGATACTGTGAAATATATATATATTCTATGGATTATTTAGAATATTTTAATAATAATAATTATTATTTACAAATATTTTGTATATTACAGTGATAGGTGTGTGTGTGTTTGTGTATATGTGTGCGTGTGTATATGTGTATAACTCTGTGTATGACTGTGTGTGTGTGTGGGGATAGGGGGGCATCAGAATTTTGAGTGCCTAGGGCAGCACGAAACCTTAATACGCCACTGGGACACGTGCATGCCAATCAGTTACTGAGTGTACTACCCATATTTACTAAGAAAGCATTATCAAATACGCATCAGACTACAGCTTTTCAGGAAGGAGGGTCGGACTCTGCAGCAAAGAATAACTTGCAACGGTATGTTTTTAAAGATATTATTAAATGCGAAAATTAAGGGCTGTTGTATAATGAGGATAGATTAATTAGATGTGTATTTTGGGTCACTTGTTTTCTATACCATTAAGGAAAGATATGTAGCAGGGTTAGCTTTGAGAAGTCTGCAGGGTGCATTTCTAGTTTTGAGAATTAGAAAATCCACAGTTTTTAGAGCTTAATTACATAAAATGGATCACAATAAATATTGAGAGAATATTGCAAAAAAGTTGTTTTACTATGAGATAAATTTCAACATGTTTACTTTCCCTTTAAACAGCCTCTTTCAACAAACGTTATACTATACTTTTAAGACCTCTATATTGATCCATAGGAAACAGGGCTTGAGACTAAATAAAGAAAAGTCCTGTGAGTTTCAGCGTGTAGGGTTTCCCGGTTTCCAGTATTCAACCAGAGAGTCCAGTATTTTAGCATTCTGCCCAGTAAAACCTTCACAAAAATACTGGGAACATAAATGTCCATCTTTTTTTAAAGTCCCTCAGTGTTAGCTAAATGTAAAATACCTCCTATGCTTTAATGCATTACAAATATAGAGCAGAGAGAAATGAGTGGCAGCCAGGGGGATCAAACACTGCTGTGAGTTAAGATTATTGTTTTGTATGTTACGTACAACCAACGGGTTAAATGACTGTTTAGTTGTGAAAAATAGACATGGTGGGATCATGAGTGGTGGCTAAGGTAGATAGTTTTTAGTGGGGGCTTTGTATGATCCCACTTAGCATCATACCCAGTCATGTACAGTTAGTATATATCTTTGTGGAAGACAGCTGGTAACCCTATCAGTATGAGAAGTTTAGCCCACAGTAATCACGTCCAAATAATCCAGCACTGTTTGTAAGTTCCTGTGTTCCAGTTCCTGTGTATTACCTGGCTAGTCTGACGTCTCTTCTGGTTCCTGATCCCTGGCTTGTTCCTAACTTTGCTGTTCTTCTTGTTCCTGATTCCAGCTCGTCTGACTATTCGCTTTGGCTCCTGACTCGGCTTGTCTAACTACCAGCTCTGGTTTTGACTCCTGTCTTGTTATTTGACTTGTGGACATTTTATTATTTTTGTTATTTATAAAGGTGTGATTATTTTTGCACTTCTCGTCTCAGTCTGATTCCTGGCACCCTGACATTACTATTCTTAGAAGAAAATACTGGCCATGCTAATTAGCATAGATAATTGTTGCCAGGAATGGTTTTAAGTGATCATTTGCATAAAATAAGGTTATGTTTATTTTGTAGACATGTGCATTTGGTTTCAGACAAATACGTATTATTCCAAATTTTGGCCCATTCGTCCACATAACGTCTAGACGAACAGACCAGGGACTGTAACGAACATTTTAATGTTTGTTAGTTCCATTCATTTAGTTTTTTAGTTTGGTACTATCAGTGCCCCAAAAAAGGGCTGAGAAAACAGGAAAGGGGGAGCTGAGATAGTTTGACAAATCAGCTCATTTGTTTGCAATGATGTACAGGGGGTCTGACCATTCATGCGTACAACTTCCCCTGTTAAGTCAGGCATTAAATGCCAAACATGCTTGTTCAATCCACTTTTAACCTAGCAAAGGAAGGTGGGAGTCTAAGCCAAGATCAGCAATCTTTTTTTTTTTTTTTTAAATATTATCCTTTATAGTCAGAAAATGATCAATACAACATATGGTATACTTTTGAAATATTTTACATGAATTTTTTTTTCTTCTTATCTTGGTATTGTCAAGTTTCTATTGAAACCTATAAAAGATGGAGTTTTTACAATCAAATTTAAATTAAAACCAACAAAAATGAAAAAAAAAGAAAAAATAAGAAAAAATATGCACACCATTTAACTTTCCATAAAGTTCTTAAGTAAGTGTCCATTCTCTATGGCCTTGAAAGGATCTATCATTCCATTGAGATTTTGCACATTCTTGCCAACTGTAATAAACCTACCTCTAAAACAAACCTGACACCCTAAGAGATGAAGGTTGGAAAGGAAGAAGTCAGAATGAGAGATTAAATAAGATGGAAGTTTGGAGTCAGATATCTGAGAACGGGTCTCCCTATGTGGGGGTTACTCTGGGTTTTGAGAGAGAGTCATCCCAAAGAAATCTAGTATCTGCAAAGAAGTGTAACCTGTTCCTTCTAAGATAGCCGTATTCTTCCAAGGTGAGTAGGTCTGACACTTTTTCTGTCCAATTAGATAAAGTTGGTGTATATTGGGTTTTCTAATGAAATGCTATTAGTGTCTTGGCTCCCGTCATTCCTATTTGTAATAAAGTGAGTCTAAGTTTACAAGGTAGTTTTGGTAAGTCATTAAGTAGCGCTATTCTGGGTGTTAGAGAGAAGTTATTCATTAATATTGATCTGAAGTGTCTTTCTATTTCGTTCCATAAGGGCCTAATTTTAGCGCAATTCCACCACATGTGAAGGTAACCTTCCCTGTCATCGCACCCCCACCAACATCTGTCATTCGCTTCAGGGTAGATGGAATGTAACCGAGAGGGGGTGAGATACCAGCACATTAAGATTTTAAAGTTTATTTCTAGTGATTGGGGAGATGATGATGCCTTCTTAGTATATAAGAAAAAAAAAATGAATTCCTTTTTCGACAAAATGATCCCCAGATCATTTGCCATTTGAGTGTGTAAGACGAGAGATTGGAGGTATGCTTTTCCTGCATTAATTTCCTGGTTAGTGATAAGGAGTGTTTAATGATCCCTGACCAATTTCTAGTGATTGGGGAGATGATGATGCCTTCTTAGTATATAAGAAAAAAAATTCCATTCCTCTTTCGACAAAATGATCCCCAGATCATTTGCCATTTGAGTGTGTAAGACAGAAGATTGGAGGTATGCTATTCCTGTATTAATTTCTTGGTTAGTGAAATGGAGTGTTTAATGATCCCTTCTTTGGTGCATAGTTTTTCGAATGGAGTAAGATCTCTTAGAAAATCTTGTTTATGTGGGGAAGTGTTCATGAAGTGTACTAATTGTGAGTACCTTAAACAGCTAGAGTATCTGCCCCCTGCCACCTCTGTAAGGTTTTCTCTATTCATCAGTTTACCTTTTAAAGTAAAGTCTCCTATAGGGGTAGTGTATCCCCACTCTGCTACACTCTGATGGCCCTTATCTAGTCCTCCTATGAAACAAGAATTCAGGATATTTCAGTATTTAACATGCACATCGAGGTACGTGGTGTATCTTATCTCCTGTAAACTATGTGGGTGTCAATATACAGGTAGAACAATTAGACCCCTGAAGGACCGAATCCGAGAGCATTTGCTCTCCTTGGAGTCTTTCGAACCAAAGACACCAGTTGCTGAACATTTTTCCAGACATAGACCAGGCCATACATTCGATGAAGATTCATTGAAATATGTCCTATCTTTGTTTGAATTTCAAGCAATTGATTGTGTCACAAAACAAATTACAGGAGGGGACAGATTAGCATATTTAAATAAAAAAGAAGCTTTTTGGATACACAAACTCCAAACAGGCTTCCCAAAAGGTATCAACAAAATATGGGACTTAAAGTTGTTTATAGGCTGAAACAAATATATGCAAAGTATAAAATATAAATTCCTACTATCCTAGGCAATATAATAAACAACAAGAAATAATTGGATAGGAATAGGAATTTTAGCTTATGTCAACATCTAATAACTAGAAAATAAAACGAACACATAAGCCATGAGAAGGTATTTAAAGTGTGTATCGTTCATAATAACTTAAAATTACAAAACCATGTATTGTAAATAGCCTCTCTATTTCAGACATAAAATCCATTTCAAACCATTGCACCATCTAATTAACATTTAAAAAAAAGCTACTTATTAAAATAATAAAGTTCTAACATGACTATAATAGAAAAGGAAAATTAAATATCCAGGATCTTAAATTAAATTTGTTTTTGATCTAAAGAATGTATTATATTATGTTAGTGATCCCTTCAAAAGTTAGGGAGTAATATCTTTGAGATAACTTAGGAGTTTCGTATAAATGTTTAGAATGCTGAATATTTATAACTTTTTTTGCCTACAATATATGTTTTTAAAAGTATATATGTGTATTATACATTATTAACAATGCGGTATGGAAAGACCATTGAAAGTTCTGACAGCATTGTTAAGGGTTAAATGTGAAAGGCTTAAATATTCACAGGGAGAACAGCTGTGTATCCCTGATGAAGTGCTTGTTGTAAAGCAGGAAACGCGTCGGATGCAGCACCTGTGTGCTGAGGTTGTATGTATAACATAAAGTGTGCCTTCCAACTATGGAATTTTAACTAAGTTTTCAATAAATATCTAATTTTATCTATAACTAATATTGGTACTGCCTGCAATTCATTTTCCAAACCCCTTCATATGGACTGATTTCTCCTATTAGCTCTGCGCTAACGGGGACTGTGAACAGAGGGGATCTAGTGCTAGAAATGTGTTTTCTTCTTTGTATTATAGAGTCCCAAGAGTCAAAGATGTATTTGTGTATCTCCATTTCTGTACATTGTGGGGGTCTAAGTTATTTTGTAACCCAACAAACTGCTCCCACATTTGGAACTTTGAATATGTGGGAGTCAATTGCCACCCAGGCTTTGGTGTCTAGATCTGTGCCAATCCAGTATTAATTGTAGGGTCAGCGCTTCGTGGTAATCTGTTATGCATGGAAGTCCCAGCCCACCTTGACCAAGTGCTCTATACATGCTGCCTCTACAAATTCACGGCCTGCTTCTACCCCATATGAATGCGTTAATGTGTTTTTGTAATTGAGAGACATACCATTTAGGGAGGGGGATGGGAAGTGCTTGAAATATGTACAGAATCCTAGGTAAAATGGTCATCTTAACTCATTGAGTGTGCCCCCACCATGTTTTTTGGTTTAGTTGCACAGGTTTGCAAGTCTTTTTGTATCGTACGTAAGAGGGCAAGGTAGTTATCGTCCAAAAGTTGTGGATTATTGGTTGAAAGTTGGATACCTAGGTATTTAAGGGCCCTGCTTTGAAGGTTTAAGGGACATATGGCTGTGATTGACTGAAATGTTTGTTGTGGTAATGATATGTTCATGATCTCTGATTTTTGTTTATTGATCGAAAAGTTGAGAATTTGCCAAATGTATCCAATTCCTCATGAACTTTTGGGGTAGAGCATAAAGGGTTTGAAATAGTGAATAAGATATCATCTGCATACATGGCTACTTTGAAATTGTTGGGTCTAATGGTAATCCCGTTTATCTCCTGGTTATGTCTGACATGAGCTGCCAGAACCAATGTTGAATGACCGGGATAGCATTCCGTTAGCTTTGATCTTGGCTGAGGGGTGTGAGTATAAGCTAAAAATATGTAGGATCATTTTAGGGCTGAATCCAAGTGATTTTAAACTTTCTCTTCGAAACTTACAATTTATGCGGTCGAATGCTTTTTCGGCATCTGTTTGCCTTAAGGACTGCTGGAATCTTATTATGTTTTGCATATGAGATTAGGGTTAGTGCTCTGATGGCGTTGTCCCTCGCCTCCCTCCCTGGGACAAAACCAACTTGATCACTGTGTATCAAGGACCGCCAAAATAGTGTTTATTCTATTCGCCAGGATCTTGCCTAATATCTTGACGTCTGTGTTCAGAAAGGATATGGGTCTATAACTACCGGGGTCTGTTGGGGGTTTGTTTGGTTTAGGGATTACTGATATGTGTGCCATTAACATTTCTTGAGGGAGGGAATGGTTATCATCTAGCGTTTGAAACAGTTTCAACAAATGTGGCGCTAAGATATTTTTAAATGATTTATAATAGGCATTCGAGAAACCATCCGGACTGGGGGTCTTTCCTGAGGGTTATTCTAGAATCACCAAAAGTATTTCAGAAAGGGTTATTGGCTCTTCTAATGTATCTTTCTGTGAGGTTTACAACATGGGTAAATCTGCTTTTTTTTTTATATATTCTCGCATTTGCTCCAAGTGATCTGGTGTTACATTCGCTTCAAGGTTATACAGTTTGGTATAGAACGAGCTAAAATAGTTTGCTATAAGTTTACTATCCTGTATACCTGTATACTGTGGTTGTCTGTTGTAATGAGTTTGTGTATTTGGGATTTAAGTGTTTGGGATTTTATGAGTTTAGCGAGAAGTGGACCTACTCTATTTCCTTCGTAGGAATACAGGGAGTGCAGAATTATTAGGAAAATGAGTATTTTGACCACATCATCCTCTTTATGAATGTTGTCTTATTCCAAGATGTATAGGCTCGAAAGCCTACTACCAATTAAGCATATTAGGTAATGTGAATCTCTGTAATGAGAAGGGGTGTGGTCTAATGACATCAACACCCTATATCAGGTGTGCATAATTATTAGGCAACTTCCTTTCCTTTGGCAAAATGTGTCAAAAGAAGGACTTGACAGTCTCAGAAAAGTCAAAAATAGTGAGATATCTTGCAGAGGGATGCAGCACTCTTAAAATTGCAAAGCTTCTGAAGCGTGATCATCGAACAATCAAGCGTTTCATTCAAAATAGTCAACAGGGTCGCAAGAAGTGTGTGGAAAAACCAAGGCGCAAAATAACTGCCCATGAACTGAGAAAAGTCAAGCGTGCAGCTGCCAAGATGCCACTTGCCACCAGTTTGGCCATATTTCAGAGCTGCAACATCACTGGAGTGCCCAAAAGCACAAGGTGTGCAATACTCAGAGACATGGCCAAGGTAAGAAAGGCTGAAAGACGACCACCACTGAACAAGACACACAAGCTGAAATGTCAAGACTGGGCCAAGAAATATCTCAAGACTGATTTTTCTAAGGTTTTATGGACTGATGAAATGAGAGTGAGTCTTGATGGGCCAGATGGATGGGCCCGTGGCTGGATTGGTAAAGGGCAGAGAGCTCCAGTCCGACTCAGACGCCAGCAAGGTGGAGGTGGAGTACTGGTTTGGGCTGGTATCATCAAAGATGAGCTTGTGGGGCCTTTTCGGGTTGAGGATGGAGTCAAGCTCAACTCCCAGTCCTACTGCCAGTTTCTGGAAGACACCTTCTTCAAGCAACGGTACAGGAAGAAGTCTGCATCCTTCAAGAAAAACATGATTTTCATGCAGGACAATGCTCCATCACACGCGTCCAAGTACTCCACAGCGTGGCTGGCAAGAAAGGGTATAAAAGAAGAAAATCTAATGACATGGCATCCTTGTTCACCTTATCTGAACCCCATTGAGAACCTGTGGTCCATCATCAAATGTGAGATTTACAAGGAGGGAAAACAGTACACCTCTCTGAACAGTGTCTGGGAGGCTGTGGTTGCTGCTGCACGCAATGTTGATGGTGAACAGATCAAAACACTGACAGAATCCATGGATGACAGGCTTTTGAGTGTCCTTGCAAAGAAAGGTGGCTATATTGGTCACTGATTTGTTTTTGAATGTCAGAAATGTATATTTGTGAATGTTGAGATGTTATATTGGTTTCACTGGTAAAAATAAATAATTGAAATGGGTATATATTTGTTTTTTGTTAAGTTGCCTTATAATTATGCACAGTAATAGTCACCTGCACACACAGATATCCCCCTAAAATAGCTATAACTAAAAACAAACTAAAAACTACTTCCAAAACTATTCAGCTTTGATATTAATGAGTTTTTTGGGTTCATTGAGAACATGGTTGTTGTTCAATAATAAAATTAATCCTCAAAAATACAACTTGCCTAATAATTCTGCACTCCCTGTATAGTTTCCTGATGTACAGAGCCTTTCTTTGAGCCTCTTTAGTTAGGATTTTGTAAAGGTCTTGTATGATCTCTATAAGCTGTTGAAAAGTCACTAAGTCTGTTGGTGCATTTTTATGTTTGCGTTCTAGCCTTTCAAGTTGAGTGGATAATGATGCTACGGTGCTGTTATGTCTTTTTTCTAAAGGAAGCGTGTTTAATGCATTCCCCATGTAACACTGCTTTGTGAGCCTCCCAAACTATACCTGGGTTAGTATTAGGATTCACATTTATTTGGAAATATTCCTTTAAAGATTTTGTGATTGCTTCTAGTGTGGTCGGATAGTGAAGCAAAGACTCATCCATTCTCTATATGAATGGGGTGATTGGGTGGTTTGGCTATTGTAAGTAAATACATGTTAGAGAATGGTCAGACCACGGAGTAGGGAGGATATCAGAATTCTTGGTCAGTGATAGGTGGTTTCTGTCTACCATGAGGTAATCAATTTGAGTGTATACTGACTAAGGGTGAGAAAAGAAAGTGTAATTATATTGTTTTGGGTGGTGTATGCGCCTAATGTCTATCAAACCTAGCTGTGAGAGACAGTTAAGAATTGCATTAGGTGGTCTATTTTGGGTTAAAGGATTACCCGTAGAGGCGTCTAATTTGGGGTCCAAAGTAACATTTAAATCCCCCCGAATATCAGGGTTCCCTTTTTATTATCTAATACCAATTTAAGTAGGAGCTGGAAGAATTTAGATTTGTTATTGTTGGGGACATAGACGTTAGTGAGCGTGACTGGTTTGTGAAAAAGGAGGCCCATTAGCATCAGTATTCTCCCTTCGTTGTCTGTGATTCTGTTTTGTAATTGGAAATTAATATTTTTATGAAACAGAATGCCCACTCTATTTTTTTTTAATCGTGTGTGAATGCAGGAAGCATGTTGGGTGGACCTTGGAGGAGAATTTAGGTTCTGCTGCTACTGTAAATGTATTTCTGGTAGAAAAACAATTGAATCTCTATGCTTAGCAAAGCTTCAGAGAGCTATTGAGCGCTTTGTGGGAGAGTTAAGACCCTTCACGTTTTGGGAAATTATCATACGTGTCGGGTCAATCATGTTGCAATGGATGGATGTGTAAGTGGAATGCTGAATAAAACTCTTACCCAGGATTGTCAGTCAAGTTGTTGTTCTGAGTACCCTTTTGGAAAATTCGAAAGAAAGAGAGAAGGACAGCAAGTAAAGTAGGCAATGAAGTGGTATAATGGACTTTTCAATGGTGCAATAATAATTTGTAACTTCTGGTTTAGCTTTAAATACAAACAGATTTGGAGATTCTACAGCCTTAGGAGGAAAAACATTAGTTGTACTCATGGTACCAATATGGAGGGAACGAGCTGCTGGCAAGATATAAGCTGAGCTCCACCCAGCGGATGGTCACATCCGGGGTTTGGAGGTATTAGAATGGTAAGGTTTAATTACAATACATATTAGGGAACAATGTATAAATTATTATCTATTACCAGTGACCTTTGCCTTTTTAGGCATCTTTCCATAATGAGAGTCACTAAAGTTGCCTGCTCTTGCAAATGTTCAAGTAGGATCTGCGTCTGCTCCTCGGCAGTTCAGCGCAGATGCAGCTGATTCCTTTCTTTTTTTTGATACAGTTGTCCACTCTGGACGCTGAGGTCTTGGTGGTAGATTCTTTTGGGATCCATTTTTCTTAGTGTTGTCTGACAATGAGGAAAGAGAGGGTTGGGGTAGCCCCAATTGTCTGCAGAAAGGTTCCAGGTCTTCGGGATCTTTATATGTGAATGTCTTGTCTTCCTTAATGACCTTGATTGTGAATAGGAATCCCCATCTGTATGGGATCCCCAGGTTAGAAAGGTGCAGGGTTAGGTATCTTGCTTTTTTACATTTTGCAAGGGTTATGGGACTAAGATCTGTGTAACTCTGTAGGGAGTCCTCTCCAAATGTGACAGGAAATTTCTTTCTAGCAGCTTGCAGTATTTTGTCCTTGTCTATGAATTTATGGCAGCACAAGATAATATCTCTGGGTGGTGCTGAAGGTAATGGTTTCACCCTTAAGGCCCTATGTGCTCTGTCTAAGGGGATATTTTCATCAACATTCAGTTTTAGTAAGTATTTGAACACGTTTTGCAGGTAAGACAGTATTTGCGCTGGTTGGTATCTTCTCAGGGACTCCCTGATGCGCAGATTTTGTCGGCAACCTCTATTATCGAGGTCTTCAACCTGTGATTGTAGTTGAAGTATGGTTGTATTTTGTTGCTGGATAGCTATAGCCATGTTGTCTGATGTTTTGGACGTCTCTTCTGCTTGTTCTTCTAAATGGAGCAGTCTGTGCCCTAAAGCATTGATATCACGTCTAACTTCTGTTAACCCGCCCTTTATGGCTTTACTCATTTGTGTCATGAAGTTATTTAGATCCTCTTTTGTAGAGAGTGAATTGAGATCTGCCTTATTAATTGGGGTTAGATTTCCTCCTGTACTCTGCAAAGTGTGGTCAGAGCAGTCAAGCGTGTTAGACATTGCTGACTCCATATCATCATTGTTGGTAGTGTCAAAAGTCTTGAAGCCACTTGGGGTTGCTGGTTTATTTGATTTTTCTGTTCTGGATTTATTTCTTCCTGCCATCTTTTATAAATGAGACAGGGAGACTGATACAAATCTTGCTGTGTTTCAAAGAGTCATTTTTTGAATTTTATTTTTTTATTTATTTGAGATCCTTTTGTAGGGTGGGAGAGAGGATTGTTCCTATAGTCTTCCCCCTATCTATGTTAGAGCTGGGCGATTGTGTGACTGTTGATGAGGGTTTCAAAACTGCATTCAGCCTTGTTGAGGCCTTCTGTCTCTAGATAGGAACTGCTCCTAATTATGGCCTGTTATGAGGTTCTTTCAGGATTTGTACTTATCATATATCACTTACAGCAAGGAAACAACTGACATCGTTTTTTTGCAATGCTTATGATAACAATAATGGTTTTATTCTGCAATATAATTATAACAACAATATACCACAAACCTCTGTGCTTGCTTATAACATTTTATGCATTTACAATACTCGTACAATTATCCTATTCCTACCCTATCTATGCAGTTTTCAGTTACAGTTTAGCAATGAAAATTATAACTAAGTTGCCTGTGCAACCACCGATAACAATCTTATGTTATACTACTAATCAGACAATTCTAGCTAGTTTTAAACAAACAAATAATACATCACCGTGATCCCGCATCTCAGCATCCTGTCCTGTTGTTCGATTGGAGAAGACATCTGGGCAATCTTGGAACAGGAGAAAGGCGATCACAGGAACAACAATGAACGATGCGTCCATTGACAGGTCACAAGTCTCCTGATCAGATTGCCCACCACTCTTATACTGTTAACTTACATAACAGTTTTGGCGCAAATCCACAGACCCCTGGACACTCCCTGCAGATTGGCTGAGGCCCAAAGCATCTGGCCAGTCTGCCTTAGCCTCACCCAAGCTTATCAGGAGCATACCAAGGTACTTTCCCTCACGTGTTCCTAAGCTCGCTTATCATTATACATCTGATCATGTGTTCTTATGCAGTTACTTCTGTCAAATACATCAATAATAGTTTTAACAATCTTCTCATAGATTTATAATAATAGCTGAAACACCATAATGGCTTTATTACTTAGCCCACTGCAATTAATAATAATTAATCCTTTAATATATATATAGCTAGTGTTTACCCCTCAGCTCATATGTTATCAAGATGTTCTTTTATTGTCAGTGAGTGGCCCCCCTTGCCAAAGTTACACCCTCGTTCTGTCTGGGTTTTGACGTCTTATCATTAATATCCATCGGCTGTTTACCACTGTAGCATGACTCAGTGAAATACAGTGTCATTTACTTGAAATTAATAATGTACTTTAACTCTGTTAAAGGCACACTCTCTTAAAGGCAAAGTCACACAAGTTAAAGCAAGTGTTACATGAGCAATTACCTCAACCATTTTCCTTACATGGCCCCTGGCCCACGAGGGGAATCATAAGCCTTGGAGCACAATCAGATAAAGTCAGAATTCTCAGTGAGTCTATTGACCTATATAAGTCTGCTTTAAATTTATTGGTCTAGTAGGGACAATTGTTGCACAAGCAGTTGAGTAATATGCTTTAGTAGGGGATGTGCGTGGTGGTAATGTAGCGTTTGATTACCCCCTCATATGTCACATCTTGTCACTTGATGAGCAAGCTGAATTGTCGTCCCGTTACTGACTGCCAGGTCATCCTTTGGTAAGGAGGATTGGGGATTGATGGTGAAGCTTAAAAGTGAAATGTGTCATCCGTTTTGGCATCGGGAGAATGCAGGCCGGTCCTATGCCAACTTGTGCCATTCCCCCTCAACGTCGGAGCCTCAATTTCTCCTCCTCATGTGTCTAGGGCACTTCTCTTGGCCCGTTTTGTACCAGTGGGTAAGTTTTGCCCCCGTGAGGCCTCCTGCCAGGATAAGCTGCTCTGGAGCTTCAATAAGATGCGGCCATGATCGTCCTCGGCCGGCTCCACCCTCAAGATCATCTTTAATCACTTTCACTTCAGCTTTTGGACAGTGCAGTTGTGTATGCTTGTGTCAGCTATTGCTTATCGTGAGCCTGATGTTCAAAGATTCTCCTGCTTGGAGAGAAATTGTAGTGCAGAGTTTACAGGGGCAGAAATCACTGAATGCTTAAAGAAAAATGGTGGAACTCTCTAGCACTGCAAGGGCGCGATCAAATATACGGCGTAGGTTTCGGCGCAAGCGTGGGAACCTGTGCCGCCCGTAATTTCACCTTGCACATCGGGGTATTACATAAACCCCGCCGGCAGTTCATAAAGTGCCGTAAGTCGGAAAAACTAGCGATGTCCAGAAATGAGCGTAAATACAAATTTCTGGAGTTGCCAGTGACTTACGGCACTTTAGAAACTGACGGCGCCTAAGAAAAGTAAAGAAAATAACACATCTCCCGTAAAAGTCTAAAACGCCTCCCAAAAATAAGCCCGACACGTAAATCTCCTATATCCACAATTCCCCCCTCTCATTACTAATATTAAATGTATTAACCCCTAGACCGACAACCCCCCACAAGGCAATAAGCCTATTTAAACTATTAACCCCTATATCCGCCATCAAACCCACACCGCAAGTAATAACTAAATTATAAACCCCTAAACCGCCATAGCCCACAACACAATTAACCTATTCAAGTATTAACCCCTAAACGCCATAGCTCACATAGCCTATTAAATGTATTAACCCCTAATCTGCCGCCGCCAAAGTCACCGCCACTATAATAAAGTTATTAACCCCTAAACCTAAGTCTATCCCTAACCCTAACACCCCCCTAACTTAAATATTATTTAAATAAATCTAAATAAATGTACTATTATTAACTAACGGCTAGATTTAGAGTTCTGCGGCCAAAGGGGTGCGTTAGCTATGCGTGTATTTTTTCCCCCGCACCTTTTAAATACCGCTGGTATTTAGAGTTCACAGAAGGGCTGCGTTAAGCTCCAAAAAGGGAGCGTAGAGCATAATCTTCCGCCACTGCAACTCTAAATACCAGCGGTGCTTACGGACGCGGCCAGCTTCAAAAACGTGCTCGTGCACGATTCCCCCATAGGAAACAATGGGGCAGTTTGAGCTGAAAAAAAACTTAACACCTGGAAAAAAGCAGCGTTCAGCTCCTAACGCAGCCCCATTGTTTCCTATGGGGAAACACTTCCTAAGTCTGCACCTAGCACCCTAACATGAACCCCGAGTCTAAACACCCCTAACCTTACACTGACCCCTGCATATTATTTTTAACCCCTAATCTGCCGCTCCGTACACCGCCGCAACCTACGTTATCCCTATGTACCCCTAATCTGCTGCCCCTAACACCGCCGACCCCTATATTATATTTATTAACCCCTAATCTGCCCCCCCCCAACGTCGCCGCTACCTACCTACAATTATTAACCCCTAATCTGCCGACCGGACCTCGCCGCCACTATAATAAATGTATTAACCCCTAAACCGCCTCACTCCCGCCTCAAAAACCCTATAATAAATATTATTAACCCCTAATCTGCCCTCCCTAACATCGCCGACACCTAACTTCAAGTATTAACCCCTAATCTGCGAGCGGACCTCACCGCTACTATAATAAATGTATTAACCCCTAAAGCTAAGTCTAACCCTAACCCTAACACCCCCCTAAGTTAAATATAATTTAAATCTAACAAAATAAAATACATCTTATTAAATAACATTACAACCCACCACCCACACACCCCTACTCTAACCCACCCAAACCCCCCTTAAAAAAAACCTAACACTACCCCCTGAAGATCTTCCTACCTTGGGTCATCTTCACTTAGCCGAGCCGAATTCTTCATCCAAGCGGGGGCTGAAGAGGTCTTCCATCCGGCTGAAGTCTTCTATCAAGCGGCATCTTCAATCTTCTTTCTTCCGGCTCCATCTTCATCCCACCGACGCGGAACATCCTTCCTCCACGACGAACTCCCGATGAATGAAGGTTCCTTTAAGGGACGTCATCCAAGATGGCGTCCCTTCAATTCCGATTGGCTGATAGGATTCTATCAGCCAATCGGAATTAAGGTAGGAAAAATCTGATTGGCTGATTGAATCAGCCAATCAGATTCAAGTTCAATCCGATTGGCTGATCCAATCAGCCAATCAGATTGAGCTCGCATTCTATTGGCTGTTCCGATCAAATTATTCTATTGGCTGTTCCGATTTAAATTATATTTAACTTAGGGGGGTGTTAGGGTTAGGGTTAGACTTAGCTTTAGGGGTCTGGTCGGTATATTAGGGGTTAATACTTGAAGTTAGGTGTTGGCGATGTTAGGGAGGGCAGATTAGGGGTTAATACTATTTATTATAGGGTTTTTGAGGCGGGAGTGAGGCAGATTAGGGGTTAATACATTTATTATAGTAGCGGTGAGGTACATAGGGATAACGTAGGTGGCGGCGGTGTGCGGTCGGAAGATTAGGGGTTAAAAACATTTATTAGAGTGGCGGCGATGTGGGGGGACCTCGGTTTAGGGGTACATAGGTAGTTTATGGGTGTTAGTGTACTTTAGAGCACAGTAGTTAAGAGCTTTATGAACCGGCGTTAGCCCAGAACTTAACTCCTGGCTTTTCTCTGCGGCTGGAGTCTGCACCTAACACCCTAACATGTACCCCGAGTCTAAACACCCCTAACCTTACACTTATTAACCCCTAATCTGCCGCTCCCGCTATCGCTGACCCCTGCATTTTATTATTAACCCCTAATCCGCCTCAACCTACATTATAGCTATGTACCCCTAATCTGCTGCCCCTAACACCGCCGACCCCTATATTATATTTATTAACCCCTAATCTGCTGCCCCCAACGTCGCCGCTACCTACCTACACTTATTAACCCCTAATCTGCCGACCGTACCTCACCGCTACTATAATAAAGTTATTAACCCCTAAACCGCCTCACCCCCGCCTCAATAACCCTATAATAAATAGTATTAACCCCTAATCTGCCCTCCCTAACATCGCCGACACCTAACTTCAATTATTAACCCCTAATCTGCTGACCGGATCTCGCCGCTACTCTAATAAATGGATTAACCCCTAAAGCTAAGTCTAACCCTAACACTAACACCCCCCTAAGTTAAATATAATTTAAATCTAACAAAATAAATTAACTATTATTAAATAAATTATTCCTATTTAAAGCTAAATACTTACCTGTAAAATAAACCTTAATATAGCTACAATATAACGAATAATTATATTGTAGCTATTTTAGGATTAATATTTATTTTACAGGCAACTTTGTATTTATTTTAACCAGGTACAATAGCTATTAAATAGTTAAGAACTATTTAATAGCTAAAATAGTTAAAATAATTACAAAATTACCTGTAAAATAAATCCTAACCTAAGTTACAATTAAACCTAACACTACACTATCAATAAATTAATTAAATACAATACCTACAAATAAATAAAATTAAATAAACTAACTAAAGTACAAAAAATAAAAAAGAACTAAGTTACAAAAAATAAAAAAATATTTACAAACATTAGAAAAATATTACAACAATTTTAAACTAATTACACCTACTCTAAGCCCCCTAATAAAGTAACAAAGACCCCCAAAATAAAAAAATGCCCTACCCTATTCTAAATTAAAAAAGTTCAAAGCTCTTTTACCTTACCAGCCCTGAAAAGGGCCATTTGCGGGGCATGCCCCAAATAATTCAGCTCTTTTGCCTGTAAAAAAAAACATACAATACCCCCTCCCCCAACATTACAACCCACCACCCACATACCCCTAATCTAACCCAAACCCCCCTTAAATAAACCTAACACTAAGCCCCTCAGCCAATCAGAATTTTCCTACCTTAATTCCGATTGGCTGATAGAATCCTATCAGCCAATCGGAATTCGAGGGACGCCATCTTGGATGATGTCCCTTAAAGGAACCTTCATTCTTCAGTTGGACGTCGGAAGAAGAGGATGGATCCGCGTCGGAGGTCTTCAAGATGGAGCCGTTCGTCATCGGATGAAGATAGAAGATGCCGCTTGGATCAAGATGGTTGCCGGTCCGGATCTCCTCTTCTTCCCGGATAGGATGAAGACTTTGGAGCCTCTTCTGGACCTCTTCAGCTGCCGCTTGATAGAAGACTTCAGCCGGATTATGGATCGCCAGCCCCCGCTTGGGCTTGGATGAAGATTTCGGAGGCTTGGATCAAGACTTCGAAGGACGGATCGGTGAACCTGGTATGGTGAAGATAAGGTAGGAAGATCTTCAGGGGCTTAGTGTTAGGTTTATTTTAGGGGGGTTTTGGTTAGATTAGGGGTATGTGGGTGGTGGGTTGTAATGTTGGGGGGGGTATTGTATGTTTTTTTTTTACAGGCAAAAGAGCTGAATTCTTTGGGGCATGCCCCGCAAATGGCCCTTTTCAAGGCTGGTAAGGTAAAAGAGCTTTGAACTTTTTAAATTTAGAATAGGGTAGGGCATTTTTTTATTTTGGGGGTCTTTGTTATTTTATTAGGGGGCTTAGAGTAGGTGTAATTAGTTTAAAATTGTTGTAATATTTTTCTAATGTTTGTAAATATTTTTTTATTTTTTTGTAACTTAGTTCTTTTTTATTTTTTGTACTTTAGTTAGTTTATTTAATTGTAGTTATTTGTAGGTATTGTATTTAATTAATTTATTGATAGTGTAGTGTTAGGTTTAATTGTAACTTAGGTTAGGATTTATTTTACAGGTAATTTTGTAATTATTTTAACTATTTTAGCTATTAAATAGTTCTTAACTATTTAATAGCTATTGTACCTGGTTAAAATAAATACAAAGTTGCCTGTAAAATAAATATTAATCCTAAAATAGCTACAATATAATTATTCGTTATATTGTAGCTATATTAGGGTTTATTTTACAGGTAAGTATTTAGTTTAAAATAGGAATAATTTATTTAATAATAGTTAATTTATTTCGTTAGATTTAAATTATATTTAATTTAGGGGGGTGTTAGTGTTAGGGTTAGACTTAGCTTTAGGGGTTAATACATTTATTATAGTAGCGGTGAGGTGCGGTCGGCAGATTAGGGGTTAATTATTGTAGGTAGCTGGCGGCGACGTTGTGGAGGGCAGATTAGGGGTTAATAAATATAATATAGGGGTCGGGGGTGTTAGGGGCAGCAGATTAGGGGTACATAAGGATAACGTAGGTGGCGGCGCTTTGCGGTCAGCAGATTAGGGGTTAATTATTGTAGGTAGATGGCGGCGACGTTGTTGGGGGCAGGTTAGGGGTTAATAAATATAATATAGGGGTCAGCGGTGTTAGGGGCAGCAGATTAGGGGTACATAAGGATAACGTAGGTGGCGGCGCTTTGCGGTTGGCAGATTATGGGTTAATTATTGTAGGTAGCTGGCGGCGACGTTGTGGGGGCAGATTAGGGGTTAATAAATATAATATAGGGGTCGGCGGTGTTAGGGGCAGCAGTTTAGGGGTACATAAGTATAACGTAGGTGGCGGTCGGCAGATTAGGGGTTAAAAAAATTTAATCGAGTGGCGGCGATGTGGGGGGGCCTCGGTTTAGGGGTACATAGGTAGTTTATGGGTGTTAGTGTACTGTAGAGCACAGTAGTTAAGAGCTTTATGAACCGGCGTTAGCCCAAAAAGCTCTTAACTCCTGTTTTTTTTCTGCGGCTGGAGTTTTGTCGTTAGATTTCTAACGCTCACTTCAGCCAAGACTCTAAATACCGGCGTTAGAAAGATCCCATTGAAAAGATAGGATACGCAAATGGCGTAGGGGGATCTGCGGTATGGAAAAGTTGCGGCTGGAAAGTGAGCATTAGACCCTTTCCTGACTGACTCCAAATACCGGCGGTTAATAATAATTAATAATTACATTGTAGCTATTTTAGGATTTATTTTTATTTTACAGGCAACTTTGTACTTATTTTAACTAGTTACAATAGGTATTAAATAGTTATTAACCATTTAATAGCTACCTAGTTAAAATAAATACAAATTTACCTGTAAAATAAATCCTAACCTAAGTTACAATTACACCTAACACTACACTATCATTAAATAAATTAAATTAATTAACTACACTTACCTAAAATGAAATACAATTAAATAAAATAAACTAAAGTACAAAAAAAAACAAACACTAAATTACAGAAAATAAAAAAAATTACAAAAAGTTTAAACTAATTACACCTAATTTAAGCCCCCTAATAAAATAAAAAAGCCACCCAAAATAATAAAATTCCCTACCTTATACTACATTACAAATAGCCCTTAAAAGGGCTTTTTGAGGGGCATTGCCCCAAAGTAATCAGCTCTTTTACCTGTAAAAACAGAAATGCAACCCCCCCGACATTAAAACCCACCACCCACACACCCAACCTTACTCTAAAACCCACCCAATCTCCCTTAAAAAACCTAACACTAACCCCCTGAAGATCACCCTACCTTGAGCCGTCTTCACCCAGCCGGGCAGAAGTCTTCATCCGATCCAGGCAGAAGTCTTCATCGAATCCGGGCAGAAGAGGTCCTCCAGACGGGCAGAAGTCTTCATCCAAGAAGCATGTTCTATCTTCTTCCATCTGACGAGGAGCGGCTCCATCTTCAAGACATCCGACGCAGAGCATCCTCTTTGTTCGACAACCAACTGAAGAATGAAGGTTCCTTTAAATGACGTCATCCAAGATGGCATCCCTTCAATTCTGATTGGCTGATAGAATTCTATCAGCCAATCGGAATTAAGGTAGGAAAAATCCTATTGGCTGATGCAATCAGCCAATAGGATTAAAGTTCAATCCGATTGGCTGATCCAATCAGCCAATAGGATTGACCTCGCATTCTATTGGCTGTTCCAATCAGCCAAAAGAATGCAAGCTTAATAGCTCATAGCAAAAGCATGTTCAATTGTAGTGAAAACATTTCAGTTTAATTTGTAATTGATGCAAACTGAGCTTTTTTATCAGCCCCAGGTATTCCCCAGTTACCTTCACTCTCCTGTGAAATTCTATATCCCAGAGAGCATCATTACTTTCTATGGAAGGCATCTCTCATCTCTCCGGGATTTCCAGGTTCCGCACTTTTTCTTGTAGAATTAAGCAGTGAGTTAAGCCCCTATTAAACCAGCACTATAATGTATCTCCAAACTAGAGAATTTTTGCTAATCAGGCCCTTAGAAGTAATGAAACTCTCTGGAAAATTGAAGCAGTCAGCTTTTCAGTTTTATTTTAAATAGAGTGCAATGTAATTTGTAAAATATACACATAAAAATGAACCTAAATATGATCACACTTCTTAATACACTGCTGTATACAAAATAAAATACACAATAACAAGTACAAGGTTTAAATGTAATAAAACTTAATCTAAAACTAAAAAAAATATAAAGCACAAAGTGTAAATGCAGCAGAAATGTCATGTCATGCAGTGCTATTTCTGCACTTGGCTTGTCTCTCCTTCATATACATAAATGCAGGGAATGCCCATTGGAGAAGTAAAGCAAAATCTGCCTTTTAAGAATTTCACTAGGGATCTCGCAGTGCTGGAGGATAATTTTATATCATCTCACCTGAGCGGAGAGGTGTAGCTCATCAGGCCAAGTGTCTTCTGTTTTTTTGTTTATGGAAAAAACCCTTTGTGTGGAGAATCAGATATTTCTTGCAGTGCAGTGCAAATGTGCATTACTGTATACAGGGATTTAAAATGTTTTTATAATTGTTTAGTGTTAAAGAATTGTAGCATTTAATTTCTATTGCAATGGGGACATTGCTGAACTGGCAGGGATCCTGCATGAGCCCTAACTTTGTTATGGAAAAAAACTTTTAATTTGAATCCCTTTCGGCTAGATTTAGAGTTTTTTCGGTAAAGACCCGCGTAGCTAACGCTGCTTTTTTTCCCACCGCACCCTTAAGACAACGCTGGTATTTAGAGTTGTCTGAGGGGCTGTGTTAGGCTCAAAAAAAGGGTGCGTTGAGCCTAACTTATCTCCACTTCAACCCTCAATACCAGCGTTGCTTACAGTAGCGGTAAGCAGCTAAAACGTGCTCATGCACGATATCCCCATAGGAAACAATGGGGCAGTTTGGGCTGAAAAAAAACCTAACGCCTGCAAAAAAGCAGCGTTCAGCTCCTAACGCAGCCCCATTGTTTCCTATGGGGAAACACTCTCTAAGTCTACACCTAACACCCTAACATGAACCCCGAGTCTAAACACCCCTAACCTTACACTTATTAACCCCTAATCTGCCGCCCCCGCTATCGCTGACACCTGCATTATACTATAAACCCCTAATCTGCCACTCCGGACACCGCCGCAACCTACATTATCCCTATGAACCCCTAATCTGCTGCCCCTAACACCGCTGACGCCTATATTATAATTATTAACCCCTAATCTGCCCCCCCAACGTCGCCGCCACCTTACCTACACTTATTAACCCCTAATCTGCCGACCGGACATCGCCGCCACTATAATAAATGTATTAACCCCTAAACCGCCACACTCCCGCCTCGGTAGTGCGGCGGTTTAGGGGTTAATACATTTATTATAGTGGCGGCGATGTCCAGTAGTTTATGGGTGTTAGTGTACTTTAGAGCACAGTAGTTAAGAGCTTTATATTCCGGCGTTAGCCCATAAAGCTCTTAACTACTGACTTTTTTTGGCGGTTGGAGTCTTGTCGGTAGAGGCTCTACCGCTCACTTCTCCCAAGACTCCAAATACCGGCGTTAGGCAGATCCCATTGAAAAGATAGGATACGCAATTGGCGTAAGGGCCTGGAATTGCGGTAGGGAAGTGAGCGTTAGACCCTTTCCTGTCTGACTCTAAATACCAGCGGGCGGCCAAAAGCAGCGTTAGGACCCCTTAACGCTGCTTTTGACGGCTAACGCAAATACGTTGCACAAATACGTTTTGCTCTTGCAGTGAGTGCATCACAGTTTAATAATATTTCTATTATTGTTTACTGTTAAAGAGTTGTAGCATTTTATATTGCAGTTTGAGGCATTGCTGGACTGGTTGGGCTTCTGTCTGATACCTGCCTTTGCTGGGGAAAATGTATATTATTAGAGATAGGGGTTGTATATAGGCCTCCATTGCTGGATGAAAACCTGCACAATCTTTTATTAGAAGAAATAACCAAAATAACCATGAAGGGTAAGGTTATAGTAATGGGGGACTTTAATTTGCCAGATATAAACTGGAAGATTCCCTCTGCTAGATCAGCTAGAAGCAGGTATATTCTTGAATCTCTGCAAGGGGAATCACTTGAGCAATTAGTTAAGGAACCAACTCGTTAGGAAGCTATATTAGATTTAATACTTACAAACAGTGATACAGTTTCAGATGTGTCTTTAGGTGAGAACTTAGGATCCAGTGATCATCAATCTGTTTGATTTAGTATTCATGTGCAGAAACTGTCCACCCAGACTAAAACAAAAGTTTTAGATTTTCATTAATGGGAGAATACCTAAAAACTATTTAAAAGGGAAAACTCGGAGGGCGGAGCCAACTGCCATTGCAAGCAGTCGCACAGATTTAGAGCTCCTCAGCCAACTTGATATATTTAGAGTTTATAACACTCTAATTCAAGAGTAAATAACACCAAATTATTTAATACAATACAATAAATAGTGCCTCAACTCAATTCCGATCAGAAAGGGGAAAAAAAGAAGGAGGCCTGGCTGAACGGCCCACAGAGTATTGTGCTGGCGCTTGAACGTATAGACATTACCTCAACATCGTACAGCTCCGGAGGGTCAGGATCCGCTCCGTAGCTCAAGCAGCCATTCATCAGCAGATCTCGGATTCCAAAGGACCATTGCAGCAGAAGAGAGTCGATAGACTACTGAAACCCCCGAACTTCAAGTGTGAGTAATATTGCCTGGGCTCACATGGTACAGACGCATCCTGCAGGCCTTCAACCCGGGGTTTACCGGCACTAGCACTCACAACACTAATAGCGGGACACCTCATTTGGCGCGAACCGCCATCTTAGCCTCCGCTGCCACCAATAGACACTACACTATTAAATGTGTCACTGTAGGAGGCTGATTTTGTATACAGGCCAGATTGGGGACACCGGACAGCTTAAGCTTGCATTATCTGCCTGACACCACTACTGTAACTCTACGAGTCAGCCCCACTCCTATTACAAGCAGGATTGAAGTGACATATAATATGCACTAGAAGGGTTACAAGATTGTAAGCATAAGAAAAAATTGCTCATTCTAGCAGGAATAAACACCAGCTGATTAATGAACTGTGTTTAAAAGCTTAACAGACAGAGGAAGACATTTCTCCTCAGAGCTCCGTGTATTGTGCTTTTAAAGGCTAAATTTACAGGCTAAAATTCCCAATTTTTACTAAGATTGTCCTGATTAACATTTCATACACCACTGCTTAACTCCTTCAAGACAACTGGGGGATCGAAAAGTCCCTGAGGCGAAAATCTCTAAATCTGAGGCCTTGGAAGCAGGCTGCGGATACCAGAGGGTCGGGGCCCCGCTTTGGTGGCTGCGAGTAACAACTCCAAATGGGTTGGAGGTCCATCTAGCCTCAAAAAGCAGCAAATCAGGCAACACTCTAATTCTTCAGACATAAACAAGAGGAGGTAAGGGAGAGGATGCATTAAAGTCTGACAAACACACGATAGCCACACAGCACGGTACTCATCACTTCCCACAGCAGGCCAACCACAGGTCTTACAGTGTCGCAAGGTTTACACATAAGGCTCAATTATACCCTGAAGTCATGGGCAACAGGAGTTAACCTACACGGAACCTCCAACAACTAACAGGGTTTCTAATAATCCCACAGTGCAAGGCGGGAAAAGACGCCATATTTCTTTGCACTGATGTTAGCTTGACACCTCTAAAGCACTTAGTATAAGCTTAACATAAGAGCAAGGTCTTGATACCCACAGACATCTCAAAACCACTCATGACAAAGGGACACTAATATAAGATAAAGTTTCCTTTCTAGACATCCATAAAAACAGATAGTTTGTTCCCCACCTGGACAGTTCAGCTTTGTAGCAGCAGTACAGGATTGCTTAGGGAACGTCCATAAAAGGTCTATAAGTCACCAGACAACGGAAACTTTGGGCACACACTGGAAGACAATAAACCTCAATTCTCTTTCCTTGGTTTTATACTTCCCCACTAGGGAATAAGAATGGATTTGATGTTAGCATAAGGGGGAACTAGATGACAGACCACAACAAACCTGATATACAGTATATGAACCAACAACTATGTGAGGTACACCAGACATGAACAATACACATTAGGCATTCTCCTTTCATCTCCACCCAGAACCTGAGAAACACTCAAGAGCATCAAACAGCATACGCCAGTATCCTGATATTTGGACGGGGTCACATTAAGAGCTTATTCCCTGAGAACTGCTAGACCGGACAAAATTAAAAATAAATCTCAAACTGTTAAGGAATGCCTGTCAAGGTCTCAATTAAAACAGAAAGGCCAAGACAAAAGCTGTCCTCCCGCTATGACCAGCCCATCGGTGAACTCCTCAGAAGACCCCAGAGGTGCTAACCCAGACAGTACTAACAAGGAACTTCTGATTCAAATAAAATCCTTATTTCAAGAGGAATTTAAAACAGCTTTGTCAGAGCTGCAACAGGACATCAGAGAAATAGGAGGAAGAACAACAGAAATAGAAGAGAAATTAGACAATGTGGCAGAAGAAATTCCCCAACTCCGAAATTCTATTCAAGATAATATAGCATATATCAGCAAACTGGAGGATCAGATTGACAATCAAGAAAATAGATTGCGCAGATCTAACTTGCGCATCAGAAAACTCCCAGAGTCCTACAAAAATTGCGAAGAAACCATCTCTGACCTTTTTCACCAATTAGTTCCAGAAATTGAACCCAACCTTTTGTTAATGGACCGGGTACACAGAGCCCTCACAAGACCACAGCAAAATTCTAATAGAGATATCATCACTAAGCTTCACTACTACCACGTGAAAGAACTGATACTGAAAGCTGCCAGATCTAAGCAAAACATAGAGTATGAAGGTCACACCACCCAAATTTTCACTGATCTTGCTCCAATCACACTACGAAAAGGGAGGGACATGAGACCTATAACAACAGCCCTTACCAAAGTACACACTAAATATAGGTAGAACTTTCCCTTCAAGTTAGTCTTCACTCACCAGAATACCAATTATGCTTGCTCTACACTGGAAGAAGGAAAGGCTTTGCTGGAGTGTCTTCAGATCCCCACAGAGGCGCCTGTTACACCTACAAATTCAAGCTCTCAAAAGAAAATGTTCCAGAGAGAATGGATCCCAGTGGGGAAAACTGGGAAAGCAAAGAATCAAAAGACTAACCTTAGTAACAACATTGATACAGAGTCACCAAGCGACGAAGATATCTCAACAGCCTGATAAGGTTAAGTAATGTGTACATGATTTACCAGAACGTACCCCCTTGAAGAGTGGACTGCCTCAAAATATAGGGGCAACCACCCGCCACTTATTGTTAATGGTTTATAGTTCTGGACTAATGTTTTAATCTTATGTGGATTTATATTTGTTATTGTAATCCAATTTTATTCAAAAAGATTGCCTTTCATTCTCAGGGTCTCACTCATCCCATCGTCCCATTTCCCCCTCGTTCCCCCCTCTCAACCCCTCCTCCCTATTACCCTATTCATCACCAAATGTTAAGAATTGTTTGTGCTTAGTACTAGACCAAGTAGGTGTGTCATCTAATGTATTCCCTCAAATATAGGTACGTCAGAATTACTGACTTTCTCATAGTTATTTGTCTATTTTTTAAGCCAATTAAATATGCCTACAAAATCAAGTTCTGTCTGGTTCTGTTCAACCAACTGTTACATAACCAAAAATGTTTTCCTTTTGTTCACAGTAAAAGTTCTCCATTTATGCAAAGTTCTAAGGTAAAGGTTGTATTTGCCTACAATGTTTCTTCACTGAGCGGTGTGGTTGCGGTGGTTGCGAGGGGAGGGGCTCATCACTAGGTCTCTTATCCACCTCCAACGACAGGTACTGTATTAGCAAGGTTTTATCCCCATCTATACCATGTCTATAAAAATAATCTCACACAACGTCAGAGGACTGAACTCTGGTATCAAAAGAAAAAAGGCCATCTCAGAGTACAAAACACTAAACGCACACGTACTGATGCTCCAAGAAACACATTTAACGAGATCTTATACCCCGAGATATTGGGATAAATCGTATATTCCACACAATATCATGCTATAGGCACAAAAAAGAAATGCGGAGTCACCGTTCTGCTCCACTCCTCTCTGAATTTCAAAGAGGAAGCAGTAACAAGAGATAAGGAAGGCAGGCTCCTAATAATCAAGGGATCCATACAAAACACACCTGTCCTAATAGTTAATGTATACATGCCTAACAACCAACAAGCTGCCTTCATCACAAGATTAAGTAAACAACTAACTCTGTGGAAAATATGTAAAACCATTGTGGGGGGAAACTTTAACATCACTATGGAGGATAGATTAGATTGTATCAATTATTGCAACCCCAGTTGGTACCGCTACTAGCACAAGTATTTAATTCTATGCTGCAAGGCAAAGAAGTACCCAAAGAAATGCTGATGGTGAGAATTGCAGTGATCCCAAAACCTAGAAAAAACAAATAGCACTGCCAAAACTACAGGCCTATTTCCTTGATCAATCAAGATATGAAATTATTCACCAAAATATTGGCAAATCATCTTAACCCCCTTCTTACTAAATGAATACACCCAGATCAGGTAGGGTTTATAATGAATAGAGAGGCCCCGGACAACACACGTTAAGTTATAGATTAATATTGCTTCAGTTGGAGTAATGCCTTCTCTGTTCCTTTCCCTGGACGCGGAGAAGGCGTTCGATAGAATTAACTTGGACTTCATGTTTGCGGTACTAAAGGGAGTGGGCATTACAGGGGCCTTCTACAAGGTCAGAGTTATATATTCTTCTTCAACAGCCCTTGTTAAACTATCTGGCTATCAGTCCAGATCAATACATATTAATAATGGCACGCACCAGGGATGTCCGCTTTCACCGCTACTATTTGGGTTAAGCATAAAGCCACTAGCAATCAAGTTCAGAGATAACCAAGACATCTTGGGAATTAGCGTAGGACAATCGGAGCACGAAATTTCTCTATTCGCAGACGATATAATTCTGACATTAACTAAGCCATTGCTTTCCCATCCCCCACTCTACTCTCTGATACAGCGTTTTGGGACCCTATCAGGGTATAAAATCAATGACGATAAATGTGAGGCTTTAAGTGTCAAATTGCCACACCATACTAAAAATTACTGGAACTAAATTTTTCATTTAAATGGCCAAAAAAGTATTTTATGTACCTAGGGATCAATCTTCCTAACAATATCTTTTCTCTGTATCAGACAAACTATATACCCATGTTCAAGCTTATTAGAGGTCTCATAGCGAAATGGATAAAACTTAAAATATCCCTCTATGGGAAAATTATATCCACTAAAATGTCCCTGCTTCCCAAATTGCTGTATCTCTTCAGATCCTTAGCTATTACAATACCACATTCAGAGCTGCAAAAACTCCAAAGAGATATTTTAAAATTTATATGGCAGGGCAAAAGAGCCAGAATCAACAAAAAACTCATGTGCACTAGTAGAAGAGAAGGGGACGTCGGACTTCCGAATCTAATTCCATATTATTACTCGGCCCGAATAGCACAAACTCTTCAGTGGTTTAAGGTCAAAAGCGCCTCACAATCGGTTCTCATTAAATCTAGTCTCATGGACACTGTACCATTATCTAACTTACTATGGACCCCAGGCGCTTTCACAACCCCCCCGGAAATGCAACTACATTGCAATCCAACACACTCTGCACTTATGGAAAAGTCTAATCTCCAAACTCCCCCTAATTCAAAAGAGATCTAGTATAACTCCTTTAGTAACCCACACCTCCTCTATTGATAAAAGAATACAGCAGAAATGGTCCAACAAAGGAGTCTATAGAATAGCAGACATTTACAAAGAGGGCAAAATAATATCCTATGACCAATATCAAGCATTAGATAGTGAAGATAAGAATATATGATACCACTACTTGCAATTAAAATCTAGAGCACAAGAATCCTAGGTAACGAGATTATTTCCCCAAACACCACACTAGAAACGCTATGTCTCTCTGATCGCCATATTTATGGAGTGATATCTGTTCTATACACCATTTTCAATAGGTTCCCATTGCTTTACCAATGGGAACATGACATTGGTAAAGCATGGTCAATTGAGACTTGGACAAAAATCTTGCTAATGGTTTAACCTTCTCACAAAATGCAACACTTACGTCTATACCCAACAAGAGCAGGTGGGGGGGGGGGGATCGCTGACCCGTTATTGCTACAGAGGATGTGGCGAGAGTGGGACATATCTACATATGTGGTGGGAGTGTGGAAAAGTTAGGGAAACCTGGGAACACATCTGATCTACTGAGCTCGATATTCCAAAAGAAAGTTACATTGACAATAGAACAATCATTGTTACATTTTCTCATTCCTGGGCTCACTAAACAAAATAATAAATTAGCTAAGTTGATTTGTACGATAGTGAGACTAAGTATAGCCCAATTCTAGAAAATAACGCCTCCTAGTTTCGAACTAGTAAAACATAAAATTACACACCACTATAACATGGCGAGTGCAGCAGCCGAATTCCTGAACAACAAAGAAGGTTTCTTACTACAATGGGAGCCATATATTATGCACCACAAGGCCACTCTGAGAAGGGGTGTATAGGCTAAATAAGCCAAGTTCTAAGAGTGGAGGGGGAGAGCTGAGGCCCATGAGACTATAGATTAATGGAAACTCTAAAGTGAGGAAGGTTGAGGGAAATGCAGGATATTGTCAGGGTTTTTTCCTGACTTGTTTGCCATGTGCTGCTGGCAGCCATTTTACTCACCTCTCTTCCTGACTATGGTGCATTGTGGGGGATGCTGCTCACTTCCTGCACTTCCTTTTATGGCCAGACTGGTTTACATCATCCATGTGAGACAGGATGCAGTCTCAGAATTGTGATGTCATCACTTATTATTAAAGGGCCTCTGTTCAGTATGCTTTGTCCTTGCGTTGTCTCAGACCTGTTTGTGAGAGCTCCTGTGTATTACCTGGCTGTCTAACGTCCTTCCTGGTTCCTGATCCCTGGCTTGTTCCTGACTCTGCTGTTCTCCTTGTTCCTGATTCCGGCTCGTCTGACTACTCGCTTTGGCTCCTGACTCGGCTTGTCTGACTACCAGCTCTGGTTTTGATTCCTGGATTGTTATTTGACTTGTGGACTTTTTATTATTTTTTGCTATTAATAAAGGTGTGATTATTTTTGCACTTCTCGTCTCAGTCTGATTCCTGGCACCCTGACATTACGCAAGGAACATGAATCCTGATGGTGCTAATAATCCACCTTTACCTGCCATAATTTCCAGGATGGATGAACAGGATCACCGCTTGGAACAATTTGCACTAGACCTGCATACCCTGCTGACTCGCACTGCACATTTGGGCCAAAGTGTCCCGCAAGTTATGGCTGCTCCTGTTTCCGCTGCTGCACCTATGCCTACCAGGAGCATGTCCGGTTCTGCACCTCTACCTCAGCGGTATGGAGGCGATCCTAATCAGTGCAGAGGGTTTTTGAACCAGGTGGGCATTTACTTTGAGATGTTACCTCAGGCGTTTCTCTCTGACAGAGCTAAGGTGGGATTTCTCATCTCGTTAATCTCTGACACAGCTCTTGCCTGGGCTAATCCCTTGTGGGAGACTAATAAACCTGTGATTTCAAATTACCCTGAATTTGTGGCCTCCTTTCGAAGGGTATTTTATGTTCCAGCTCGCTCCTCCTCTGCTGCTAAACTACTCATGTCCATTCAGCAAGGTACAAGATCGGTTGCTCAGTATACCATTGAGTTCCGTACGCTTGCAGCAGAGGTAGGCTGGAACAATGAAGCCCTTGTTGTCGCCTTCTTTCATAGGCTCTCTGATGCGATTAAAGACGAAGTTGCTGCCAGAGATTTACCAGAGGAGCTTGAGGCATTGGTGTCTTTTTTGATCCTAATTGACATCAGACTAAGTGAGAGGCCCTCTTTCAAGGAGCGCTTGCGGAAGCCTCCTGTACCGTTGTCTCCTACATGTTCGTTCCCACCCATGCCTCCCTCTCCTCCCATGCCTCCTGGTCCCGAGTCACCAGGTACTGCTGAGCCTATGCAGTTGGGATTCACACATCTCTCCATGGAGGAGAGGGCCTTTAGGAGGAGGGAGGGGCTCTGCCTCTATTGTGGGTTACAGGGCCACCTTTTGAAGTCTTGTCCTACACGGCCGGGAAACGCTCAAACCTAAGGTCCTGTCGGGGGCAGACCTTAGGTGGTTTATCCTTGTCCCCGGAACCGCTAAAGGAGAAACCTTTGGTCACGGTAGTCCTTTCCAGTGTGGACTCCTCCATAGTCACCCAGGCTCTTGTTGACTCCGGTGCTGCGGGCTATTTCATTGACAGTCCTTTTGTATCGAAGCACTCCATTCCTGTTTTGCCTCGGTTCATTCCGCTTGCTATTGAGGCCATTGATGGCAGGCCCCTTCAGCCCGCACTCGTTACTCACGAAACCGCTCCGTTGTCCATGGCTGTTGGGGCTCTCCATTTTGAAACCCTCCAGTTTAAGGTGATAAACTCTCCGCATTTTCCGGTTGTTCTGGGTTATCCCTGGCTCCAAAAGCACAATTCCAGTCTCGACTGGCACAAGTCTGAAATTTTGTCGTGGTCTCCGCAATGTATTTCCACTTGTCTTCAGAAACCAGTTAAAGTCTTGTGCACTTCTTCAGTATCTCAATTGCCAGAGGAGTACCGAGAGTTCCTAGATGTTTTTGACAAGGTGCGTGCCGGTACGTTGCCTCCTCACCGGTCTTACGATTGTGCCATAGACCTGCAACCCGGAGCCATTCCTCCTCGGGGCCGGGTTTACCCTCTGTCTGTTGGAGAGAATTGTGCTATGGAGGAGTATTTTTCCGATGCTCTGTCGTGGGGGATCATCCGCAAATCCTGCTCTCCTGCAGGGGCTGGCTTCTTCTTTGTGAAGAAAAAGGGTGGCGAGTTAAGACCGTGCATTGATTATAGGGGTCTTAATCGTCTTACCATTAAGAATGCTTACCCTATTCCGCTCATTACGGAACTATTTGACCGCCTCAAGGGAGCTACGGTCTTTACTAAGCTTGATTTGAGAGGAGCGTACAATCTCGTTAGGATCAAGGAGGGCCACGAATGGAAAACAGCATTTAACACCAGGAGCGGGCATTATGAGTATCTTGTAATGCCCTTTGGCCTATGTAATGCTCCTGCTGTTTTCCAGGAATTTATTAATAATGTCCTACGGGATATGTTGCAACAGTGTGTTGTGGTGTACTTAGACGACATCCTCATACACTCACCCACACTTGAGGCTCATCGTTCTGATGTTACACGGGTTCTTCAGAGACTACGTGAGAACGGCCTGTTTTGTAAACTTGAGAAATGTGAGTTCCATCAGACTCAAGTAACCTTCCTAGGTTATGTTATCTCCGTTGCAGGGTTCTCCATGGATCCTGACAAGTTAACTGCAGTTCTGCAGTGGCCTTGCCCAGTTGGTCTTCGGTCTATTCAACGTTTTTTGGGGTTCGCCAATTACTATAGAAAGTTTATTAAAAACTTTTCTTCCTTGGTCAAACCTATCACAGACATGACCCGTAAAGAGAATGCTCCACTCCATTGGTTACCTACTGCCATTGAGGCCTTTGATAGTCTTAAGACTGCCTTTGCTGCCGCTCCAGTTCTGGCTCATCCTAACCCTGTCCTGCCTTTCGTTCTTGAGGTCGATGCGTCTGAGACTGGAGTAGGTGCCCTCTTGTCTCAACGTCCTACGCCTGACGGTTCCTTGCATCCGTGTGGTTTCTTCTCTAAGAAATTGTCTCCAGTGGAGGGCAATTATGAAATTGGCGACAGGGAATTACTGGCCATAATTTTTGCACTCAAGGAATGGAGGCATCTTCTCGAGGGTACTAGCGTGCCAGTGCTCATTCTTACTGACCACAAGAATTTAACTTAGCTATCTGAAGCAAAACGTTTGTCGCCCCGACAGGCCAGATGGGAGCTATTTTTTTCTCAATTTAATTATGTGGTCTCCTACCTGCCTGGTAGTAAGAATGTTAGGGCTGATGCCCTCTCTCGACAATTTTCACCTCTGTCCAAGGAGGAGTCTGTACCTACTCCAGTTATACCTCCTGACCATATTTTGGCTACCATACGTACTAATTTGACTTCTTCCTTGGAAGAGGAGATCCTGGATGCACAAACCAATGCACCTCATGAGAAACCTAGTGGTAAGTGTTTTGTTCCTGAGAATCTTCGAACTAAACTTTTGCACACTTACCACTATCCTAAAGCCGCAGGTCACCCAGGCAAGAACCAAATGATTTGGTCTGTCACTCGACAATTCTGGTGGCCAGGTCTTCGTTCTGATGTTGCTGCGTATGTTGCCTCCTGCTCAGTTTGTGCACAGAATAAGACTCCTCGACGTCTTCCTGTGGGTCTTCTTCAACCTATTGCTAATGGTGAGCGTCCTTGGACACATCTTTCCATGGACTTCATTGTCGAGCTCCCTGTTTCCAATGGCAATACTGTTATAATTAAGGTGGTTGACCGTTTTTCTAAAATGTCACATTGCATTCCCTTGAAGAAGTTGCCTACCGCTCAGGAGCTTGCTTCAATTTTTGCCCATGAGGTCTTCTGTTTACATGGGTTACCCAAGGAGATAGTGTCGGACCGGGGTAGCCAGTTTGTCTCCAGATTTTGTCGTTCATTTTGTGCTAAAATGGGGATCCAGCTCTCCTTCTCCTCGGCATATCACCCTCAATCCAATGGGGCTGCGGAACAGTCTAATCAAGCTCTGGAACAGTTCCTCTGTTGCTATGTCTCAGATCACCACAATAATTGGTCTGAACTGTTACCTTGGGCAGAGTTTGCTCGTAATAGTGCTATTAATGCTTCCTCCAAGTTATCCCCGTTCATGGCAAATTATGGGTTTCAACCATCCTTGTTGCCCGATTCATTCATGTCTCAGGGTATTCCAGCTTTGGAGGAGCATCTCCAGCAACTCCGTTCCACGTGGGTGCAGATTCAGGATTGCCTTCATTGTTCTATGCAGCGCCAAAAGTTCCAGGCTGATCGTAGACATCTGCCTGCACCTTCCTACCAGGTTGGTGAGAGAGTTTGGCTGTCCTCCCGCAACTTGAACCTTTGTGTGCCTTCCAATAAACTGGCTCCCCGTTATGTTGGTCCTTTTCGAATACTCCGACGGGTCAATCCTGTGGCCTACGCTCTTGACCTTCCTCCTGCAATGCGCATCTCCAATGTTTTTCATGTCTCCCTCTTGAAACCATTTGTTTGTAATCGGTTTACCACTGTGTTACCTCGTCCCCGTCCTATCTTTGTTGACAGCTATGAGGAGTATGAGGTCAGCAGCATTATTGACTCTCGTATGTTCAGGGGCCGCGTACAGTATTTGGTTCATTGGAGGGGCGACGGTCCAGAGGAGCGTTCATGGGTTCCCTCCTCTGATGTTCATGCTCCCATCCTCCTCCGTGCCTTCCATGCCCGTTTCCCCAATAAGCCTTTTGTCCTCCCGCGGGGGAGGGGTCATTGAGGGGAGGGTACTGTCAGGGTTTTTTCCTGACTTGTTTGCCATGTGCTGCTGGCAGCCATTTTACTCACCTCTCTTCCTGACTATGGTGCATTGTGGGGGATGCTGCTCACTTCCTGCACTTCCTTTTATGGCCAGACTGGTTTACATCATCCATGTGTGACAGGATGCAGTCTCAGAATTGTGATGTCATCGCTTATTATTTAAAGGCCCTCCGTTCAGTATGCTTTGTCCTTGCATTGTCTCAGACCTGTTTGTGAGAGCTCCTGTGTATTACCTGGCTGTCTGACGTCCTTCCTGGTTCCTGATCCCTGGCTTGTTCCTGACTCTGCTGTTCTCCTTGTTCCTGATTCCGGCTCTTCTGACTACTTGCTTTGGCTCCTGACTCGGCTTGTCTGACTACCAGCTCTGGTTTTGATTCCTGGCTTGTTATTTGACTTGTGGACTTTTTATTATTTTTTGCTATTCATAAAGGTGTGATTATTTTTGCACTTCTCGTCTCAGTCTGATTCCTGGCACCTTGACAGATAGTTATTATGTGTCACACAATGATGTAATATGTATTGCTTTAGAGAACTTGAAGATAAGTATAAGTATCTGACTGTGACACAATGGAATGTTTGAGTTATGTATAATTCATTTGTGAAAAACTTAATTAAAAAAGTAAAAGAAAGTGGAAACCAATTTGGTTTTTCAAAGAAGTAGCACATGCTGTGAAGACAAAAAAGATAGCTTATAAAAATTACAGACACGCACAATCAGATGATGATAGGAAAATATGGAGACTCCAACAAAAAAAGACTATGCAGTTAATTAGGAAGGTTAAAGCTCATGCAGAAGAGAAGATAGCACAGTCAGTAAAACATGGGGACAAAACCTTCTTTAGATATATCAGTGAAAGAAGAAAAAATAAGGTAGGAATAGTAAAATTCAAAACAGTTGATGGTAAAAAAATAGAAGGAGATAAGCAAATTGAAGACTGTTTCAATGATTACTACTGTTCTGTTTTCACAAAAGATTGTGAAGATAGAATGTGTACATTAAGGGATGCCACGAAAAATAGAAACACGCTTAACACTAATCTTTTTAGAGAGGATGAGGTTTTGTTAGCATTAAAAAAAAAATGATAAAAAGTCAGTGGGTCCTGATAATATTCATCCAAGGGTTTTAAAAGAACTTTGATCAGTGCTAACTGTCCCATTAACTGATTTGTTTAATCAGTCACTATTAACAGGAGCTGTTCCAGATGATTGGAGAATAGCAAATGGGCAGTAGGGAAGAATCTGGTAACTAGAGGCCAGTTAGTTTAACTTCAGTAGTAGGGAAATTAATGGAAAGCCTCTTAAAAGAAAGAATTATTACTTACATAAAGACAAACAATTTAGAGCAGTGATTTCCAACCTTTTTTTGCCGTGGCACACTTTTTTACATTAAAAAATACTGCGGCACACCACCATCCCAAAATTTTACAAAATGACACATTGTAGCCTAATACAGGATACATATATATATATATATATATATATATATATATATATATATATATATATATATATATATATATATATATATATATATATACACACATACTGTATATACACACACACTGTACTGTGCTGTCATGCCATGCCTCCTACAAACTATACATGACATTGACATTCTTTTACAAACAATCATAATGATTGTCTGTGAATGAATGTCAATGTCATGGTTGTAAATGATGCCTGATGAGCCTGTCACATACCTCCCAATATTTCAAAATTTGAAAGAGGGAAACCCCTGCACTGTTGTCCATCTGCCGCAGCACACCTGAGGATCTCTCACGGCACACTAGTGTGCCACGGCACACTGGTTGAAAAACACTGATTTAGAGGACCAAAATAATCATGGTTTTACTTCAGGGAGATCATGTCAGACTAATCTGATTGACTTCTTTGATTATGTAACTAAAGTTTAAGACAAGGGTGGAGCAGTTGATGAAGCATTTGACACCCTCTAGACTCAAAAATTGTGAACTGGGTGGAATGCTGGCTTAAGGACAGAAAACAAAGTGTCTTAGTAAATGGAGTACAGTCAGCAGAGGGGGGCCTATTTCATTAAACATATTTATCTGTGATATCAGCAAAGGGCTACAGGGAAAAGTATGTCTGTTTGCAGATGATACCAAAATTTGTAACAGAGTGGATGTTTCAGGGGGGGTAGACAAAATGGAAAGTGATATACAACAATACAACAATTGGAGGATTGGACAAATGACTGGGATCTAAAGTTTAACACAGCAAAGTGTAAAATAATGCATTTAGAGAAGAAAAATCCAAATGTTAATTACAGACTCAATGACACTTAACTGACTGTCACAAATGAGGAACAGGACTTGGGAATTATTATTTCAGATAATTTAAAATTTAGTAAACAATGTAGTACTGCAGAAATTAAGGCCAACAGAATGCTTGGAATTATTGGTAGAGGTATTTGCAGCAGAAATACTAAGGTTCTTATGCCACTTTATAGATCATTAGTTAGGGCTCATCTTGAGTATTGTGTGCAGTTCTGGAAGCCATATCGTCAGAAGGATTTTAACAAACTTGAATCTGTGCAAAGGAGGGCTACCAAAAGGGTACATGGTTTAAAAAATAAAACTTACCAGGATAGGCTCAATGACCAAAATATGTATAGCTTAGTTAGAGGAAAGAAGGGAAAGAGGTGATATGATAGCATCAGGGTGCCAGGAATCAGACTGAGACGAGAAGTGCAAAAATAATCACACCTTTATTAATAGCAAAAAATAATAAAAAGTCCACAAGTCAAATAACAAGCCAGGAGTCAAAACCAGAGCTGGTAGTCAGATGAGCCGAGTCAGGAGCCAAAGCGAATAGTCAAAAGAGCCGGAATCAGAAACAAGGAAAACAGCAGAGTCAGGAACAAGCCAGGGATCAGGAACCAGGAAGGACGTCAGGCAGCCAGGTAATACACAGGAACTCTCACAAACAGGTCTGAGACAACGCAAAGGCAAAGCATACTGAACAGAGGCCCTTTAAATAATAAGTGATGACATCACAATTCTGAGACTGCATCCTGTCTCACATGGATGATGCACACCAGTCTGGCCATAAAAGAAAGTGCAGGAAATGAGCAGCATCCCCCACAATGCACCATAGTCAGGAAGAGAGGTGAGTAAAATGGCTGCCAGCAGCACATGGCAAACAAAACAGGTAAAAAAAAACATGACAGTACCCTCCCCTCAACGACCTCTCCCCCGCGGGAGGACAAAAGGCTTATTGGGGAAACGGGCATGGAAGGCACGGAGGAGGGCGGGAGCATGAACATCAGAGGAGGGAACCCAAGAACGTTCCTTCGGACCGTAGCCCCTCCAGTGAGCCAAATACTGTACACGGCCCCTGGACATATGAGAGTCAATAATGCTGCTGACCTCATACTCCTCATGGTTGCCAACAAAGATAGGATGGGGATGAGACAACACAGTGGTAAACCAATTACAAACTAATGGTTTCAAGAGGGAGACATGAAAAACATTGGAGATGAGCATAGCAGGAGGAAGGTCAAGAGCGTAGGCCACAGGATTAACCCATCGGAGTATTCAAAAAGGACCAACATAACAGGGAGCCAATTTATTGGAAGGCACATGAAGGTTCAAGTTGCGGGAGTACAGCCAAACTCTCTCATCAACCTGGTAGGAAGGTGCGGGCAGACGCCTATGATCAACCTGGAACTTTTGGCGCTGCATAGAATGATGAAGGCAATCCTGAATCTGCACCCATGTGGAACGGAGTTGCCGGAGATGCTCCTCCAAAGCCGGAATACCCTGAGACATGAATGAATCGGGCAACAAGGATGGTTGAAACCCATAATTCGCCATGAACGGGGATAACTTGGAGGAAGCATTAATAGCACTTTTACGAGCAAACTCTGCCCAAGGTAACAGTTCAGACAAATTATAGTGGTGCTATATCTTTCTATAGTAATTGGTGAACCCCAAAAAATGTTGAATAGATCGAAGACCAACTGGGCGAGGCCACTGCAGAACTTATCAGATTACTTGTCAGGATCCATGGAGAACCCTGCAACGGAGATTACATAACCTAGGAAGGTTACTTGAGTCTGATGGAACTCACATTTCTCGAGTTTACAAAACAGGCCATTCTCACGTAGTCTCTGAAGAACCCGTATAACATCAGAACGATGAGCCTCAAGTGTGGGTGAGTGTATGAGGATGTCGTATAAGTACACCACAACACACTGTTGCAACATATCTCGTAGGACATCATTAATAAATTCCTGAAAAAACAGCAGGAGCATTACATAGGCCAAAGGGCATTACAAGATACTCATAATGCCCGCTCCTGGTGTTAAATGCTGTTTTCCATTCGTGGCCCTCCTTGATCCTAACGAGATTGTACGCTCCTCGCAAATCAAGTTTAGTAAAGACCGTAGCTCCCTTGAGGCGGTCAAAGAGTTCCGTAATGAGCGGAATAGGGTAAGCATTCTTAATGGTAAGACGATTAAGACCCCTATAATCGATGCATGGTCTTAACTCGCCACCCTTTTTCTTCACAAAGAAGAAGCCAGCCCCTGCAGGAGAGCAGGATTTGCGGATGATCCCCCGCGACAGAGCATCGGCAACATACTCCTCCATAGCACAATTCTCTGCAACTGACAGAGGGTACACCCGGCCCAAGGAGGAATGGCTCCGGGTTGCAGGTCTATGGCACAATCATAAGACCGGTGAGGAGGCAACGTACCGGAACGCACCTTGTCAAAAACGTCTAGGAACTCTCGGTACTCCTCTGGCAATTGAGATACTGAAGAAGTGCACAAGACTTTAACTGGTTTCCGAAGACAAGTGGAAATACATTGCGGGGACCACGACAAAATTTCGGACCTGCGCCAGTCGAGACTGGGATTGTGCTTTTGGAGCCAGGTATAACCCAAAACAACCGGAAAATGCGGAGAGTTTATCACCTGGAACTGGAGGGTTTCAAAATGGAGAACCCCAACAGCCATGGACAACGGCGCAGTTTCATGAGTAACGAGTGCGGGCTGAAGGGGCCTGCCATCAATGGCCTCAATAGCAAGCGGAACGGACCGAGGCAAAACAGGAATGGAGTGCTTTGATACAAAAGCACTGTCAATGAAATAGCCCGCAGCACCGGAGTCAACAAGAGCCTGAGTGACTATGGAGGAGTTCACACAGGAAAGGAAACCATGACCAAAGGTTTCTCCTTAAGCGGTACCGGGGATGAGGATAAACCACCCAAGGTCTTCCCCCGACAGGACTTTAGGTGTGAGCGTTTCCCGGCCGTGTAGGACAAGACTTCAAAAGGTGGCCCTGTAACCCACAATAGAGGCAGAACCCCTCCCTCCTACTATAAGCCCTCTCCGCCGCGGAGAGACGCGTGAATCCCAACTGCATCGGCTCAGTAGTACCTGGTGACATGGGACCTGGAGGCATGGGAGGAGAGGGAGGCATGGGTGGGAACGAACACGTAGGAGACAACGGAACAGGAGGCTTCCGCAAGCGCTCCTTGAAAGAGGGCCTCTCTCTGAGTCTGATGTCAATTAGGATAAAAAATGACACCAATGACTCGAGATCCTCTGGTAAATCTCTGGCAGTAACTTCGTATTTAATCGCATCAGAGAGCCCATGAAAGAAGGCGGCAACAAGAGCTTCATTGTTCCAACCTAGATCTTGTACCTTGCTGAATGGACATGAGTAGTTTAGCAGCAGAGGAGAAGCGAGCTGGAACATCAAATACCCTTCAAAAGGAGGCCACAAATTCAGGGTAATTTGAAATCACAGGTTTATTAGTCTCCCACAAGGGATTAGCCCAGGCAAGAGCTGTGTCAGAGAGTAACGAGATGAGAAATCCCACCTTAGCTCAGAGGGAAACGTCTGAGGTAACATCTCAAAGTAAATGCCCAACTGGTTCAAAAACCCTCTGCACTGAATAGGATTGCCTCCATATCGCTGAGGTAGAGGTGCAGAACCGGACATGCTCCTGGTAGGCATAGGTGCAGCAGCGGAAACAGGAGCAGCCATAATTTGCGGGACACTTTGGTCCAAATGTGCAGTGCGAGTCAACAGGGTTTGCAGGGCTAGTGCAAATTGATCCAAGTGGTAATCCTGTACATCCATCCTGGAAATGATGGCAGGTAAAGGTGGATAATAAGCACCATCAGGATTCATGGCCTTTGCGTATGTCAGGGTGCCAGGAATCAGACTGAGACGAGAAGTGCAAAGATAATCACACCTTTATTAATAGCAAAAAATAATAAAAAATCCACAAGTCAAATAACAAGCCAGGAGTCAAAACTAGAGCTGGTAGTCAGATGAGCCGAGTCAGGAGCCAAAACGAATAGTCAGACGAGCCGGAATCAGGAACAAGGAAAACAGCAGAGTCAGGAACAAGCCAGGGATCAGGAACCAGGAAGGACGTCAGGCAGCCAGGTAATACACAGGAACTCTCACAAACAGGTCTGAGACAACGCAAAGGCAAAGCATACTGAACAGAGGCCCTTTAAATAATAAGTGATGACATCACAATTCTGAGACTGCATCCTGTCTCACATGGATGATGCATACCAGTCTGGCCATAAAAGGAAGTGCAGGAAATGAGCAGCATCCCCCACAATGCACCATAGTCAGGAAGAGAGGTGAGTAAAATGGATGCCAGCAGCACATGGCAAATAAGACAGGTAAAAAAAAACTGACAGATAGTAATTTTCAAGTACGTTAAAGGGCTTAGCAAAACTGGGGCTGTGGGTATTTTACATAAAACGGAAAATTCAAGAACAAGTGGTCATGATCTCAAGCTGAAGGGTACTAGATTCAGGAGTAATTTGAGGAAGCCCTTCTTTACAGAAAGAGTGATTGATTTATGGAATAAACTTCCTCAAGAGTTAGTAATGACAAACACTGTGGGGGACTTTAAAAATGCCTGGGAAATGCATAATTCTATCCTACGAACTAGATAAGTTTATACTTTTAGGTAATATCGGGCAGACTTGCTGGTTCTATGGCTCTTATCTGCTGTCAATATCTATGTTTCTATGATATAATACTTATATATATAATATTATAAGTATTACTATTACCACTCCTCTTATTGAAATGATATTTGTTATTGCAGTGGAGGCTCAGTGGGCTCCTGGCAGTTTGCAGTTCCTCCCCAGTTTTAGGCCACCAGTATGTTTGTAGTTAATAACGTTGTTAAAGACCTATGACCAGTACACAATTTGAATATGTGTCCCCCTAGATAAGTTCTCCACTGCTCACTGCACATTTACATTTATATTTTATAATTTTATTACAGAGTTCTAATTCTGCCAAATAGTATTTTCCTCTTTAGTGACAATTAAATGTACAAATCTGAAGAAGAAAAAAAAAGTACACACATGATCAGCTACTTCCCTTAATGTTATGCTCATAATAATGCAATTAACATTTTCAAACCATTTTACTTCTGGATGCAAGCTTTTACTGATAAAAGTTTTCAATGGAAATGCTCCTGCAAGCAATCTTTCAGCCTCCTGTCAAGTGCTGCTACTTCACTACCTAGTGTGCCACCAGTAACCACTGAAGAAGGGTATGACTTAACCAAGACTGGCAGTGTCTTGGCTCAAGTTCTCTGTGATATCCCTAAAAAATAGGACTGCCACTAACTGACTAATCATGGTCCACTCATCTCTGCCTAATGGGCTCTCAATCCTAATGAATTGACTGAAAACCATGGCATAGATAGCCCTCTGCTGCTCCAACATTCCACCATCTCCAAATTTGAGCACCATCTAATATTGATAGCTTGCTTAAGACGGTTTTGGGGAAGCTTTGCCTTTTCCTGTTCATTCCTAAGAAGCTGTCTGCCTTTCTGTGTTGGAAGTGGCCAGCAATCCATCTACACTACAGATAAATGTTTTGTGTTAGCTTAAATGCAGTTTGGTAAAAAAGCAGACCAAATAAATATGGACAAACTTGCTAAAAAAGTAGCATTAAAATGTAAGTTTCTATAATGAACACTGGGAAGATATTGAGAACGGTTAAAGGATTCCAACTCAAATTCAAAGTTTTGGGACATCTTTGTTTGCCTTCCTTGAAGGTGTATTTATGGGGTTGGTGTATGAAAATCTAGAAGCCTACTTCAGAAATGCTGCTGCATCCTGCCTCTCCTGCCTTGTGATGGTCATTAGTCAATGACAAATCCTTAGCTAGGTGCAGTGTACAGAGATAGTAGCAAACTGCTAGCCGCTGTGTCTCTAGGCATGTCCTCCTCCACCCTTGAAAGTGTATTTTTGAGGTCTATATACTATTATTATCAGAAGCCTAATTCAGTAACTCTGCCTGATGCTGCCTCTTCTGCTCAAGACAGTGGAGGGCAGTATGGGGTTAGTTGTAAGAATGTTGCTAGTGTAGGGAGGAGCTCCCCCTCTTACCTTAAAAGTGTGCAACACAGCTTCCTGGCCCTCTTCTTCCTGGATCCTGAGCAGAGATGTTTTTTCCAGTATTTGCTGTGATTCAAAAACTTCCTCATGCAGCGTCCTAGAAGAACCAGACTTCTTCCTCAAAGATTCCATGCACAGACTTTTGCAAGACCTGGAAAGGAAAAGCAGATAAGTGACATGGATAATTTGGGGGAGTTAGATTATTTTGTCCCTGAAACACAATTTACTAGCTTAGTTGATGCAGCTCCTAGTAATTTACATACTTCAGTTACAACAGTTGCTGAGGTATATGGATTTAGCTGCACTGGATCGGCCTAGGCCACTGAGGCACTGGTCAGGGCCCCTAGCATGGAGGCCTTGGGTGCAGAAGGTAATGGGGCAGGTGTAGATCAAGGAAGACAGGAGGTGGAACAAATTGTGGAATCGCCTGACCTGTTTACTGACAGGCCGGGCATGACGACCCCAGTAACTAGGAAAAGGCCTAATGTAAGGCCTAATGTTCAGGGTAGAGGGTCTGCTAGAGTGCATCCACCTTCCCCATATGTAGTGAATAATCCGACCGCCACTACCGTGCTCATAGATAGCCCACAAACTATTGTTAGGGCCATGGGTGTGTTAAGTGGTAATTTACCTAATTTGAATAGCCCCCAGAATATGACCGCCTCTACCGCCCAAGTTAATAACCCCTTGCAAGGCCTGGCAGTAGGCCCCAATATGGCGGCGGTAGTTGTGGGCTCAAATATGGCGGTAGTACAGCAAGGCCTAGTAGTAGGCCCCAATATGGCGGCGGTTGGTGTGGGGCCTTATCGCGCGTTGCCGGGTAACTTACCTGAAGCTTCAGTATCCTCCCTCTTTGCGGCGATCCCCTCATCGGCTGCGTCGGCAGTGGCGTCCTTCCTTATGTCGCTTGCATCGGCCATGGCTCCTCCCATCGGTCCCCTCCATGCGATGTCTTCATCTGCGAATCCGGAAGTGGGCGCGAGAAGTCCCGCCCCTTCCGGTGATTTCATTTCCGGCAATACACGCGCGGCCACAGACGGAGATGTAGGCAATCGACCGGGTCCTCTCATGCACGCCGGAGGTGAGTACCATGAGAGGACACCGGTAGGGGAACGATTGCCAGTCTCCCTGGGGGATAGTAGGCGATCAAAAAATGTACAAAAAAGGGATTATTTTGGTACTGCGACACGTGGGGATGTGGCCATAAGAGGTATCCCAGGGCATAAGAGAGGTGCCGGAACCAGTATATCAAGGGGAATGAGAGGGGGCAGCCGGGCTAATGTGAGAAAATGAGTATTTGTTAGAGGCAGCCGTGGTCCACAGACCCAGTTATATAAGGGTAGGGATCAATATTATGCGCACAATAGGGGTGAAGCCCACAGCAGCGATGCTGCGCTTGAGGGGTTAAATGACAGTACTACTATGAGTGGCACCATTAACCCAGTGAATACAAGAAGTGTGAGTGATTTACATGAAAGTGATAGAGCAGTGCAAGCAGGAGTAAATGCGCAGGTTGTGAATGAAAGAGCTGCTGCCCCTTTTAACACCTTCATTCCCAGTGTGAATGCGCATGATAATTTGGATGCATTAACCAGTGCACCTAGGGCTAATGTTAGTTCTGGTATGAGTGTACGGAATTCTCCTTTTCCTGTTAGGGACACTCTTGCATTTTCCACTGGGAATACAGTTAGGACCAGTACGAATTTGCAAGGTGCGCCAGAGTGCAGCGTAAGGGGGAATGAGGCTCTAGGGATAGAAACTGTTAATCCTTCCAATGCTGGTGTTCGTTGTGCTCGCCAAATTTTATCTCTCTTGCAGGGTACAGCTCAAGGGGGTCCTGTTCTGTCATCAATCTCTGGTCCAGTCAGCATCACTCCTCAGGCAGCTAACTCAGCTGGAGCACAACATGACCTAGCGATACCGGCACCTGCTCAGCAGTCAGCGGTTCCTGAGTCAAGGCGGGACGCCCCGCCGGTTGCTACAGCTCAAGCAGTGGCATCCTCTGCAGAGGGTAAGACTGGGGCATTTATACACGACCGACCTGACATAGATGACTTATCACTAACTGAGTCAGGATCTGACAGTGACACTTCATTGGGGCTAAATACTAAGGGCCAGAAACGTATGTTCTCAATGGTGAAAAAGATGTGGCAGGAATTTCAAGGGGGTAATTTTAAAAGAGCAGGTCAGCAGCAGCAGCAGCAACTAGCTTTAACAGAACATCCCCATGACACATCAGCCCAGTTAATTGAGCGCCCTTTACCTAGCCTTAGTTCAGATCGGAAGGTCGCCTTACATGGTGACTCTTTGCCCTCTTATACCCCTTCCTTGCATGGACATTTGAAACCTAAGACGGTTAAGAAAATTCAGCAAGGTAAATAAGTTAATGTCTTTGAGCTTTCGGCAGAAGCTTATAGACAAAAAGAGAAGAGTATGGATGGCACTGGTCCCAAACGGTTCTTTTGACGAATGGCTCATTTGTTTCATAGTGTACTCTTCATGCTATTTGGAAAAGTACCCCAGCCAGTGTCATGCTATTTTGAAATATACTGATAACATACACTGGATACAAAGGAGATATGGAGATGCTGCATGGAGGGATTAAGACTCTGAGTTTAGGCAAAAGATGGCAGGGAATCCGGTGCTTACGTTTTACACCACTGATACCCACCTCTGGCAATGCCTAGGCTCTCATCCTCCCTCCTCCTCATCCACAGGGGTCACGAGCCAGTCCTTTCGTTCACCAAAGGGTAAACGAAAGGGTGGTGCCTGTTGGGCGTACCAAGATGGGAAATGTGATAAAGGTAGCTCCTGCACCTTTCGTCACTCATGTAAGTTCTGCGGGGGTTCTCACCCTGGCACGGAATGTTCCAAAAGAAAGGAACTCCAAACAACTAGAGGCACTAACAGATTTGCGACTGTTACAAAGGGCCCCAACCCCAGTGAGGGTTCACGCCCTTGAGCCCTGGCTACGAATTTACCCAGACCGTCACGCTGCCATATTGTTGCTTGACGGTTTTTCGTACGGGTTTCATATCCCCTTAATGCGGAGTGCAAAGGGGGCTTCTTGCTCTAGAAACTTGAAGTCAGCTTATCAGTTTCCAAATGTTGTTAGGTCAAAATTGACCAAAGAAATTCAGTTGGGTAGGATTGTAGGCCCTTTTCCTTCCACCCCCCTCCAAGGTTTGGTGATCTCTCCTTTAGGGGTAGTGCCAAAGAAGGAGGCGGGTAAATTTTGTTTAATTCAACACCTATCTCACCCCAAAGGCACTTCTGTTAACGATGCCATTGACCCAGATATGAGCTCAGTGAAATATCAATCGTTTCACAGTGCCTTACAGCTGGTGCGGTCGGCGGGTAGAGGGGCCTTACCCGCAAAACTAGATATTGAGGCTGCCTTCTGTTTGTTGCCGCAGCGTTTCATCTCATGGGAATTAAGTTTGAGTGTGGCTACTATGTGGACCGTAGCATTCTGATGGGCTGTGCCCTTTCCTGTGCCCTTTTTGAGACATTTAGTACGTTCCTCCATTGGGCAGTCAGCCAGCGGGTAGGTGGGGATTTCATAGCACATTACCTCGATGACTTTCTCCTTGTAGGTAGAAGGGATTTGCGGGATTGCTAGCTACTTATGCAGAACATGAGAGATCTCATGTCACAATTTGGGGTTCCTCTGGCAGAAGACAAGTCTGAGGGTCCATGTACTTGCCTCATATTCTTAGGTATCCAAATTGATACGGAGAAGCAGCTGTGCAGGTTACCTCCTGACAAGGTTCAAGCCATGTTACTAACAGTACAATTTACTTTAACCAGTCGTGATATTTCACTTCGCCAACTCCAATTCTTGCTGGGCCTTCTTAATTTTGCAGGCAGAGTAATCCCCATGGGGAGGGTTTTCAACAGAAAGTTGGAAAGTAAGTTGAAAGGGTCTCCCTCACCGTCAAAAAGAATTAGAGTCACTGAGGGCATGAGAGCTAATTTGCGGGTTTGGGATGACTTCTTAAGGAATTTTAATGGCATTTGCCTTTGGCGCTCTCCCCCCACTTCTAGCCAATCATTGCATTTGTTTACAGATGCAGCTGGGTCTAAAGGATATGGGGCCTATTTTCAGGGTCAATGGTCCGCAGGCCCCTGGCCTTCAGACTGGAAAGAGAAGGGTCTGAGGCGAAACCTTACATTATTAGAACTTTTCCCGATAGTGCTAGCAGTTGAGTTATGGGGAACATGCTTTGCAAATCAGACGGTGATTTTCTGGACGGACAACCTTAGTGTTGTTCATGCAGTTAACAACCTATCAGCAACTTTGGCTGGGGTAGTTTGTTTGCTTAGACGCCTGGTATTGCGTTGTTTGGAGCTTAATATTCAATTTCAAGCTCAGCATGTCCTGGTGTCAATAATGTTCTTGCTGATGTTCTATCGAGATTCAATTGGGCGACTTTTAGACGTCTTGCACCTAATGCTGCTCCAGAAGGTTTACCTTGTCCTGGTTTTCTTTGGCAGCTTCTAAGTCATGGATATCCCTGCTCTCTTTAGTACGGGCTTCACTAGCCCCGTCTACTTGGCCCTCGTACATGAGCTTGTGGGACGAATGGGAACGATTCTGTCATCATCGGGATTTGGAAGCTGTGGAGGCATCTCAGGCTACGCTGTGTGACTGGCTGTTGAGTCTCAGACAGTCAGGGGTTCGGCATGGAGGTATACACTCTCGGTTAGCGGCATTGTCATTTTTCTTTCGCACCATGGGCATGCCTGATCCGACTAGCGCTCTCTTTGTGCGGCAAGTAGTGAAAGGGTGGGGAAGATCGCAGCCCCAGCATAAAAACCCTAGAGAGCCCATTACCCTCGCTTGGCTTGAGCGGCTGGTTGAGGCTTTAGGGCAGGTTTGCGACACGCAATACGAGTTTTCCCTGTTTCGCGCAGCCTTTGTCCTGGCTTATTCTGTAGCCCTTAGGGTAGGCAAATTAGTATCCCCCTCCAAGACGCAAGTTGACAAGGGTCTGTTGGCGGATCATTTAAGGTTTTCAGCAGATTCTCTGTTGTTATATCTGCCACGGTCAAAGACTGATCAGCAGGGAAAAGGGGTGTGGATTTCTATGCCCAAAACATTGGGGTCGTGCTGCCCAGTACTAGCCCTTTCCCACTTTTGGGAGATGAGACCAGCTAAACCAGGGTCCCTCCTAATACATACTAATGGGTACGCGTTATCCATCTACCAGTTTCGCAAAGTTTTAGCAAAGGCAGTGGCAGCTGCTGGTTTAGACGGAACTAGGATAGCTTCCCATTCTTTTCGTATAGGGGCTGTGACTAATGCTGCGATGACAGGTTCCTCGGCGGAAGCCATACATCATGTGGGTAGATGGCGTTCAAATAGATACCGGGGTTATGTTCGCCCAGTCGTTTAATGTTTCCTATCAATTTTTTCTGTGTTGTTTACACTGTTTGTCATTGCAGGACCTTCCTAGGGAGCCAAGAGAGTGTGGATTGTCGGGCACTCGTATGTGCATTGGGCATGCATCCGCTGTTTATCCCTCCCCGGGGTCAATCACTGGGTTTCCCTTCACGCAAGGCATTGATTAGATGGTTAGGGGAGAGGGGCATGTGTTGGCCTAGGTTAGCTCCCCTTATATCTGAGGCCCTGGTACACTGGGATAAGCCTCACATATTGATTATTCACTTGGGGGGTAACGATGTGGGAGCCATTCCGGTGTTGGAATTGATCAAGATCATGCAGGCCGGGATTGCATGGATTAAGACCAGAATCCCGAATCTTATAATTGGGTGGTCTAATATTATTCCCAGACTGGAATGGCGGCACATGGCCAGTCATAGCGCAGCCTATCGAGTGAGGAAAAAGATCAATGCCTCAGTAGGCAAGACCGTCACGGGGGTGGGAGGTTTCGTGGTTAAACACGACTCCATTTCGGCCCATAAGCAGCATTTCTATAGAAGGGATAAGGTTCACCTGCAGAACGTAGCCCTAGATATCTTCATAGAGGATATTAGAAACTCTATAGTAACCCGCCTATAAGCAGGTTGTGGTTTGTTAGGGTGGCGGCAAGGGTAGCATTATTTATATGCTATCTTGTGGCGGGAGGTAGCGGCCCTGTTGCGTAGGAAATGGCGAAAAGGGGTGAGCGATGACCAGACTAAAAGTGGGAGGGGCGGACGTCCCCAAGTGCACGTGGGGTGCCCCTCCTTCCCCTTGCGGGTGGGTCACAAGAGCTCGACACCCCTCAGTAGCGTTTCCTTGAGCAGAGAGCCTCTTTGCTGCAGTTTTCCGTTTTGGGCTGCTTACCTCCAGCAGCGCTGGGTTATATTTTAGGAATAAGTGCTTGCCGCCATCTTGCCTGTCGGTTCAGTTTTTTCTGATGTTTCAGTTAACCCCTTAATGACCACAGCACTTTTCCATTTTCTGTCCGTTTGGGACCAAGGCTATTTTTACATTTTTGCAGTGTTTGTGTTTAGCTGTAATTTTCTTCTTACTCATTTACTGTACCCACACATATTATATACCGTTTTTCTCGCCATTAAATGGACTTTCTAAAGATACCATTATTTTCATCATATCTTATAATTTACTATAAAAAAAATGATAAAATATGAGGAAAAATGGAAAAAAACACACTTTTTCTAACTTTGACCCCCAAAATCTGTTACACATCTACAACCACCAAAAAACACCCATGCTAAATAGTTTCTAAATTTTGTCCTGAGTTCAGAAATACCCAATGTTTACATGTTCTTTGCTTTTTTTGCAAGTTATAGGGCCATAAATACAAGTAGCACTTTGCTATTTCCAAACCATTTTTTTCCAAAATTAGCGCTAGTTACATTAGAACACTGATATCTTTCAGGAATCCCTGAATATCCCTTGACATGTATGTATTTTTTTTTAGTAGACATCCCAAAGTATTGATCTAGGCCCATTTTGGTATATTTCATACCACCATTTCACCGCCAAATGCGATCAAATCCAAAAAATCGTTCACTTTTTCACAAATTTTTTCACAAACTTTCGGTTTCTCACTGAAATTATTTACAAACAACTTGTGCAATTATGGCATAAATGGTTGTAAATTCTTCTCTGGCATCCCCTTTGTTCAGAAATAGCAGACATATATGGCTTTGGCGTTGCTTTTTGGTAATTAGAAGGCCGCTAAATGCCACTGCGCACCACACGTGTTTTATGCCCAGCAGTTAAGGGGTTAATTAGGGAGCTTTTAGGGAGCTTGTAGGGTTAATTTTAGCTTTAGTGTAGTGTAGTAGACAACCCCAAGTATTGATCTAGGCACATTTTGGTATATTTCATGCCACCATTTCACCGCCAAATGCGATCAAATTAAAAAAAACTTAAAATTTTTCACAATTTTAGGTTTCTCACTGAAATCATTTACAAACAGCTTGTGCAATTATGGCACAAATGGTTGTAAATGCTTGTCTGGGATCCCCTTTGTTCAGAAATAGCAGACATATATGACTTTGGTGTTGCTTTCTGGTAATTAGAAGGCCGCTAAATCCTGCTGCGCCTCACACATGTATTATGGCTAGCAGTGAAGGGGTTAATTAGGGAGTTTGTAGGGAGCTTGCAGGGTTAATTTTAGCTTTAGTGTAGAGATCAGCCTCCCATCTGACACATCCCACCCCCTGATCTCTCCCAAACAGCTCCCTTCCCTTCCCTCCCCCACAATTGTCCCCGCCATCTTAAGTACTGGCAGAAAGTCTGCCAGTACTAAAATAAAAGGGGTTTTAAAAAAAAAAAAAAAATTTTTTTTTAGCATATGTACATATGCTACTGTGTAGGATCCCCCCCTTAGCCCCCAACCTCCCTGATCCCCCCCAAAACCGCTCTCTAACCCTCCCCTCTGCCTTATTGGGGGCCATCTTGGGTACTGGCAGCTGTCTGCCAGTACCCAGTTTGCAATAAAAAGTGCAATAAAAAGTGCTTTTTTTGTTTTGTTTTTCTTTTCTGTAGTGTAGCTTCCCCCACCCCCACACAGACAAACCCCCACCACCTTGCTGATCGTTTGTTTTTTGTTTTTTTTTTTACTTTCAGCATTTTTAATTTTCAAAAGTTTCTGTAGTGTAGCGGTTCCCACCCGCTCCCTCCCCGTGCACGCGCCCGCCCCCACCCTCCCGTGCACGCGCGCGCGCCCGTGCGCGCCCCCAGCCACCCCCGCCCACGATCCCGCCCCCCATTCACATAACCAGGGCCATCGATGGCCGCCACCCGCCTCCCGGTCCGGCTCCCACCCACCAACGCAGTAAGCCACCGATCTCCGGTGCAGAGAGGGCCACAGAGTGGCTCTCTCTGCACCGGATGGCTTACAAAGGTTATTGCAGGATGCCTCCATATCGAGGCATCACTGCAATAACCGGAAAGCAGCTGGAAGCGAGCAGGATCGCTTCCAGCTGCTTTCCACACTGAGGACGTGCAGGGTACGTTCTCAGGCATTAACTGCCTTTTTTCTGAGGACGTACCCTGCACGTCCTCAGTCGTTAAGGGGTTAAATAAATATTTTGACCCGTGACGGTCAAAAATTTACCCACACCCAGTTTCTGTGTCTTTTATTTATTATGTTAAGTTATAAATAAAAATGTTAAGTTAAGTCCTCTCTGCTGGTAACAACTGATAGGCATTTAATCCCTTAAGACAGTGGAGGGACCAGCATGGGACTGAAACAAGCTAAGGGTTAATGCTGGAAGGAGTGAGATAGGAGAAGAGGGCAGTATGGGGTTGGTTCCAACAATGCTGCTAGTGTAGGGAGGAGCTCCCCCTCTTACCTTAAAAGTGTGCAACACAGGTTCCTGGCCCTCTTCTTCCTGGATCCTGAGCAGAGACGTTTTTTCCCGCCCACCCTCCCCTGTTTGGCAAGATGGCTGCCCTTGTTAGTTAATGTTAAAACAAGGACCTAGGCATGCCTACTCAGGCTAGCCTTGGAAGTCCATAGCAGTATAGTTTTAGCTTCCTTTCCTGGATTTCTCAGTTCAAGCGGCTGAGATACAGAGACCCACATTGGGGAAGTGATTTCGACACCCTGGCGGCGGGAGGTAGCGGCCCTGTTGCGTAGGAAATGGCGAAAAGGGGTGAGCGATGACCAGTCTAAAAGTGGGAGGGGCGGACGTCCCCAAGTGCACGTGGGGTGCCCCTCCTTCCCCTTGCGGGTGGGTCACAAGAGCTTGACACCCCTCAGTAGCGTTTCCTTGAGCAGAGAGCCTCTCTGCTGCAGTTTTCCATTTTAGGCCGCTTACCTCCAGCAGCGCTGGGTTATATTTTAGGGATAAGTGCTTGCCGCCATCTTCGGTTCAGTTTTTTCTGATGTTTCAGTTAAATAAATATTTTGACCCGTGACGGTCAAAAATTTACCCACACCCAGTTTCTGTGTCTTTTATTTATTAAGTTAAGTCTTTTATTTATTAAGTTATAAATAAAAATGTTAAGTTAAGTCCTCTCTGCTGGTAACAACTGATAGGCATTTAATCCCTTATGCCCTTCTCTGTATTGAGTATCCATGGATAACTATTAACTATAAACTTGTTCTGTAACAGTTGTTTGAGAAAGTGACGAATGTGGGTACTTTATGAGGGAGTTAAAAAAGAATGAGAGGGCGATTTATCAATCTTCAATCTCGGCGCATTTGCTGGATTCAATACGCTCGCCAGACATCGCTGCTTCAAATCTACATACGACGGCCTTATTTATTAAAAAGTATGTCAAAAACACGCACGTCAAGTACGGCGCGATGAGCATCGGACTGTTGATAAATAAGAGTCATCGTTATTGCGGATATTCAGTTTTTTCCAACTTTATTTATACATTTCATTACTGTCCATGAACAAGCACATTTCTCTAAAGCTAATCTTTTTTTTTAGCTCTTAATGTCCAAGAAAAAGCTACATTTATACCTGGACAAACAATAATAGCTCATAGAAAGTTATTTTTTGTAATTATTTGTTATATAAAAAATCTGATACATGATATTTTCACATAAATTAATGTGTATTTCTATTTCTAGAAATCATGATATGCCTTTCTCCAGTTTTTTTCTTTTTAAAAAAATGATTATTAATGCTAGAATTTGTACATATATCTTTGCATATACTTTTATATATATATATATATAATATGTCAGAAATGTTTTTCAAACATATTTGCATGTCCCTAAATTCTTTTTTTTTGTTCTAAACAAAGTTGTCTTTCATATCTCTGTGTTTATTTATACCACTTTATGTATATTATTATTATTATTTATAAAATATTTTACCAGGAAGGATACATTGAGATTTCTCTCATTTTCAAGTATGTCCTTGGTCCAGAAAACATTGCATTGATACAATAGGGTACAATAAAATACAAAAACAATATTAATAATAAATGCAAAATTTAACATAGAACAGGTAGGAAATATATAATCAATAAGGACAGGTGCATTCTGTTTTGAGATATGTAGAGAGGGATGTTTTAGAGGATTTTAGGCTTGGGGAAGGTTTTAAAGTGTGCGGGAGGTCGTTCCATAATTGTGGTGCTCTGTAGGAAAAGGAGGATCGAGCTGCTTTCTTTTTGTATTGAGGCAAGCTAAATAATGTGCTGGTACTGGATCGGAGGTTATAGGAGGTGGGAATAGCCGGGGAAGCATTCTGCTCAGGTAGGGTGGGAGCTTCCCAGAAAGGCTCTTAAACACAAGGCAGGAAAGATGGAGGGTGCATCTGGATTCCAGCGACAGCCAGTTTAGATCTTTTAGAATGTCACAATGGTGGGTCCTGTAGTTACATTGTAGCACAAAGCGGCAGAACGAGTTATACAGTGTATTAAGTTTATTAAGGTGAGTTTGCGGTGCAGTTGCATATACTACATCCCCATAATCCATGATTGGCATCAGCATTTGCTGTACAATCTTTTCCTTTACTGTAGGGCTGAGGCAGGATTTGTTTCTGTACAGGGCACCTAGTTTTGGATAGAGTTAAGATGCAAGTTTTTCTATGTGGAGGCCAAAAGAAAGATTGGGGTTAACAACATACCCAAGTATTTGAAAGATTAGACTGCGGTCAGTGTGTAATCTGATTTTGTTTTGATGCGTAGATAGGAATTTTGTAGTTTGTGTAATTTAGGTACCGTTCCAAAGATCATTATGACAGTTTTGTCAGTGTTTAGGATGAGTTTGTTTTATGAGATCCACTTTTCTACCTCTGTGAACTGGTCTTGGAGCACTGCCTCAAGCTACGGCAGATTGGATTTGTTTGCATAGATTACTGTGTCGTCTGCGTACATGTATACAGTTGAGAATTTGCAGACATTTGGCAGATCATTTATAAATAATGTGAATAGTAGGGGGCCGAGAATGGAACCATGGGGAACACCACACGTGACTGGGAGAGGGAGGGAGTCGCTGTCAGAAATGGAAACATACTGTAATCGATCCGATACATATGATCGAAATCATGTAAACGGACGATCACCAATACCTGGGTTTTTTAGTTTGAGCAGTAGTATGTCGTGGTCTACTGTGTCAAAGGCCACGACAGTTAGGTGTCCTTGTTTCATGCCAGTTTGGATGTTGTTGCAAACTTTTAGGAGGGCAGTTGCAGTGGAGTGATTCGGGCGAAAACCTGATTGAACAGGGGTCAGATAGTTAGATTGTTATTAATACTCACATAATTGCGTATGGACGCATTTTTCTAAGATTTTTGACAATACTGGGAGCAATGATATTGGGCGATAGTTAGTAACCAAGGTTAACTCACCACTTTTATGGATAGGCACTACTCTTGCAGTCTTCCAAAGTTTGGGTATGTATCCAGACACCAAGGATTCGTTAATTAGGGTTGTGGTTTAGCATTGCAGCATTGCAGGGATTTGATCAGGTCCAGACTGGTTTTTCATTTTTAGATTATTAAGGTGTTTCTTTATGACATTGATGGGTACAGGTCTAAAATTGAACTTCTCTATATTGGGTCTTTGCTGATTTAGTGGGGCCTGATCCACATTTGTAGTTTCAGGATGTGTGTTATTTATTAGTTTGTCAATCAGGGTGGTGGAGCATCTGACAAAATAATTGTTAAAGGCATTTGCTACTTCTAAGGGACGTTGCAGGGTTTGGTTGTCCACTTTGACAGTGGAGGGTTGGGAGTGGATTGGGGGAGTGTGTAAGTTATTTATGACTTTCCAAAACGTTCTAGGGTTTGATATGTTATTGTTCAGATTTTTACAGAAATATTGGGCCTTGGCCAATTTTGTATGTTTAGTGAATATATTTCACCATTGTCTATATACACAGTGATCGTTCATAGAGACAGTATGCTTGAACTTTGACCACAATGAATCCCAAAACTGGTACATTTGAATGAGGTCAGCTGTGATCCAATTCATATGCACTCCTTTTACTCTCACCTTACGCAGCGGGGCATGCAAATTCCAAACTTGTCGGAGTTCGGACTGAAAGAATTCAACTGCAGAGTCTAAATCTGGAATTATGTTTAATCTGTGCCAGGGGAGGTTCTTGATGTTATTAAAAAAAATTGAAGATTACATTTTAACCTTGGGAGAGGATTTAGTAGCCTTTATTTTGCGCACGCAGTACACTAAGCAGTGGTCACTGAAACTGTTAGGGAGAACACCTGCCTCCTGGATTCGGTCAGGAGAAGTGGAGATAATTCAATCGAGCAGGGTGTGGTTATGGCTTTTAATGTTTATGCGAGTTGGGGTGAAGATGAATTGCGTTAGATGCTGTAGGGCCTATCTATCAAGCTCTGAAAGGAGCTTGATGGCCTGTGTTTCTGACGAATCTTCAGACTCGCCAGAAACAGCAGTTATGAAGCAGCGGTCACAAAGACCGCTGCTCCATAACCCTGTCCGCCTGCTCTGAGCAGGCGGACAGGAATCTCAATAATTCAACCCGATCGAGTACGATCGGGTTGATTGACACCTCCCTGCTGGCGGCCGATTGGCCACGAGTCTGCAGGGGGCGGCGTTGCACCAGCAGCTCTTGTGAGCTGCTGGTGCAATGCTGAATACGGAGAGCGTATTGCTCTCCGCATTCAGCGAGGTCTTGCGGACCTGATCCGCACTGTCGGATCAGGCCCGCAAGACCTTTGTTAAATAGGGGCCAAAGTCTGAAATGGTGAGCAAGAACTATTGTTTTTAGGATTCAGCCAATCAATATTAAAATCTCCAAAGATCAAAATGTCACTTTTTGGGTTTTGAGCTATGGTTTCACTAAGGAGATGTGCTATGTCAGAAAGGGAATGCACAGGGGAGCTAGGTGGGCGGTAGATTCCTGCAACAATGATTGATTTACTGCACAGGATCTCAATTGTGCCAGAAAGGAAATCAAAGGTGGCAGGAGAGCTACATTGTTGTAAGGGGATGTACTTTATGGAATTGTCAACATAAATTACAATGCCGCCTCCTCTTTTTGCTCTGTCAATTCTATGGCATGAATACCCATGTATTGCAATGGCAGAGTCGGGTATTTTTGCAGTTAGCCATGATTCAGAGATAACAATGATTTTTGGCTTGTAATGTGAACACCAAGCTTGCAGTGCATCGATTTTTGGTAGTAAGCTGCGGATGTTACAGTGCACAAAGGAGAGGCCTTTTTTAGCTGGAAGGCTAGGAATGGAATTTGTTGGGGGACCAGGGTTAGACTCTACATCATTTTCAAGAGCAAGTAACATAAGGAATAGGAATAGGACATAATTTTTGTTTGGCCATAAAGTGAATGGGATACTTTATAATTTTGTGAGGTGGGGGTAGGGGGACTGTTTTATAACTTTCCACCAGCACTCGGCAGATAATTTATGGCAACAGAGCAGGCCATGGTGTATGATAATTTGTTTTCCAGTTTGAGGTGTGTGCTTATGGCGGTAGTGATGTGAACAAAATTGTAGTGAGAAAAGGGTTCTCACGAATAACAGTATGGTCATATTTGGATTCATGTTAGTGGTATGAGGTGTGTAGATGAAAATTAAACACAAATAGTAAAAATTAAAAAAGAAATAAAAAGTATATAATATTGATGTGTGATATATAGCTACTTGTAAGGAGAGAGGGTATGTATTCTATAGGGTTAAGTGAATGGAAGGATGTGCTAATCAGTGTTTGCAGCTGTCATTTCCGGAGAAAGAAAGTTGTGTGGGAGACTATCTATAAATGAGGAAATGAGCTTGGGGTGGGTGGGGTGAGGGGTAGGCTACCTGTTAGTTTGCAGAAGGCAGGTTGAACAGCTGAGGTATGCAAGGGGGTGAAATAAAACCATTAAACAAATAGACAGATATATGGGCCAGAGCTGCTTAAACTAATTTAATATAAATGGGCAGACATAAAGTTTATAAAATATGCAATGTGCTAGAGGTATGCAAATTATGACTAGCACAGCCTGTAATTACAAAGTCATATAGTGTAAATATAAAATTATTATTAGCAATTGCAAATATAACATGTAATCAGGGTATCATATGTATTTATTTACAATCAATGGATATTTTAAGAGCTGGGCCTTCCTGATTGCACTCTAGTGTAATGACCCAAATATTCCTTTAAGCATAACTCCTCCTCTTACCTGTCTATTTAAACTCATCTGTTCATCAGAACATGGCTTGATTATTTTTGCAAAGTGCCACACTCTTATCGAGTCTCTGCTTGCAACATTATCAGCTCCCTGTTTTTCGCTATCACAGATCTCCTGAGCTCCTGCCTGCATCTTCCTTAAATCCTCCTGTTTGCATCGGGCTATTCCAGCATCTCTCTCACGCCTGCAGCTTTAGCTGGGTCACAACCCCGCATCCTACTTCCGGAACGCCGGCTAACCTACAACGTGTACGGATTGCTCCAGAGATCCACTTCTCATTCGGCTGTCGCTTCTCAACAAATCAGTCACCTCGGTTCTTCCCTGGTTCAGCTACCGAATATTACAGATCCTACTGGTGGCCTAAACTCGAAAAAACTATTTACGATTATGTGAGATCCTGTGATGTATGTGCTAGAAATAAGCCAGAACTCAGAAAACCTATTGGTCTACTCAGACCATTACCCATTCCAGACCTTCCATGTTCTACTATATCCATGGACTTCATCGTTGAATTAGACTTTCTTGGTCATAGATGATCATCTGACAAAACTGGCTCATTTTATACCCTTAAAACGCCTTCCCACTGCTCAAAAGACTGCAGAAGTTTTGCTCTCCAATGTCATGAAATTACACGGTTTACCTAAAGCAATCATAAGTGACATAGGGACACAGTTCACTTCTAACTTTTGGAGGCAATTGCGTCATCTACTCAAAATAGACTCCCGTCTATCCACCGTGTATTGCTCCAGAGATCCACTTCTCATTCGGCTGTCGCTTCTCAACAAATCAGTCACCTCGGTTCTTCCCTGGTTCAGCTACCGAATATTACAGAACTGTATCTGGTATAAGATCTGACTGAAGTGCATGATCTCATAATTTATGACGAGTTGCATGACTAATTGTGCTCATTAATTTGGGATTGCCTTCCTCCGCTCCTCTCTGCCTTTAAACCTACAGTTATTCCTGGGTTCTCATACGAAAAGTACTTCCTAAGTATGCTAAGTATGCTTTCTATTTATAATTATCAGTCTCTAGTGACATTGTTATTTATTTTACATAATCTCCTTGTCAAGTGAACTGTTTCTCTCTTATTTTATTTGGGACATCCTTTTTGTTTTCACTCACTGCTTTATAGTTGCATAATTTCATAATTGCAACTATAAAGCTACAATACTTGCTGGATATTTATTTATGTCAACTTTATAATCTATATTTTTAATGCTGTTTAAATTCCAGCTACAAATTCATTACTTAACAGAGACCTAATTGAATTTCAAGAAGATTCCTTACTCCACCTCTGACAAAGCTCCATCTCTAACTGTACCCATGGAAATCGGTACTGTAAAGGGCCCTCTAACCCAGGAAGAAAAAGCTAGAAGGAGACTTGCTAACCTGTGTCTATATTGCGCAAGCAATGAACATACAGTTCACTTGCCCATCCTTGACACGTCAAAAGAAGGGTAAAGACATCCACCATACAAATACTCAATATAGCAAACAAATAACTCATTGCTCCTTTAATCTCTCTTTACAGTGGAATCAATGCCACATCAGTTCAGAAGCTATGATTGATTCTGGTGCTTTTGAAATGTTCATAGATGAATCATTTGCAACCGTAAACAAAATACCCTGTGTGATTATGCAGATACCACTGCCTGTTAGAGTTATTGATGGGTCATATTATCTGAAGGGTCCTATTACTCACAACACTGTACCATTACTCGTCTCTTTTCCTACTGGACATAGGAAATATCTCACTTTCAATATTATACCCTCTTGTATTCACTCTATCATCCTTGGTTTTCCATGGCTCCAAAAACACGATCCTCACAGACTGGTCTCAAAATAAAATATCTTTTCCTTCCCTTTTCTGCAGTCAAAACTGTGTCTCTTATCTTTCTATACTACCTATAGATTATCCCTACCCTAACTGCTATAATGATTTTAGGAATGTTTTTGATTTAAAGGAGGCAGAAAACCTCCCCCCACATAGGATTTATGACTGTCCCATAGATACCTTGCCTGGAGCCAATATTCCATATGGTAAAATGTATCTCCTCTCACAAACAGAATTACAATTTTTAAGGGTCTACTTGGACAATAAGCTTAGGAAGGGCTTTATACAGTCGTCCACCTCCCTGCGGCTTTAGACATTTTTTTTTGTTAAAAACAAGGATGGTTCCCTCAGACCAATTATAGGGCCTTGAACAACATAACAATTAAGAACAGGTACCCTCTACCGCTTATACCCGAGTTACTTGAGAGTTTAAATGAAGCCACAATATATACTAAACTTGATTTAAAGGGGGCATATAATCTTGTTAGGATAAGACAGGGGGTGAATAGAAGACAGCTTTCAGAACTTGATATGGTCTATATGAATACACTGTTATGACTTTCAGCTTATGTAATGCCCCTGCTACCTTTCAAGCATTCATTAATGACATCTTTGACATGCCCGCTGGGTTTTGGCACATATCAGGGTTCATAGGCTTTAAACTAGCTTGAGAGATGTCAATTCCGCAAAACTACCATTACAGTTTTGGGCTACATACTTTCTCCGCAAGCCATTGAAATTGATCCTAAAAAAATCTCTTCTATAACAAATTGGTCACAACCTACTACACAAAGAGCTCTACAGAGGTTTTTAGGGTTCGCAAATTTTTACAGAAAATGTATTTGCAATTACCCCTTACTGGTAAAATAAAAAGATTCTCCTGGATATCTGAAGCCGAAGAGACTTTTAAAACCTTAAAATCCAGATTCACTACTGCTCCTATCCTCCGGTTACCGGATTATTCAAAACAATTCATTTTGGAGGTAGATGCATCAAACTCAAAGGGATAATGTTAAATCAACTCTACACCCAATAGCATTCTACTCTAGAAGTCTGACACCAGCTGAGAGTAATTACACAGTAGGAGACAATGAGTTATTGGCCATCACATCGGTACTTCCACTCCATTTCTTATTTACACAGGCCACAAGAATCTGAAATACTTAAAGTGAATGTAAATTTTTATGCTAAAATGAGCGTTTTTTAAAAATTCAATTAAAAACAGGGGCACTTTAATAAATCAAAATTTACATTTCACTCGTGTTGTGAAAAACTACTAACCTTTTAATCTTGACAGCCACTCCAGCTTCCTCCGCCCATCGCAAAGCCTCTTCTTGGGTCTATCATGTGGAATCTGGCTTTCTCAAATCACGGCGTTGAATCAGACACTGATTCCCCCGGGGGGAAGCCGTGATTGAAGGATGACCAATCCATCATTTCTGACGTCAGAAATGGCTTGCGACGACCGGGGAAGCTGGAGCGGCTGTCAAGTTTAAAAGTATTTTTTCACAACACGAGTGAAATGTAAATTTTGATGAATTAAAGTGCCCCTGTTTTTAATCCAATTTTTAAAAAATGGGCATGTTAGCATCAAAATTTACATTCACTTTAACGAAAAATAATACACTTTTAGCAAGACAAGTCCGATGGTCATTATTCCTAGATAGATTTGATTTTATCATCACATATAGACACGGACAAAGAAACACTAAGGCTGATTCCTTGTCCCGTCTCAAAGAAACAAATTCTACTTCACTTACACCAAATTCTATCATCCCTCCAGAAAAGATATTTGCATTAACTCCCCCTTTAGAAAATATGTTCTTAGTTGAACAAAGACATGACAAAGAATTAGCTCTTTCATTACTTTGTCAAAAGCCTTCGGTGTTGTAACTAAATGATTCTCCCCTTGCAGGTCACCCTGATATCAGAAAAACTCTAGATCTTGTCAAAAGATCCTACTGGTGGCCTAAACTCGAAAAAACTATTTACGATTATGTGAGATCCTGTGATGTATGTGCTAGAAATAAGCCAGAACTCAGAAAACCTATTGGTCTACTCAGACCATTACCCATTCCAGACCTTCCATGTTCTACTATATCCATGGACTTCATCGTTGAATTACACTTTCTTGGTCATAGATGATCATCGGACAAAACTGGCTCATTTTATACCCTTAAAACGCCTTCCCACTGCTCAAAAGACTGCAGAAGTTTTGCTCTCCAATGTCATGAAATTACACGGTTTACCTAAAGCAATCATAAGTGACATAGGGACACAGTTCACTTCTAACTTTTGGAGGCAATTGCGTCATCTACTCAAAATAGACTCCCGTCTATCCACCGTGTATCATCCACAAACGGTCTTACTGAGTGGGTGAAACAAATTTTGGAACATTACTTAAAGTGAAGGTCAAGTCCGGGTGACTCGCTCACGTTTTTATATTCCTTTTCAAAAAATAGCTGAACCTTCATTCATCATTTTTTAACAATCCTATGTAAAAATCTTTATTTTTACCTTTCTAAATGTCCTCCATTAATGTTCTATCCTCCACCTGCCATTTTCTATATGTGATTGACAGGCTAGTCCTATTCAATCATCCAATGGCCGTTTTCCCCCCGGGGGAATAAAGCTCCTACTCTAAACATCACTTGATCATTCTGCAAATGCGTTAAAGTTCTGACATCGCAGTGAGTTTCTCATGCTCGTTCATGAGACGCGCATGCGTAGTCTGACTTTGACATGAAGAATGAAGAATAGGATTATATATTGACGAATGACAGACTAAAAATGTCAATACTTAGCATTTTTACACTAATATATTGGTCAAAAGTTTTAAAATGAACATCGGAACAGGCATGCGCATGCACAGATGATTTGGAGATTATCGTGAACGTGCTTGGGGCCAATGTAGAGAGCGGGTGGGACCGCTCGCTATGTCACAATTAGAAAACAAGGAAGTGGTGTGGGGGAGGAGTCGCTGTAAGGTAGGGGAATTCATTTATATAATATTTTATTAAAAACAAAATGAGACAAACATAAAAATAAGGTAGTGACTACATAGCTGTAATATGGCTCAATGCATTGTGGTAGTCGATTGGTGGAAAATTGACCTTCACTTTAAGGTGTTATACTTCACATCTGCAAGACGATTGGTATGATTTACTTCCTATGGCTTAGTTCTCATACAATAATTCACTCAACACCTTAAGCAAGGTTTCTTCTTTTTTTGCTACCTATGGATTTCATCCTACCAACATACCCAACATTTCAAACCAGACGACCTGTCCTGCCGCTTTGGATTTCACAGGTAACATTCAATCCACTCTACAGATATTTAAGACGCTAAAAGTGTGCAGAAAACATATTATGACAAACGACATAGACCACCCCAGTATACAAAATATCAGATTTAGTTTGGTTATCAACAAAGAATCTTAAATTGAACGTGCCTTCCAAAAAACTGGGTGACCAGTTTGTTGGTCCATTCCCTATCATTCGTATTCTCAACCCAAATGTAGTGACATTTCAACTACCCAACAACTATTCCATCCACCCTACTTTCCATGTCTCCTTATTGAAGCCCTACATCAAGGACATTAATCTTCTAAGAAATTAACCTCCAGGACCTCCTATCCATATGAATTACCAAGTTGAATATGAAGTTAAGGAGATTTGGATTCAAGCATCAGGAAGAAGCAACTACATTATAAAATCTGATGGCGTGGTTATGGTCCTGAGGAGGACTCCTGGGTTCCTCCACCGATCTTCATGCTCCCAGACTTATCCAAGCCTATCATAGGCGCTACCCACATAAACTGTATGAATGAATCCTCGCAGTGGATTCTTTTGAGGAGAGGGTACTATAATGACCCTAATATTCCTTTAAGCATAACTCCTCCTCTTACCTGCCTATTTAAACTCACCTGTTCATCAGAACATTGCTTGATTATTTTTGCAAAGTGCCACACTCTTATCAAGTCTCTGCTTGCAACATTATCAGCTCCCTGTTTTTCGCTATCACGGATCTCCTGAGCTCCTACCTGCATCTACCTTAAATCCTCCTGTTTACATCGGGCTATTCCGGATCTCTCTCACTCCTGCAGCTTCTGCTGGGTCACAACCCCGCCTCCTACTTCCGGAACGCCAGCTAGCCTACAACGTGTACGGATTGCTCCATTGTGTGTTCTGTAACTCTCTAGCCTCCCCTTCAGAGATCCACTTCTCATTTGGCTGCCGCTTCTCAACAAACCAGTCTCCTCGATTCTTCCCTTGTTCAGCTACTGAATATTACAGAACTGTATTCGGTATAAGATCTGACTGAAGTGTATGATCTCATACTTTATGCCGAGTTGCGTGACTAATTGTGCTCATTAATTTGGGATTGCCTTCCTCCTCTCCTCTCTGCCTTTAAACCTACAGTTATTCCTGGGTTCTCATACAAAAAGTACTACCTAAGTATGCTTTCTATTTATAATTATCAGTCTCTATTGTGACATTGTTATTTCTTTTACATAATCTCCTTGTCAAGTGAACTGTTTCTCTCTGATATTATTTGGGACTTCCTTTTTGTTTTCACTCACTGCTTTATAGTTGCATACTTTCTTTATTGCAACTATAAAGCTACAATACTTGCTGGATATTTAGTTATGTCAGCTTTATAATCTATATTTTTAATGCTGTTTAAATTCCAGCTACAAATTCATTACTTAACAGACAACTAATTTAATTTAATTTGGCAAGCTAACTTTAGTGAATATAAGTTAGACATTGCATCTAGATTTAAACACCACCCCTACACAGGTGTTAAAAATTGGGCTGGCATTTAAGATGACAGTTCTTTTTTTTTTTTCTTTTTTTTATTATCCAGATCCATCACACACACAGGAAATACAATTGTTGTAATGAGAATGTACATAACAAGAATAATTGACACACTGACGCACACCGTTCCACAATGTGGGACAATAATGCTATGATGTTCGATTCCTATGCCCGGATGGGAATCTATTATTTTTTTTAAAATTTTTTTAAATACTAAACAAAACAATAAACATACAATCAACAAAATAAGAGCAACCGAGGTTGGAACAGTGTCATTTTTAGGTACATAAATCACCCCTTCAGCAATGCTTGTCACGAAAGAGGGTATTATTTTGCCAACAAATTATTAAGATGACATTTCTTAATGAAAATTAAATTCAAGCGAAGGAAGAAAAACACTGAAAATAGCATGACAGTAAAGAGGTGATTTTAATTTCTGCTGTATCTGATTCATGACAGTTTAATGTTAGGTAGACTATGCCTTTGAGCTATCAGCTTAAAATTATATTGAATCAAACATTCGATTATTAAAATAATTGTCAGAAATATTACACTGTGTGGCCTAATGTCATCATCAGTGTTTATCTTTAATACTAATTTCACATATACATACTTTCAAAGTATAATACACAATGTAAGAAATGGCACTTACAAGTTCTGATGAGTGATCAATAACTCAAGTATAGAGCAATTTGATTAGTTAGTGATAGTAGAAAATGTATATTTCAATCAGATTGGCTGATTTAATTAATCATGTGACTATGCATTTAGCAATAAGAAGTTGTGGAAAACTTTACCATTTTGTGGGTTGTTTAGGAGTTTGAGCATTGCATCAAATTTGGTGCAAAAAGTGTTGTTATTAACTATTTAATAGCTTATCTAGCTAAAAAAAAGAGAAATTTACCTGTAAAATAAAAACTAACCTAAGTTACAATTACACCTAACACTACACTATCATTAAATAAATTATTCCTATTTAAAAATAAATACTTACCTGTAAAATAAACCCTAAGATAGCTACAATGTAATTAATAATTACATTTTAGCTATTTTAGGATTTATATTTATTTTACAGGTAACTTTGTATTTATTTTAGCTAGTTAGAATAGTTATTAAATAGTTATTAACTATTTAATAACTACCTAGCTAAAAGAAATACAAAATAACCTGTAAAATAAATCCTAACCTAAGTTAAAATTAAACCTAACACTACACTATCATTAAATTAATTAAATAAATTAACTACAAATAACTACAATTAAATACAATTACATAAACTAACTAAAGTACAAAAAATAAAAAAGCTAAGTTACAAAAAATAAAAAAAATAAGTTACAAACATTTAAAAAATATTACAACAATTTTAAGCTAATTACACCTAATCTAAGCCCCCCAATAAAATAACAAAGCCCCCCAAAATAAAAAAATTCCCTACCCTATTCTACATTAAAAAAGTTCAAAGCTCTTTTACCTTACCAGCCCTTAAAAGGGCCTTTTGTGGGGCATGCCCCAAAGAAAACTGCTCTTTTGCCTGTAAAAGAAAAATACAAGAAAGAACAATCTTCTTTCTTCAGGATCCATCTTCATCCCGCCGACGCGGAACATCCTTCTTCCCCGACGGACTAACGACGAATGAAGGCTCCTTTAAGGGACGTCATCCAAGATGGCGTCCCTTCAATTCCGATTGGCTGATAGGATTCTATCAGCCAATCGGAATTAAGGTAGGAAAAATCTGAATCAGCCAATCAGATTGAGATCGCATTCTATTGGCTGATCGGAACAGCCAATAGAATGCAATCTCAATCTGATTGGCTGATTCAATCAGCCAATCAGATTTTTCCTACCTTAATTCCGATTGGCTGATAGAATCCTATCAGCCAATCGGAATTGAAGGGACGCCATCTTGGATGACGTCCCTTAAAGGAGCCTTCATTCGTCTTAAGTCCGTCGGGGAAGAAGGATGTTCCGCGTCGGCGGGATGAAGATGGATCCTGAAGAAAGAAGATTGAAGACCCCGCTTGGAAGATGACATCGCCCGGATGGAAGATGATCTTCAGCGCCGCTTGGAAGATGACATCGCCCGGATGGAAGACTTCTTCAGCGCCGCTTGGAGGATAACTTCATCGGATGGAAGACTTCTTCAGCGCCCCTTGGAGGATCACTTCTGCCGCTCCGGATCTCCTCTTCAGTTCCATCGGTGGCTCGGCTGAGTGAAGATGACTCAAGGTAGGATGATCTTCAGGGGATTAGTGTTAGGTTATTTTAAGGGGGGTTTGGGTTAGATTAGGGGTATTTGGGTGGTGGGTTTTAATGTTGTATTTTTCTTTTACAGGCAAAAGAGCAGTTTTCTTTGGGGCATGCCCCACAAAAGGCCCTTTTAAGGGCTGGTAAGGTAAAAGAGCTTTGAACTTTTTTAATGTAGAATAGGGTAGGGATTTTTTTTTTATTTTGGGGGGCTTTGTTATTTTATTAGGGGGCTTAGATTAGGTGTAATTAGCTTAAAATTGTTGTAATATTTTTTAAATGTTTCTAACTTATTTTTTTTATTTTTTGTAACTTTAATTGTAGTTTTTTTTAGTTAGTTTATTTAATTAATTTAATGATAGTGTAGTGTTAGGTTTAATTTTAACTTAGGTTAGGATTTATTTTACAGGTTATTTTGTATTTCTTTTAGCTAGGTAGTTATTAAATAGTTAATAACTATTTAATAACTATTCTAACTAGCTAAAATAAATACAAAGTTACCTGTAAAATAAATATAAATCCTAAAATAGCTACAATGTAATTATTAATTACATTGTAGCTATCTTAGGGATTATTTTACAGGTAAGTATTTAGTTTTAAATAGGAATAATTTATTTAATGATAGTGTAGTGTTAGGTGTAATAGTAACTTAGGTTAGTTTTTATTTTACAGGTAAATTTATCTTTATTTTAGCTAGGTAGCTATTAAATAGATAATAACTATTTAATAGCTATTGTACCTAGTTAAAATAAATTGAAAGTTACATATAAAATAAAAATAAATCCTAAAATAGCTATAATATAATTATTATTTATATTGTAGCTATATTAGGGTTTATTTCATAGGTAAGTATTTAGTTTTAAATAGGATTAATTTATTTAATAATAGAAATATTATTTAGATTTATTTAATTAATATTTAAGTTAGGGGGGTGTTAGGGTTAGTGTTAGACTTAGGTTTAGGGGTTAATAAATTTATTACAGTGGCGGCGGTGTAGTGGGGGCAGGATAGGGGTTAATAAATGTATTATAGGTGGCGACAGTGTAGGGGGGGCAGATTAGGGGTTAATAAATTTAATATAGGTTGCGGCGGGGTCCGGGAGCGGCGGTTTAGGGGCTAAACTATTTATTTAGTTGCGGCGAGGTGCGGGATCAGCAGGATAGGGGTTAATAACTTTATTATAGAGGGCGGCGGTATAGGGGGGGCAGGATAGGGGTTACTAGGTATAATGTAGGTGGCGGCGGTGTACGGGAGCGGTGGTTTAGGGGTTAATACATTTATAAGAGTTGCGGCGGGGTCTAGGAGGGGCGGTTTAGGGGTTAGTAACTTTATTGAGTTGCAGGGGGCTCCGGGGGCGCCGGTATAGGGGTAGAACAGTGTAGTTTAGTGTGGGTGCTTAGTGACAGGCTAGCAATAAAGCTGTAAAAAAGCCGAAGAGCAGCGAGATCGGATGAGTGATAACTATCACCATCCGCTGCTCATCGCCCCGTACTTGATGCGCGGCTTTTTGACAGATTTATTGATAACTTAGGCGAATTTTTTCAGGTCCTCGGCGGCGAAGGTAGGCGAGCTTAGGTGGGCGTATTGAACCAGCGAAGGCAGGAAAGTTGACACGTTGATAACTACCCCCCAAGATTCCAGCGTATTATCAGTTAAGCATTGATAAATCGGCCCCTAAGAGTTTAATGAAATAAGATGGTACAGAAAGGTTGTAGTGGTGGGAAGTAAAAAGGTCAGAAGGGGGGAGACTATAGGGTGGTGCAAAAGGTTGTGAATGATTAACTGATATTAATGTAATTAACATATGCTTTTGATTTCAATGTATTCTTTGAATTCTCTTTGGGGAAAAATTGTTCTAGTCCCTGTATGTTCTCTTGTCACAGTTAGCACTGAATGTTTCAATTATTGGCATTTTATAGCAGTGTAATTTTGTTAAAAATTAATACTTTGTGGGCTTCCCATTGGGCATTAATGCAACTCAACAAATTTCGTATCTGAATATTCAGACAAATTGAACATGGCCACGACCAAAATTCGTTTTCAACTGTCTAATCCCATTGATTTCTTCCACTCTAAGAGATTTTGGGAAGACTATGGGGCCGAATTATCAAGCTCCGAATGGAGCGTGATGCCCCTGTTTCCGCTCGAACCTTCAGGCTCGCCGGAAACAGCAGTTATGAAGCAGCGGTCTTAAGACTGCTGCTCCATAACTGGTCCACCTGCTCTGAGGCTGTGGACATCAATCCGCCCAATCTTACATGATCGGGCTCATTGACACCCCTGCTAGCGGCCAATCTGCAGGGTGCGGCATTGCACAAGCAGTTCACAAGAACTGCTTATGCAATGATAAATGCCGACAGCGTATGCTGTCGGTATTTATCGATGTCTGTCGGACATGATCCGCTGAGCAGATCATGTCGGGCAGACCGATGATAAATCGGCCCCTATATATCTTCTATATAAGATTTGGTTTAGCTTTTGATTATTTTGTTTAGATACCCATTCTTATGTCGGCATTTATTTGTTTAGATACACATTCTTATGTCAGCATTTATTTGTTTAGATACACATTCTTATGTCAGCATTTATTTGTTTAGATACACATTCTTATGTCAGCATTTATTTGTTTAGATACACATTCTTAAGTCAGCATTTATTTGTTTAGATACATATTCTTATGTCAGCATTTATTTGTTTGGATACACATACTTATGTCAGCATTTATTTGTTTAGATACACATTCTTAAGTCGGCATTTATCGATGTGAAGCGGACATGATAAGCTACATCGTATCATGCAGTGATGTGCAGTCACTAGAGGCAGGTGAGGCAGTGCTTCACCTCTCATATGGGCAAAAATATATATTTTTTTATTGGCTTTAAAAAATAAAAAAAATAAAAATTGCAATTTTGTTTTCCCCAGCATTTTTTTTTTTCACAGCTAGATGTTGTGCAATGGAGAGGCACAAGCAAGTCTGCCCACCATTACACAACATGCTGCGCCACCTACTGGATGAAAGTGGTTACGATCATTGCATGGCCCATAAGTGCTTTATTTGAGGCAGTCCTATTTGGGCTGACCCAATCCAGTGAGAGGCATTAGTAAGTGGAACTTAGGGTTGGGGCTGGATGTTAAATCATATAAAACAAAACAAAAACGGAAAAAAACAACTTTCATTTATTTTGTTGCTGTCCTGTGAAGCTGCCAGCTTTTGCTAAAGTGAAAAAGAGAGTTCTGTATTTCCCCTCTAAGTGCAGTGGAATGTTCCACTGTCACTTCCTTAATACAGACAGAGGCAGAGCAGGAAGAGAGATGCAGTCAATGAGCAGTGTTTTAGCCACATCTTAGTAAGTTCTGCAACCTTAGATTTCACTGAAAGGGATTCTGTTAGTGAAAATTATAATTTAATGAATGTGGTTTAGTGTTTTGTTTTGTTTTTTTACTGTTTTACAACAGTTAAAGGATCGTTTTTGTATTTTGTTTCCTCAAACTTTACACCCACTAACTTAGCAGCTTGCCTCTGTACTAATTTATAGTCTTACTTTCTGAACTCTCTGTAGCTCTGCTGTTTTATTACTTAAAAATGCAATGGTCCCTCTTCCCCCCCACCCTTGTGTGTGTGTGTGTCTATCCATCTCTCTTCTTATGTGTTGTTCTCCCCCATGGTCTCTTTCTCTCTGTCTCTCTTCCTCCCCCTCTGACTCTCTATTCCCTTATGTGTCTCTCTAACCCTTTGTGTTTGATTGTCTGTGTCTCTCTCTCTTTCTCTCTCTCTAACTCTCTGTGTGCGATTGTGTCTCTCTCTCTCACACCCTCTGTGTGTGATTGTATCTCTCTCTCTAACCCTCTGTGTCTCTCCCCCCATCTCTATCTCCCTCTCCCCCCGAGTGCTTTTCTGTGTTTCTTTCTACCTTTATTTATTTAATTAATGAATTGGTAGTGCCATCTGATAGTGTGGCTTTATTTAAAGGGGTGGGGTCAAGCGCCCCACCATCTTTAAATTTCACCAGCCGCCACTGGATCAAGACATTTTTATATTTACTGAATAATGAAAGAATCTATAAGCATAATTTGCAGCATTAAAGTAAAAAGTATGTTTTAAACATATTTTAACCCTTTGAGTGCTAATGACGGCTCTGAGCCATCACAGAGTTTCTCACTCTGGTGCTAATGACGGCTCAGAGCCGTCATGAGCACTCTCCCACCTTGAGGGAGATCTGGGGGCTCCTTACTGATCCTACCCCAGAGATCATGCCTGTAGAGTGACAGGCATCAACGGGGCTTCACGTGATGCACGGTGACGTCACACGCAATTACGTGATGACGTCACCGCGCAACTTTATTTATACTTAACAATGTTAAGTATAGGAGGAGGGGGCATGCTGCTTAGAAGCCTGTATCTCAGGCATCTAAGCAGCTACAGACCCCCAAGACCCATTGTTGGAAAGGTAATCGCCTAACCTTTCCAACAGTGTAAGTCTTGGGGGTCTGTAAAAAGAAATAAAAAAGTTTAAAACATTTTTTTCAAAAATTTCAAAAATAAAAATAAATAAATAAAATATTAGCACCCAGGTGGGAAATGGCTTAGCAGCCAAAGGGTTAATGGGCATGGATTTCTAGATCTCATAATCAGAGCTAGCATTTTGTTATCTGGCAAGTGTTTCTGTTACAATCCTTTAGACTAAAATCAGATGTTTACTAAGTTGACCAGTTTTCCAAGAAACCATTTAAAGGGACATGAAACCCATATGTTTTCTTTCATGATTTAGAAAGAGCATGCAATTTTAAATAACTTTCCAATTTACATCTAATATCTAATTTTCTTCATTCTTTTCATATCCTTTGTCGAAAATCATATCTAAATATGCTCAGTGGCTGCACATAGATACCTCATGTGATTGGCTCACCCATGTGCATTGCTATTTCTTCAACAAAGGATATCTAAAGAATGAAGGCGTATCCTAGCCACTGCCTCACCAGCCTCTGACATCACTGCACGTCACTGGTATCATGTCCGCTCACACATTAGTAAAGTGACCCCAAAATATTAATATTTTACATTCCCATGTTCTTCACATAGAGGAATATGTTCTATTTATTCATAAACATTGGAATATGAAATATTTCCAATAAATACATAGTTAAAAACTTTATTAAATATGAATATTGCATAAAAAATGTTTTTTCATGTTTTCAGCTACTTGACTGCAAAGAGCTCCAATGCACTTATATACCTATATATGTATACATATCCATTTATGTGTGTATATATGTCTTTAAATACATATATACACATATAAATACATAAATATGTACACACACATATATATACACACATTATCCCACAAAAGTGAGTACACCCCTCACATTTTTGTAAATATTTTATTAGATATTTTCATGTGAGTGTACAGCCTGTGTACAGCCAGTGTAAATTTGCTGTCCCCTCAAAATAACTCAACACACAGCTATTAATGTCTAAATCGTTTGCAACAAAAGTGAGTACACCCCTAAGTGGAAATGGTCAAATTGGGCCCAATTAGCCATTTTCCCTCCCCGTTATCATGTGACTCATTAGTGTTACAAGGTCTCAGGTGTGAATGGGTAGCAGGTGTGTTAAATTTGGTGTTATCGCTCTCACACTCTCTCATACTGGTCACTGGAAGTTCAACATGGCACCTCATGGCAAAGAACTCTCTGAGGATCTGAAAAGAATTGTTGCTCTACATAAAGATGGCCTAGGCTATAAGAAGATTGCCAAGACCCTGAAACTAAGCTGCAGCATGGTGGGCAAGACCATACAGCGGTTTCACAGGACAAGTTTCACTCGCCAGGCCTCGCCATGGTTGACCAAAGAAGTTGAGTACACATGCTCAGCGTCATATCCAGAGGTTGTCTTTGGGTAATAGACATATGAGTGCTGCCAGCATTGCTGCAGAGGTTGAAGGGGTGATGGGTCAGTCTGTCAGTGCTCAGACCATACACCGCACACTGCATCAAATCAGTCTGTATGACTCGTCCCAGAAGGAAGCCTCTTCTAAAGATGATGCACAAGAAAGCCAGCAAACAGTTTGCTGAAGACAAGCAGACTAAGGACATGGATTACTGGAACCATGTTCTGTGGTTCGATGAGACCAAGATAAACTTATTTGGTTCAGATGGAGTCAAGTGTGTGTGGCGGCAACCAGGTGAGGAGTAAAAAAACAAGTGTTTCTTGCCTACAGTCAAGCATGGTGGTGGGAGTGTCATGGTCTGGGCCTGGATGAGTGCTGCCGGCACTGGGGAGCTACAGTTCATTGAGGGAACCATGAATGACAACATGTACTGTGACATACTGAAACAGAGCATGATCCCCTCCCTTCGGAGACTGGGCCGCAGGGCAGTATACCAACATGATAACAACCCCAAACACACCTCCAAGACGACCACTGCCTTGCTAAAGAAGCTGAGGGTAAAGGTGATGGACTGGCCAATCATGTCTCCAGACCTAAACCCCATTGAGCATCTGTGGGGCATACTCAAACAGAAGGTGGGGGAGTGCAAGGTCTCTAACATCCACCAACTCTGTGATGTCATCATGGAGGAGTGAAAGAGGACTCCAGTGGCAACCTGTGAAGCTCTGGTGAACTCCATGCCCAAGAGGGTTAAGGCAGTGCTGGAAAATAATGGTGGCCACACAAAATATTGACACTTTGGGCCCAATTTGGACATTTCCATTTAGGGGTGTACTCACTTTTGTTGCTAACAGTTTAGACAGTAATGGGTGTGTGTTGAGTTATTTTGAGGGGACAGCAAATTTACACTGTTATACAGGCTGTACACTCACTAATTTACATTGTAGCAAAGTGTCATTTCTTCAGTGTTGTCACATGAAAAGATATAATAAAATAATCTCTCTCTCTAACTTCATGGTTTCTAGCACCCCACCCCACCCAGTTGCTCTCATTATAGTACATTGGAAGAGTGTATATAGCCAGAGAGGCTCATTCTTAGATGCATAGTTAAAGCAGGAATGTTACAACCCAGAAAGGCATCACATTGCAATGTTAGGACCAGTCAACATTGTGATACCTTGTAAGTTGGTGACTGGCTTAAAGGGACACTGAACCCAAATTTTTTCTTTCGTGATTCAGATAGAGCATGGAATTTTTAGCAACTTTCTAATTTACTCCTATTATCAAATTTTCTTCATTCTCTTGGTATCTTTATTTGAAATGCAAGAATGTAAGTTTAGATGCCGGCCCATTTTTGGTGAACAACCTGGGTTGTTCTTGCTGATGGTAGATAAATTCATCCACCAATAAAAAAAAGTGCTGTCCAGATTGCTGAACTAATAAAAAAGCTTAGATTACTTCTTTTTCAAATAAAGCTAGCAAGAGAACGAAGAAAAATTGATAATAGGAGTAAATTAGAACATTGCTTAAAATTGCATGCTCTATCGGAATCACAAAAGAAAAAATTTGGGTTCAGTGTCCCTTTAAGCAAAATATGGCCATATTGTGTGACTAAGATCCCAATTTTAAAATATGAGCTTAGGTGAATTTTTGCAATATTTAAAATGTTTTGATAAAATAGAAGTGGATGTGCGGCAATATTCTATTTTGAGTAATTATATGGTGGTTGCTTGCACCCCTAAGAAGTAATATTAATAAAATAATTTTGTATGGTGTGCAAAAACAACCCCAGACAATCGTGGACTCCTTGCCCAGTGTGCTTAGAGGAATGTGGCTGCACCTCACTGACGAGGCCCATAGGAGGCCGAAACGATTGTCTAGGGTTGTCATGTTCCTTATTGTTCCTTATTCAGAGGAGAATTGCCTGGTATTTGGGGCTGGACTGACCTTACTTGGCGGGATCAGTCTGATACTTCAGGAAAGTTTACCTCTGTGAAAAGCACACTGGTCTAAAAGAGGCTGCTTCCGGGTGGTAAATTGCCATAGAACTAGCTGATGATCTGTTGTTCGTTCCTGGTAGAGCGCTTCTCTCTTCATATATATAGATGTAAATGAATATAAACATATACGTTTGTAGATATGTACTGTATATCTGTGTATCTCTATACACCTGAGACCTCATTTCTTTGAGCCCTTATAATTTTTTATTGCAATTTTTTAAAAATAATTTTTATTAGACAGTGTTATTATGAGTGTAAAAATAATTTTTATTTGTTTTAAGCAACATTTTTATGTAGCGTAACAGTTAACCAGAGCTCTGAAGTGATATCCTGACACACATTAAATTCAAGTCCGCTCAAGGGAATGTGTTTACTTTCAACTTGTAATACGTGCGCTACTTCCGAGCCTTGATAACACCCTTTTTGCTTGTGCGCAGCAGTCAGCACACCACTCATAATCTAGTTGTTGAGGCTGGAGAGGCTGCAAGTGAATCTAACACAGTGAATCCAAAGTATCTGTCTCTTTAAATATGTCATTGTTATGAATTTAAAATGAGTTTTGATTAATAAAATGCTGGACTGATAGGTAATATCTGTAGCTAAAGGGTTAAAAAAAGATTGGTGTGTTAGCCAAATCTGAATGAGCAAAAATAGTTTCATTTTTGTCGAGTGGCTTTTATCTCAAGAGGCGGCCATAAGTTATAAATGTGACACTTAAAAATTCCTCACAGAAATCGCTTAAGTACTAGAAAATAATTGTACAACCCTCACTTTTCATGGCGTTTGAATATGTGCCACATGTCGCTGCAGTTACCATAGCAACCAGACTTTTTTTGGAATCGGATTTCAAGTAACTATCCATCATCTTCATAACTAAACTGCTGCACATTTCCTCATTTGGACAACTGTGCTTGATGGCACTCTGCATTCTGTTAAAAATCTATTTTTTTTTTATTTTGTTAGACATTTTTATTTGTAACATATGGGTTACAGGAGTACAAGTTTGACTACACGTCTTAATCTTTGAAAACCATTAAACATATAGGGGTAGATTATGAGTGGTGCACTATGAGGTTTTTGTAGCCGTTTGCGGGCAAGTTAAATTCCACCCATATTGCAAGCTAAAAGTACATTCAGAGCTGTGGTTAACTGTTACATGAGTCATAAAAGTGTCACAAAACACATCACAAATACATTTAAAAGTACAGCTACACTCATAATAACACTATCTAATAAAAAAATAGTTTAAAAACAATTGCAATAAAAAGTTATAAGTGCTCAAAGATATTAGATGCCAGGTGTTAGAAAAAAACAGGCCAAAAGTGCTTTTACATAGGGATCCATAGGAACACGTATAAATATATGTATGTATACAAATATATATGTATGTATTTCTATACATGTATGTATTTATATGTGTATATATATGTATGTACATGCATATATGTGTATATATATATGTATGTACTTGTACAGGTATATGTGCATATATGTATTTACAGGCATATATTTATATGTGCATATATGTATTTACAGACATATATTTATATGTGCATATATGTATTTACAGACAAATTTATATGTGCATATATATATTTACAGACATATATTTATATGTGCATATATGTATTTACAGACATATTTATATGTGCATATATGTATTTACAGGCATATATTTATATGCGCATATATGTATTTACAGACATATATTTATATGTGCATATATGTATTTACAGACATATATTTATATGTGCATATATGTATTTACAGACATATTTATATGTGCAAATATGTATTTATAGACATATATTTATATGTGCATATATGTATTTACAGACATATATTTATATGTGCATATATGTATTTACAGACAAATTTATATGTGCATATATATATTTACAGACATATATTTATATGTGCATATATGTATTTACAGACATATTTATATGTGCATATATGTATTTACAGACATATATGTATATGTGCATATATGTATTTACAGACATATATTTATATGTGCATATATGTATTTACAGACATATTTATATGTGCAAATATGTATTTATAGACATATATTTATATGTGCATATATGTATTTACAGACATATATTTATATGTGCATATATGTATTTACAGACAAATTTATATGTGCATATATATATTTACAGACATATATTTATATGTGCATATATGTATTTACAGACATATTTATATGTGCATATATGTATTTACAGACATATATGTATATGTGCATATATGTATTTACAGACATATATTTATATGTGCATATATGTATTTATAGACATATTTATATGTGCATATATGTATTTACAGACATATATTTATATGTGCATATATGTATTTACAGACATATATTTTTATGTGCATATATGTATTTACAGACAAATTTATATGTGCATATATGTATTTACAGACATATATTTATATGTGCATATATGTATTTACAGACAAATTTATATGTGCATATATATATTTACAGACATATATTTATATGTGCATATATGTATTTACAGACATATTTATATGTGCATATATGTATTTACAGACATATATGTATATGTGCATATATGTATTTACAGACATATATTTATATGTGCATATATGTATTTACAGACATATTTATATGTGCAAATATGTATTTATAGACATATATTTATATGTGCATATATGTATTTACAGACATATATTTATATGTGCATATATGTATTTACAGACAAATTTATATGTGCATATATATATTTACAGACATATATTTATATGTGCATATATGTATTTACAGACATATTTATATGTGCATATATGTATTTACAGACATATATGTATATGTGCATATATGTATTTACAGACATATATTTATATGTGCATATATGTATTTATAGACATATTTATATGTGCATATATGTATTTACAGACATATATTTATATGTGCATATATGTATTTACAGACATATATTTTTATGTGCATATATGTATTTACAGACAAATTTATATGTGCATATATGTATTTACAGACATATATTTATATGTGCATATATGTATTTATAGACATATATTTATATGTGCATATATGTATTTATAGACATATATTTATATGTGCATATATGTATTTATAGACATATATTTATATGTGCATATATGTATTTACAGACAAATTTATATGTGCATATATGTATTTACAGACATATATTTATATGTGCATATATGTATTTACAGACATATATTTATATGTGCATATATGTATTTACAGACATATTTATATGTGCATATATGTATTTACAGACATATATTTATATGTGCATATATGTATTTATAGACATATATTTATATGTGCATATATGTATTTACAGACATATATTTATATGTGCATATATGTATTTATAGACATATATTTATATGTGCATATATGTATTTACAGACATATATTTATATGTGCATATATGTATTTATAGACATATATTTATATGTGCATATATGTATTTACAGACATATATTTATATGTGCATATATGTATTTATAGACATATATTTATATGTGCATATATGTATTTACAGACATATATTTATATGTGCATATATGTATTTATAGACATATATTTATATGTGCATATATGTATTTACAGACATATATTTATATGTGCATATATGTATTTATAGACATATATTTATATGTGCATATATGTATTTACAGACATATATTTATATGTGCATATATGTATTTATAGACATATATTTATATGTGCATATATGTATTTACAGACATATATTTATATGTGCATATATGTATTTATAGACATATATTTATATGTGCATATATGTATTTACAGACATATATTTAAATGTGCATATATGTATTTATAGACATATATTTATATGTGCATATATGTATTTACAGACATATATTTATATGTGCATATATGTATTTACAGACATATATTTATATGTGCATATATGTATTTATAGACATATATTTATATGTGCATATATGTATTTACAGACCCCTGCATTTCTGTCAGATAATGCACCACTTCACCCAGAAAATTGTTGCAATTACAAATGTTTAGGCATTCTTATATTTATTTCTTCCGTTTATATTGGTATGACACAAAAAAAGTGGAGAAACCCCCCCCAAATCTGACACATTCCACGCAAAGCTCCAAAAATGGACTGGACAAAATTATTGGCACCTTCTCAAAATTGTAAGAAATAATTGTATTCCAAGTTTGTGATGCTCCTGTAATTTGTAATTAAAGGGACAGTCAAGTAAAAAAAAACCTTTAATTATTTAAATAGGGCATGTGATTTTAATCAACTTTCCATTTTACTTTTATCACCAATTTTGCTTTGTTCTCTTGGTATTCTTAGGTGAAAGCTAAACCTAGGAGGTTCATATGCTAATTTCTTTGACCTTGAAGACTGCCTCTAATCTGAATGCATTTTGACCACTAGAGGACATTAGTTCATGTGTTTCATATAGATAACATTGAGCTCATGCACGTTAAGTGACCTAGGAGTGAGCACTAATTGGCTAAAATGCAAGTCTGTCAAAATAACTAAAATAAGGGGGCAGTCAGCAGAAGCTTAGATACAAGGTAATTACAGAGGTAAAATGTGTATTATTAAAACTGTGTTGGGTATGCAAAACTGGGAAATGGGTAATAAAGGGATTATCTTTCTTTTTAAACAACAAAAATTCTGGTGTTGACTGTCCCTTTAAACTCACCTGTATCAATAAACAGGTGCTGACAATATAGAAATCACACCAGCAACCAGATAAAATGGTGAAAAATGGACTCAACCTTTCTGTTGTGTGTCTCTGTTTGCCACACTGAGCAATAGGGTTGCCACATTAGCCATGCTTTCCTGGACACTTATGAGTTACACATGCTGCAGGGTGTGCAGGGAGGAACATGTATTGTGTTTATGGACAGCACTATTCATATTCCTCCCTGCACACCCTTCAGCATGTGTAACTTATAAGTGTTCTGTATTTTAAGGGACGGGTGGTAACCCTACAATGGAGAAGAGCAAGAGCAGCAAAGAATTGTCTGAGGATTTGAGAACAAAAATTGTGGAAAAGCATGGACAATCTCAAGGTTACAAGTCCATCTCCAGAGATCTTAATGTTCCTGTTTTCCTGTGAGCAACATTGTCAAGAAGTTTAGAGCCCATGGCACTGTAGCTAATCTCCCTGGACGTGGATGAAAGAGAAAAATTGATCAAAGATTGCAACGAATTGTTCGACTGGTGGATAAAGAACCTCAATCAACTTCCAGACAAATTCAAGCTGACCTTCAGACACAGGGTACAAATGTGTCAGCTCGCACTATATCTGAATGAAAAGGGACGCTATGGTAGGAGACTTAGTAGGACCCCACTGCTGACACAGAAACATAAAAAAGGCAGATTGGAGTTTGCCAAAACTTACCTGAGGAAGCCAAAATCCTTTTGGTAAAATGTGCTGTGGACAGACGAAACATAATTACAGCTTTTTGGTAAAGCCCATAATTCTACTGTTTTTAGAAAAATAAATGAGGCTTTTAAAGGAAAGAATACAGTCCCTACAGACAAATATGGTGGAGGTTCACTGATGTTTTGGGGTTGCTTTTTTGCTTCAGGCACTGGATGACTTGACTGTGTGCATGGTATTATGAAATCTGGAGACTACCAAATAATTCTCTGGTGCAATGTTAGGCCCGGTGTACTAATTTCAAAAATCTTAAATTATTTAACAAATCAGTTATGCACATATCACAGTAATATTTATGTAAAAAAAAGAAAAGGTAAAATGCAAAGAGATATATTCATATATTGTATTTTTTTTAAAACCATAAGTATATTTTACCAATGCTCTGGTATTACTACTAATCCATTAAAGTATATATCTATTAAAGGGACATAATACCCATAGACAAAATCACTTGAAAGTGATGCAGCATAACCGTAAAAGCTGACAAGAAAATATCACCTTAGCATCTCTATGTAAAAAAGATGATATTTTACCTCAAAATCTCTTCAGCTCACCAGAGTAAGTGCTGTGTAAACAGTTATACTTCAGCTGCTGTAAAGTTGCAAGATGAGAAGAAAAAAAAACAATAGCCAATCAGCATCAGCAGTGCCAAGGTAATGCTTTGCCTTTGCTGCGATCTCATGAGAATTTATTCATCTGAATAGGAAAACAACATGACTGTGCCTGCACATGACAGATGCACACTCACTTGCAAGTCCTGGGACAAGCATCCTGAGTGGCTGCTTAAAGTCTCTTTACAGTGGGGTGTGAATACTTAGGGAATGTTCAGGCGATATTTTCTACTCAGCTTTTTAAGCTGTGCTGCATCACTTTCATGTACATTTGGGTATCATTTCCCTTTAAGTTAAGCTTTGTATTTATAATATTTAATTGTGACATATATACCAAACTAATAATAAATGTAAGTTAGAATGCTTATTGTAAAAAAAACAATGCAATCTTATAGCTTACAACACAAACATTCTACTTTTTAACTTTCGAGTTTTGAATCCACCGATAGGAAGAAAAGATGTAGTGACAGCTTATAAATGTTAGTAGATTTGTAGCAAGCAGCCATGCATTCAGAAATCCCATTACATTTTCATTTCATGATTCAGATAGAGCATGTGATTTTAAACACCTTTCTAATTTACTTCTATTACTAATGTTTCTTCATTCTCTTGGTATCTTCTGTTGAAAAGCAGGGACGTAAGCTTAGGAGCCGGCCCATTTCAGAAACACTATATGGCAGCAGTTTTGCAAGAATGTTTCCATTTGCAAGAGCATTAGAGGGCAGCACTATTTCCTGTCCTGTAGGGCTACAGATGCTACCTAGGTATCTTTTCAACACAGAATATCATGAGAACTAAGCAAATTTGATAATAGAAGTAAATTGGAAACGTTTTTAAAATGTTCTGCTCTGTCTGAATCACAAAAGAAAATGTTTGGGTTTCATATACGTTTACCTTTGCTTTAAGGAAAACAGACTGGTGATCCTCCGCCCCCAGCTCCTGCTGTAGTTAGCACAGCGATGATAAATCCGACTTCCTCCAATCGTTGTGTGCCCCCTTTGGCGTCCAGTTCATGGGGCAACTCAACGATTGGAGGAAGCCGGATTCGTCATCGATCTGCTAACTACAAAAGGAGCTGCGGGGGGAGGATCTCTGGTCTGCTTTCCATAAAGAAATATAAGAATTTTAAAAAGTTAAAGTGCCCCTGTTTTTAAGATTAGTTTTAGATACCGGGCACCTAATCATTAAACTTTACAATCACCTTAAAGTGTTGTATTTTGCTTTCATAGAAATTATAGAGATCCCTTAACTATTAACCTTAATTTGCTTTTTCAAATAGGCTGTTAAGTGGGGTGTTGATTATTTGTGATTAAGTACTTGACTGTAATTTTAATCATTATTTGAAATAAAGATTTCTATCCAACACAATAAAGTATGGATATTACCTTTTTTCTATGTTCAATAAAAATGCAAGGGAATTAATCTCCAATGGCAAAATATGTAAAGTAAATAGTCCTGTAGGTTTATTGTTTTTTTTATTTATTATATATTTATACAGTATATTTTATTATATATTTTTTTGCAAACTAAAATATTATACAGCACTGCCCTCAAGTGGTAGTGAGGCAAACTGCAAATAAATTTACAGGGATTTAAAAGTGCAAAAAAGAAAATATGTTAGAGTATGTTATTTCACTATTGCTTATATACTCTATTTGTTTAACCCTTGCAAAATTATTAAATACATAGTTACAGTCAGCTCCAGAGCAGCAATATACTACCAGGAGTTAGCTAAACACATCTAATGAGCTAAAGACAAGAGACAAATGTGTGAAGCTTCAAATCCCCAGCTAGCTCCCAGTTGTATAGGATATTTACATATTGTTTTTCAGCAAGATTCCAAGAGAACAAAGTGAATTTAAAACTTGTGTCATAAAAGTGTGTCATAATTATATGCTCTGTCTGAATCGTTTCAACTTCCCTATCCCTTTAATAGTGATGGAAATAGACACACCTAATAAGAAAAATAATATTGTTATAAAAGACAAACACACACAAAAAAAAATGATTTTGTTTTATCCGATATTCCTTAAGGACATCTTTCAGAATATTTTTTTTAGGTCAGCAGAGGAGCAGCACTAAAAAGGAGTAGATGTTAAAGTAATAGCTATTGCTACTGCTACAAGCCAACAGCATTTTTTACCTTTTTTTAATGCGACAAGCACTCGCCATGAACAAAAGTGACGCTTACGTACTTATTCACTAACACGAGAATAGTGTAAATTTGAATATTTCAGCCTTTTCCATCTTTAAAATAATTAACCACAAAAAAAAGTATCAACAATTTTTTCGTTGTTGCATATGTGTATTTATTCATTTATTTGTCAGAGGTCGCTCATTTATTGTTTTCAGACAAATGCAACTAATATGAGTGCATGTGTTGTAATTATATGACAGTCATTTGACTCATAGGTTATGGTCCAATCCTAGAGGTGGAAATAAATATAAGATACTGGGAAAAAATGAATTGTTTTGGATATACCGACTCAAAACTAGAGGTCCCAATGGCCTAAATTTAGAATGGGATATTAGTTATTTTATTTAAAATTTAAAATATTTTTATGTATATTCAATTTACATAGTAGTCCACTTGCTTCTGACTTAATCAGGGGCATGTTTTAGAGAAAATGCCATGTATTTATATGCGTACATGTACATATTCATTTACATGGGTGTACAAATATGCATATGCTTGGTTTATCAAGTTTCTTCATATAAAATATGTCAATGTATTAACACTATGGGTCATGTATTCATTAAGTGTTGTATGGGGAATGTAAAGTCATGGGCTAATATTGTTTGCCTCCTGCTTAATTGGTTATGATAACATCAGTGAGAACATTTGTTTATTAATTGTTATTATTTTTTATATTTGTTTTTGCCTTGTGATATTATGATGCGGTATAGGACTTATTCAAACCTTTTTTCATTGTATCAGGTTTCTTATGGTTTTTCATATATTGTGTGGTACTAATATCTGGTCTTTGCCGCATGATGATATATACCTGTATATACACACGCATTCTAGGCAGTGTATTCCTGCTATATGTGGTTTAATTGCATAGTTGATGAATTGTGTAGTATAAAGCAAGGCAATAAATATAAGTATACTTTAACCATTAATTTGTCATTTTGCATATTGAGAACATATAATAACCGTGGCATATTTTATTTTAAATATATTCTTTTAATGTTCTTGTTGTAATGAAGTTTTGACATTAAATAGTTACTATGACTAGTATATAAGAGGGTCATATGTGTACTATCCTTAGTCTATGAGGAAGCGCCACTAGGGGGCACAAAACGCGTCTGACGATTTGTCCATGTTTGTACGTTTTGCCATTCTGTTGAATAAAGTCTCTCTTTTCCATCATACTGCTGTGCTGCTGGACTTTTTCGACTTTGGATTTGCTTCTGCAGTTGGTTCACTGCATCCCTGGCATTGCACCCTGCCTCTGTGTTTGGAGATCGTGGCTGCTGTTTCTGCCGTATCGCTGGTTGACGGTCGTGGTGGTGTCTGACGTCATCACCACGAGCCCTGCATCGGGTGCTGACTGCTGGGTTTGGAGCATCCGCTTCTACTATTGCCCTTACAAAATTGGAATTGATTGGGGCCTGTCTCACTCACCTTTATTGGCAATAAGATCCGCAACTCGGGACTGAGGAAAGGATTAAGTTTACATGTTGACACATCACACCAGAGTAGGTAAATCTTTTTTTTTTGTCATTTATTTGTACATGAACTGTATTAAAAAAGACAAGAAAAAGTAATGTACAAACGCTCTGGGTAACTTATGTCTCATTTGGAAAATACAATGAGTTGGAGATACTTTCAAATGCTGTGCTATTTGTAACGGAACAATTTGATCCCTAGAAGGTTGTGTGTACTCGATAAAGTGTGTATACAACACATGCAGCACCTGATCAAACTCTGATAGGTTAAAGCAGTATTTGCATTGATATATGCAATAAGGCAAAGTACAAACATGGATTTGGATAACACGGTTTTATCAAGTTCTCTTTATAATACAGAGGCAAGGAAGGTGTTGTTTAAACGTGTATTCTCAGCAGAACGACATGAAGGATTCAGTCCCTGCATGGAATCACAAAAGCCCATTTAAAGCCCTTGAAAAATTATTGGTTGCTGATTTAAGGTTGACATGGAACATAGAGGCTTTTGAGCACTATGTAGAGCTCAGCAGAATTCCACTGGGATTGAGATTGAACAAATTCCATACTTTGAAGTGGAAAATCTTGACATCATCATAGGGCGCCATGTACTAAGCATCGAAGTGACCCTTCGTCTGTATTTCTGCGTCAAAATTCGCTCACGATCTGCATCTCTTAGTTACCAATCTGCGATCGAATTGAAAAACCACTATTTTTCATCAGCGATCGTAATTTTACGCAACTAATCGTTCCTAACCCTTTTTCCACTTACTACATGATCGATCGCACGGAAATTTGCTCTAATCGGAAATTATCAATGTTACAAGTAATCCGTCCGCTACAACTTTCACTCTAACTTCACGTGATTTGCTTTGCGACCATTTAGGTAGCGAATACATTAGAAAACTATAGGGGGTATCAAACTGACGCCAGGTTGAAGTACTTAAGTGAAAGGACTAGACTATAATAGTTTCATTATTGTTTTTTGGATCACTGAATGAAGATGGAGACACTTTTACATATGTTTCTATTCAGATTGATTCAATTACGAGGAAGAAGGGCTATACAGGCACCAGTTGAAAACAATGGATTTCAAAGAAGGAGAGGTTGAAGACTGAGAGTCCCTAGAGTTTTCCTTCCACGTATGGGTTTGGAAGTCATTTCTGATCGGGAGATTATCCAGATATTCCGTTTGGACAGAGAAGCTATTATGGAACTTTACAATGAAATAGCAGGAGCCTATGACAGCGCGTTCACAAGCCATACCCGGACTATTAAAACTGTTGGCAGCCTTACACTTTTTTGCCACTGGTTAATTCCATGCTGTGTCTAGCGTTATAATTGGCATCAGCCAGTCTGCTTTTTTGAGACCTAACCAAAGTCATTGATGCATTGATGGTGGTCTTTCCTAGGTACGTGTGCCTTCCATCGACTCCTGAAGATTGGCAATCTGTGAAATCTAACTTTTATAGAATGTCAGGAATGCCCAATGTCCTTGGAGCCATCGATTGCACACATATGACAGTCAAACCAGCACGAGAACGTGAGGAAGTTTACCGAAACCAAAAACAGTACCATTCTCTCAACGTTCAGATGGTGTGTGACCATAACATGAAAATAATCAGTGTCCGATCTAACTTCACTGTATCCTGCCATGATTTGTATATCTTGCATCAGTCTGGTTTATATCATAAGTTTGAGGAGGGAGAAATGCCTGAAGGATGGCTGTTAGGTAAATAAATCATTTTTTTTAAGCTATGTAAAATAAGTGTAGTTGTATTTGAATTGTCACTTTTATTATGTTATTGAGTTTGATGATGATATATGTAACTCAAGAACATACTTAATTGACTTTAAATTTATCATCTTTATCATATTATAAATGTTAATCTTTATAATTTTTAATTTTTCATAGGAGACGCTGGTTATTTCAGTAGAGAATGGTTATTCACACCACATAATAATCCTCAAAGAAGATGTGAGGTTAAATTCAACAAGGTACACAGATCCACCCAAGGAATCATCGAGAGAGCTTTTGGATTGTTAAAAATGCGCTTTTGTTGTCTTGACAATTCAGGTGGTGTGATGCATAAGGCTACAGAAAAAGTTGCAAAAACAATTCTGGTATGCTGTATTCTTCATAACATAGCAATAAGAAGAGGATGTGAAATTGAGGATGCTAACGAAATCTCCTTTGCAATGATGCACGAACAAGACAGGCCATTAACGCCAAAAATTATGTTGCCGAAAACTATTTTAATGATTGATTTCATAAATATAGTTTATTCACGTGATTTATATTTTTATGTCATTAAAATTATTTATTTTTTAGTTAAATTGTGAATTTGTGAATAAAAAGATTTTTTTTCATCTCAGAAATTGTGAGTGTGCATTTATTTTCTTTTTTTTCTTTTTTTATTTTAACTGACTGATGTTATTCAAAAAGATTATTTGAATAGATATCCTTAGATGATTAAAATATCACTATACACATATGTATTTAGTTTTTGAAGGATAACATAGAATACCAGTCTTATTTTTTCTAACATCGAAATAGATGTGAAAGATATATAAAGGCTATGAATTCAAATTAGTAGCTATTATTTAAAAATTAAAAAAAAATCTAATATCGACTTCTTTATTAGCCCATGCTGCTAATGTGCGTATATAACCATTAAAAATCAATATCAATACATTTTTTAAAGATGTCACATTAACGATTGATTAATAATCAAAGTTTCTTTTTCATTTCAAATATACAGATTAAATAATAACTATATAAACAAAAAACTAATAACGATCTATAATTACATGACTCTCTATACTACATTACAAACTAATATAAAATATACTATTGATAACTATATTGAACTTAGACTAACAATTCTACTGAAAACTTAAATTACATTTAACATTAATTATTATTCAAATATTTTTGTTTTCATCGGATAAAAAAAAAAGCTAGACTTACAATAAATAGTACAACTTGAAAATTAATTTATGTAAATATTTCGAACATTTTACTAAAATATAATAATTGTTTTAGAAACACTGAATAACGCAAGATTTAAAAGCTTTATAGATGCAACACACCCATTTAGAAAGTTGCTATGCGACCAGGAAGGATGAAGAGACTTACACCATTCACATCTGGGGAAATGATAATTCTAGTGTATGTGATTGACCGATATTTTCCAAAACGCTTAGGGGGTGTCCGAGGAGTCATGCAAGATGAAAGGGACAAAACTATATATGAAATGATACACAGAATGTATCGTGTATCAAAAATTTAAAGGACCAGACGTCAGTGTTTGAGACGCTACAATGATATTAGACATAGAGAACCACAATATTACCAATCCATTAGGAGCCTTCTAAGGACATGTACGTTTATTAAATTGTTTTTAGATTAATATTAGGTTGTGCGCTATTTAGATATCATTGTGCACTTTCCTGTGTTGCTATACATGTGTCAGGGTGCCAGGAATCAGACTGAGACGAGAAGTGCAAAAATAATAACACCTTTATTAATAGCAAAAAATAATAAACAGTCCACAAGTCAAATAACAAGCCAGGAGTCAAAACCAGAGCTGATAGTCAGATGAGCCGAGTCAGGAGCCAAAGCGAATAGTCAGACGAGCCGGAATCAGGAACAAGGAAAACAGTAGAGTCAGGAACAAGCCAGGGATCAGGAACCAGGAAGGACGTCAGGCAGCCAGGTAATACACAGGAACTCTCACAAACAGGTCTGAGACAACGCAAAGGCAAAGCATACTGAACAGAGGCCCTTTAAATAATAAGTGATGATATCACAATTCTGAGACTGCATCCTGTCTCACATGGATGATGCACACCAGTCTGGCCATAAAAGGAAGTGTAGGAAATGAGCAGCATCCCCCACAATGCACCATAGTCAGGAAGAGAGGTGAGTAAAATGGCTGCCAGCAGCACATGGCAAACAACAGGGAAAAAACCCTGACAGTACCCTCCCCTCAACGACCCCTCCTCCGCGGGAGGACAAAAGGCTTATTGGGGAAACGGGCATGGAAGGCACGGAGGAAGGCGGGAGCATGAACATCAGAGGAGGGAACCCAAGAATGCTCCTCCAGACCGTAGCCCCTCCAGTGAACCAAATACTGTACACGGCCCCTGGACATACAAGAGTCAATAATGCTGCTGACCTCATACTCTTCATGGTTGTCAACAAAGATAGGATGGGGATGAGGCATCACAGTGGTAAACCAATTACAAACCAATGGTTTCAAGAGGGAGACATGAAAAACATTGGAGATGCGCATAGCAGGAGGAAGGTCAAGAGCGTAGGCCACAGGATTAACCCGTCGGAGAATTTGAAAAGGACCAACATAACGGGGAGCCAATTTATTGGAAGGTAAACGAAGGTTCAAGTTGTGGGAGGACAGCCAAACTCTCTCACCAACCTGGTAAGAAGGTGCGGGCAGACCCCTACGATCAGCCTGGAACTTTTGGCGCTGCATAGAATGATGAAGGCAATCCTGAATCTGCACCCACGTGGAACAGAGTTGCCAGAGATGCTCCTCCAAAGCCGGAATACCCTGAGACATGAATGAATCAGGCAACAAGGATGGTTGAAACCCATAATTAGCCATGAACGGGGATAACTTGGAGGAAGCATTAATAGCACTATTACGAGCAAACTCTGCCCAAGGTAACAGTTCAGACCAATTATTGTGGTGATCTGAGACATAGCAACGGAGGAACTGTTCCAGAGCTTGATTAGACCGTTCCGCAGCCCCATTGGATTGAGGGTGATATGCTGAGGAGAAGGAAAGCTGGATCCCCATTTGAGCACAAAAGGAACACCAAAATCTGGAGACAAACTGGCTACCCTGATCCGACACTATCTCCTTGGGTAACCCATGTAAACGGAAGACCTCCCGGGCAAAAATCGAAGCAAGCTCCTGAGCGTTAGGCAGCTTCATCAAGGGAATGCAATGTGACATTTTAGAAAAACGGTCAACCACCATAAGGATAACAGTATTGCCATTGGAAACAGGGAGCTCGACAATGAAGTCCATGGAAAGATGTGTCCAAGGACGCTCACCATTAGCAATAGGTTGAAGAAGACCCACAGGAAGACGTCAAGTCTTATTCTGTGCACAAACTGAGCAGGAGGCAACATACGCAGCAATATCAGAATGAAGACCTGGCCACCAGAATTGTCGAGTAACAGACCAAATCATTTGGTTCTTGCCTGGGTAACCTGCGGCTTTAGGATAGTGGTAAGTGTGCAAAAGTTTAGTTCGAAGATTCTCAGGAACAAAACACTTACCACTAGGTTTCTCAGGAGGTGCATTGGTTTGTGCAGCCAGGATCTCCTCCCCCAAGGGAGAAGTCAAATTAGTACGTATGGTAGCCAAAATATGGTCAGGAGGTATAACAGGAGTAGGTACAGACTCCTCCTTGGACAGAGGCGAAAATTTTCGAGAGAGGGCATCAGCCCTAACATTCTTACTACTAGGCAGGTAGGAGACCACATAATTAAACCGAGACAAAAATAGCACCCATCTGGCCTGTCGGGGCGACAAACGTTTTGCTTCAGATAGATAAGTTAAATTCTTGTGGTCAGTAAGAATGAGCACTGGCACGCTAGTACCCTCGAGAAGATTCCTCCATTGCTTGAGTGCCAAAATTATGGCCAGTAATTCCCTGTCGCCAATTTTATAATTGCACTGCAATGAAGACAATTTCTTAGAGAAGAAACCACATGGATGCAAGGAACCGTCAGGCGTAGGACGTTGAGACAAGAGGGCACCTACTCCAGACGCATTGACCTCAAGAACGAAAGGCAGGACAGGGTTAGGATGAACCAGAACTGGAGCGGCAGCAAAGGCAGTCTTAAGACTATCAAAGGCCTTAATGGCAGTAGGTGACCAATGGAGTGGATCATTCTCTTTACGGGTCATGTCTGTGATAGGTTTGACCAAGGAAGAAAAGTTTTTAATAAACTTTCTATAGTAATTGGCGAACCCCAAAAAACATTGAATAGACCGAAGATCAACTGGGCGAGGCCACTGCAGAACTGCAGATAACTTGTCAGGATCCATGGAGAACCCTGCAACGGAGATAACATAACCTAGGAAGGTTACTTGAGTCTGATGGAACTCACATTTCTCGAGTTTCCAAAACAGGCCGTTCTCACGTAGTCTCTGAAGAACCTGTGTAACATCAGAATGATGAGCCTCAAGTGTGGGTGAGTGTATGAGGATGTCGTCTAAGTACACCACAACACACTGTTGCAACATATCTCGTAGGACATCATTAATAAATTCCTGAAAAACAGCAGAAGCATTACATAGGCCAAAGGGCATTACAAGATACTCATAATGCCCGCTCCTAGTGTTAAATGCTGTTTTCCATTCGTGACCCTCCTTAATCCTAACGAGATTGTACGCTCCTCTAAAATCAAGTTTTTGTAAAGACCGTAGCTCCCTTGAGGCGGTCAAAGAGTTCCGTAATGATTGGAATAGGGTAAGCATTCTTAATGGTAAGATGATTAAGACCCCTATAATCGATACATGGTCTTAACTTGCCACCCTTTTTCTTCACAAAGAAGAAGCCAGCCCCTGCAGGAGAGCAGGATTTGCAGATGATTCCCCGTGACAGAGCATCGGCAACATACTCCTCCATAGCACAACTATCTGCAACAGACACATCAAACACGTCTAGGAACTCTCTGTACTCCTCTGGCAATTGAGATACCAAAGAAGTGCACAAGACTTTAACTGGTTTCCGAAGACAAGTGGAAATACATTGCGGGGACCACAACAAAATTTCAGACCTGCGCCAGTCGAGACTGGAATTGTGCTTTTGGAGCCAGGGATAACCCAGAACAACCGGAAAATGCGGAGAGTTTATCACCTGGAACTGGAGGGTTTCAAAATGGAGAGCCCCAACAGCCATGGACAATGGAGCAGTTTTGTGAGTAACGAGTGCAGGCTGAAGGGGCCTGCCATCAATGGCCTCAATAGCAAGTGGAACGGACCGAGGCAAAACAGGAATGGAGTGCTTTGATACAAAAGCACTGTCAATGAAATAGCCCGCAGCACCGGAGTCAACAAGAGCCTGAGTGACTATGGAGGAGTCCACCCAGGAAAGGACAACCGTGACAAAAAGTTTCTCCTTAAGTGGTTCCGGGGATGAGGATAAACCACCCAAGGTCTGCCCCCGACAGGACCTTAGGTTTAAACGTTTCCCGGCTGTGTAGGACAAGACTTCAAAAGGTGGCCCTGTAACCCACAATAGAGGCAGAGCCCCTCCCTCCTCCTAAAGGCCCTCTCCGCCGTGGAGAGACGCGTGAATCCCAACTGCATTGGCTCAGCAGTACCTGGTGACTCAGGACCCGGAGGCATGGGAGGAGAGTGAGGCATGGGTGGGAACGAACACATAGGAGACAACGGAACAGGAGGCTTCCGCAAGCGCTCCTTTAAAGAGGGCCTCTCTCTGAGTGTGATGTCAATTAGGATAAAAAAAGACACCAATGCCTCGAGATCCTCTGGTAAATCTCTGGCAGCAACTTTGTCTTTAATCGCATCAGAGAGCCCATGAAAGAAGGCGGCAACAAGGGCTTCATTGTTCCAACCTACCTCTGCGGCAAGCGTACGGAACTGAATAGCATACTAAGCAATAGATCTTGTACCCTGCTGAATGGACATGAGTCGTTTAGCAGCAGAGGAGGAGCGAGCCGGAACATCAAATACCCTTCGAAAGGAGGCCACAAATTCAGGGTAATTTGAAATCACAGGTTTATTAGTCTCCCACAAGGGATTAGCCCAGGCAAGAGCTGTGTCAGAGAGTAACGAGATGAGAAATCCCACCTTAGCTCTGTCAGAGGGAAACGCCTGAGGTAACATCTCAAAGTAAATGCCCACCTGGTTCAAAGACCCTCTGCACTGAATATTATCGCCTCCATATTGCTGAGGTAGAGGTGCAGAACCGGACATGCTCCTGGTAGGCATAGGTGCAGCAACAGAAACAGGAGCAGCCATAACATGCAGGACACTTTGGTCCAAATGTGCAGTGCAAGTAAGCAGGGTTTGCAGGGCTAGTGCAAATTGATCCAAGCGGTGATCCTGTTCATCCATCCTGGAAATGATGGGAGGTAAAGGTGGATTATTACCACCATCAGTATTCATGGCCTTTGCGTAATGTCAGGGTGCCAGGAATCAGACTGAGATGAGAAGTGCAAAAATAATAACACCTTTATTAATAGCAAAAAAATTATAAACAGTCCACAAGTCAAATAACAAGCCAGGAGTCAAAACCAGAGCTGGTAGTCAGACGAACCGAGTCAGGAGCCAAAGCGAATAGTCAGACGAGCCGGAATCAGGAACAAGGAAAACAGCAGAGTCAGGAACAAGCCAGGGATCAGGAACCAGGAAGGACGTCAGGCAGCCAGGTAATACACAGGAGCTCTCACAAACAGGTCTGAGACAACGCAAAGGCAAAGCATACTGAACAGAGGCCCTTTAAATAATAAGTGATGACATCACAATTCTGAGACTGCATCCTGTCTCACATGGATGATGCACACCAGTCTGGCCATAAAAGGAAGTGTAGGAAATGAGCAGCATCCCCCACAATGCACCATAGTCAGGAAGAGAGGTGCGTAAAATGGCTGCCAGCAGCACATGGCAAACAACAGGGAAAAAACCCTGACAACATGACCTTAACATGAATATATTTCTTAAAGGCACAATAATAACTATATTGGAATTGTTATCTATCTATACATGGAATCTATCTATACATGGAATTGTTATCAACTTTATAATTAAATACGATTAAAAAATGTTCATAGTTATCTTGATATCTTTATTTAAAAAGCAGTAATGTTATGCTTTGGAGCCTAACCCATGTTAGATTTATAAACTTTTTTAAGCTTGCTTATTGGTGGCAAAATCTAATCCTCCAATAAGAAATTGCTATGCATGATGCTGAAACTAAAATGTGCTTGTTTTTAAAAATTACATCCCAGTAATTGTAAAAACAATAAAACAATTATTATTGCTTTAAATTATAAATGTTTTAAAAATGTCAGCATCGATATGAACCATGAAAGAATAATTTTGGTTTAAGTGAAACATAATTATAATTTTGAAGTACATACGGGCTCTTTGAAGTTATCTATTAACATTAGGATTTATGGTTTTGTAATTTCTATTTTTAAAGAAATTCTAAAAACTATAGACATAGTCTAAACAAGATCTAAAATTTGAGCAAATTAAGAAACAATGATGTCTGGATGAAACTTTTACTTACAAAATTTAAATTTTATTACAACTAATTTTATTTATAAATTTATTTATAAATTTGCAATACATTTTTAAAAATACAAATTTAGTAATCATCCAGCATACATCAGCAATTATTAGACTTGATGATGGTTTGATGATGATGGTTGATGATGGTTTTACACTTTTTGAATACAAATCACAATTCTACAATGTTCTTTATTTGTCACAGTTATGATATAAAAATATATATGTTTTAAATATCAGATTGTATTCTATTATTTAAATAGATGTATTCTCTTTTTATGTTTTATAAATAAATTAAAAAAATCAAAATTGAAGAGAAAATTTTAAACATTTAAATAATAGAATATTTATTCTTGAACTTTATCAATTTAAAACTTAAATAGCAAAAAAAATTTTTAGTAATCTTGTTTTGTATATCTGTATTCACTATTTCAGATAAGAAGAAAGAAAATATTTGTGGTGCTCCTCCTCCACGTTATGTAAGGCCTATTCTAAATTTGACACCTCGCAGTGAGGCTAGATACCCGCCCTTGCCACTGTCTTTGCTTGACAGAGAATTGTCTCCACAGAAAGGAGGTGTCAGGCGCCTAACAATCGTATATACATCTCAAGGTACAAAAGTAACCATGAATTAAATATCTAAAGTTACAGAACTTATTAACATAATAATGATTTGGATTTTTTTGGTAATAACAGAAACCAATAAAAGAGTGTTGAAAATGAAGAAAAAAAGGTTCAGAAGAATATTGCAATTATCTTCTACAGAAGTTATTTTTCGAATATTTGGTAACATTAAAATATTACAGTGATAATTTTTTTAATTGTGTTATTCTGTAATCGTTCATAGATAGTGACAATGAGGAAAATAATGCTCCTCAAAGGATGTCAGTAACTTCACCCTCAATGCAACTAGGTAAATGTTTGATATTGGTAAATGTACTCTATTAATAAAGATTATACTACAATCTAACAATCTATATATGTATCGAATTATAAATATATAATACAGATGCAAGTAGTGAGAAAAACTCAACAAATATTTCTGATACTGATATTAACTTGGAAATATCTAAGGTTTCGAAATCTACACAGACAAGTCCAGCTATGGAAAATACCTCCTCTAATCTAAATGGCAATAATTTATTGATAACTGCTTTTTAACACCCTTTTTTTAAAAAATTGTGTGACAATCCATAACTTTAAAAAAAAAAAAATTCTTATCTAGATTCCGGGTTACAAGTTGCATCACAAGTACAATCCTCTGTTTGTGAAGAAATGAAACAAATAATGGATTCTATAAAGAATTTAAATATCCAGGTTCAAAATCTCTACAAAAATTATGTTATGGAAAACATCTAAGCAATTATTGAATTTTAATATTGTAAAATTTACAGTATTGATACTGTTTATATATATATTATAAGAATTTTTTTATATTCAAAAGTTCAATTACCACCCAAAAATTACTGCAGTGGCCAGGAGGACCCTCAATGTTTTTTTTTTTTTTTTTTCAAATGCTTTTTGTTTCTTAATTTTTTAAATTCAGTTTTTAATAAATGTTAACTTTGTTCAATATGATTTGTCTTTGTGTCACATTATTTCAAAGCCTTTAAATGATTTCAAGTCAATGGGAAACAAAATACATAATACATTAAATAAAAATAGAGAAACTTTAATAAACATATGTACAAATAACAATAATAATATATTTTATGATCAAAACAAATTAAAATAATAAATTAAACCATTCAACTAACTGCACTAATGGAACCTTTGTCTCTTAGGATCTGGCGACTCTTGGTTCTGCTGTCTATCTCTTATTATATCTAACATTGACTGCATAGTAGTGTGAGCCATCTGCATGTTATTTTCGGCTATTGCCAAGGCTCTGGTTATTTGCTGGTTCCTTTCTCTGTCCATTTCTCTTTGACACTGAAAGATTTCACGGTCCAGTTCCAATCGTTGCTGGTTGTAGTTATCAAATCTTTCTAAATGTGCAGACAAAATATCCTGAACCTGTCTACTGTCTGCTCTATATCCTATGGCAAGATTTAGCATTTCATTTAGAGCAGAATCTTCCAAAGGTGCCGGCTCTTGCAGTATAGGTTGAGCAGGTGCAGGTTCAAAAGCTTCAATTGCCGGCTCTGCAACAACATCATGAGGTATATTTTGATTGTCATCCTCATTAGAGGGGTTTGTTACAGGCTCATGAATAGCAAAATCCTGATCTTGTGCCATCTGTGAGAGGTCAGGAGTTAAGCTTCCACAGTCTGGAGATATAGCCTCTGGACTATGTGCTCTAACAGGAACAAGATTCAGAATGACCTCTCTAGAAGAATCCTCCTCCTCTTCGATATCTTAAATAAAAAAAAACAGAAAAATGTCATTAGAAATATAGAAATCAAGCAATTAAATGAAGACTAGCCAACATTATGTAACATCAGATTACGATTTGTTTCTACAGTAATGGTTAGGGGGTTAATGGTTAAACAGTGTGACTATACATAAGAAATTTATACAGTACTGTTGGCTGTAAAATGTCACTACTATAGTCGTTATATGTAAATCATTTGCGGTTTGTGACAAGCTAGCCATCTCATCCTAAGATTTGATCATTGTCCTGTGTTATTGTTTTTATTTATAGCCATTGGGGCATATGTATCAAGCTCTGAATGGAACTTGATGCCCCGTGTTTCAGGCGAGTCATCAGACGCCAGAAACAGCAGTTATGAAGCAGCGGTCACAAAGACCGCTGCTCCATAACCTGTCCGCCTGCTCTGAGCAGGCGGACAGACATCGCCGGAAATCAACCCGATCAAGTACGATCGGGTTGATTGACACCCCCCTGCTGGCGGCCGATTGGCCGCGAGTCTGCAGGGGGCGGCGTTGCACCAGCAGCTCTTGTGAGCTTCTGGTGCAATGCTGAATACGGCGAGCGTATTGCTTGCCATATTCAGCGAGATCTGGCTGACCTGATCCGCACTGTCGGATCAGGTCCGCCAGACCTTGATAACTATGGGACATTGTCTTTTTGTTTTGTGTTTGGATGAGTGCATATGTATGTATTCCACAAGCTGTGTATTAATGCAGTTTGTAAGTTTGTGTCAGGACAGCCATCAAGGTGTGTATTCAAGCAGTTATGTCAGTCTTTGTTTTTTGGTTTAAACAAGAAGATTAAAGGCCTTCTTAATTAATAAGTGTGATTTTGCATGTTTAAACTGTGTTAATATAAAATCACAGTACATACAATAATATTGGATGGATGTAACATGAAACAGACTAAAGTGTACACTATATTAAGGGGCGTTTAATGTTAGTCTATCCATCTCACAGTCTCACAGTGTGACTATCAAACTATATACATTACAAAAAAAAATAAAAAATCTTTGGTTACTTTATACCGAAATCAGGTTTGTTATCATCCTATATTTACTTTCCAAAAGTAACTTAACATCAAAAAGTGGTGCAGAATCTGTCACCACAGCTCGGAATAGACGTCCAACATCCGCCGAAAAAATAAAAAATATATATTAAAGATAAATATTTAATTTATATTTAAATATTTAAAGGTGTATATATAAGTGGATTTAAACAATATACCAGAGCTTCTTCCAACCACTGTGTCCAGTGTACTGCTCCTTACATCTGGAAGGGTATCAGCAGACGATAGGCTGTGGCTTGTATTTGTTGTGGAGCGTATATATTGTCCATGTTGTGGTGGTTGTCTAATATTCACATTTTCAATTTGATGTGATGCCGACGGACGTGGTTCCTGTCCTATAGAGGTAGATATGGTATTAGGATGATCGAACAGAACCACATATGAAATAGCAAATAAATGGCTAGATTTAGAGTTTTGTCGGTAACGACCCGCGTAGCTAACGCTGGCTTTTTTTTCCCCGCACCTTTTAAATACCGCTGGTATTTAGAATTCACAGAATGGCCACTGCAACTCTCAATACCAGCGGTGCTTACGGACGCGGCCAGCTTCAAAAACGTGCTCGTGCATGATTCCCCCAAAGGAAACAATGGGGCAGTTTGAGCTGATAAAAAACCTAACACCTGCAAAAAAGCAGCGTTCAACTCCTAACGCAGCCCCATTGTTTTCTATGGGAAAACACTTCCTAAGTCTGCACCTAACACCCTAACATGTCTAAACACCCCTAACCTTACACTTATTAACCCCTAATCTGCTGCCCCCGCTATCGCTGACCCCTGCATATTTTTTTAACCCCTAATCTGCCGCTCCGTACACCGCTGCCACCTACATTATCCCTATGTACCCCTAATCTGCTGCTCCTAACACCGCCGACCCCTATATTATATTTATTAACCCCTAATCTGCCACCCCCAACGTCGCCTCCACCTACCTACAATTATTAACCCCTAATCTGCCGACCGGACCTTGCCGCTACTCCAATAAATGTATTAACCCCTAAAGCTAAGTCTAACCCTAACCCTAACAACCCCCTAAGTTAAATATAATTTAAATCTAATGAAATAATTTAACTCTTATTAAATAAATTATTCCTATTTAAAGCTAAATACTTACCTGTAAAATAAACCCTAATATAGCTACAATATAAATTATAATTATATTGTAGCTATTTTAGGATTAATATTTATTTTACAGGCAACTTTGTATTTATTTTAACCAGGTACAATAGCTATTAAATAGTTAATAACTATTTAATAGCACCCTAGTTAAAATAATCACAAAATTACCTGTAAAATAAATCCTAACCTAAGTTACAATTAAACCTAACACTACACTATCAATAAATTAATTACATAAAATACCTACAATTATCTACAATTAAACCTAACACTACACTATCAATAAATTAATTACATAAAATACCTACAAATATATACAATTAAATAAACTAATTAAAGTACAAAAAATAAAAAAGAACTAAGTTACAAAAAATAAAAAAATATTTACAAACATTAGAAAAATATTACAACAATTTTAAGCTAATTACACCTACTCTAAGCCCCCTAATAAAATAACAAAGCCCCCCAAAATAAAAAAATGCCCTACCCTATTCTAAAATTAAAATAGAAAAGCTCTTTTACCTTACCAGCCCTTAAAAGGGCCTTTTGCGGGGCATGCCCCAAAGAATTCAGCTCTTTTGCCTGGAAAAAAAAACATATAATACCCCCCCACACATTACAACCCACCACCCACATACCCCTAATCTAACCCAAACCCCCCTTAAATAAACCTAACACTAAGCCCCTGAAGATCTTCCTACGTTATCTTCACCACGCCGGGTATCTCCGATCGGCCCAGGCTCCGATGTCTTGATCCAAGCCCAAGCAGGGGCTGAAGACGTCCATCATCCGGCTGAAGTCTTGATCCAAGCCCAAGCGGGGGCTGAAGACATCCATCCTCCGGCTGAAGTCTTGATCCAAGCGGCAGCTGAAGAAGTCCATCATCGGGCAGAAGTCTTCATCCTATCCGGGCAGAAGAGGAGATCCGGACCGGTAGACATCTTCATCCAAGCGGATCAGATTGAACTTGAATCTGATTGGCTGATTCCATCAGCCAATCAGAATTTTCCTACCTTAATTCCGATTGGCTGATAGAATCCTATCAGCCAATCGGAATTCGAGGGACGCCATCTTGGATGACGTCCCTTAAAGGAAACTTCATTCTGTTTTAGGACGTCGGAAGAAGAGGATGGATCCGCGCCGGAGGTCTTGAAGATGGAGCCGCTCGTCATCGGATGGAAGAAGATGCCGCTTGGATGAAGATGTCTACCGGTCCGGATGAAGATAAGGTAGGAAGATCTTCAGGGGCTTAGTGTTAGGTTTATTTAAGGGGGGTTTGGGTTAGATTAGGGGTATGTGGGTGGTGGGTTGTAATGTTGGGGGGGTATTGTATGTTTTTTTTTCCAGGCAAAAGAGCTGAATTCTTTGGGGCATGCCCCGCAAAAGGCCCTTTTAAGGGCTGGTAAGGTAAAAGAGCTTTTCTATTTTAATTTTAGAATAGGGTAGGGCATTTTTTTATTTTGGGGGGCTTTGCTATTTTATTAGGGGGCTTAGAGTAGGTGTAATTAGCTTAAAATTGTTGTAATATTTTTCTAATGTTTGTAAATATTTTTTTATTTTTTGTAACTTAGTTCTTTTTTATTTTTTGTACTTTAATTAGTTTTTTTAATGGTATTTATTTGTAGGTATTGTATTTAATTAATTTATTGATAGTGTAGTGTTAGGTTTAATTGTAGATAATTGTCGGTATTTTATTTAATTAATTTATTGATAGTGTAGTGTTAGGTTTAATTGTAACTTAGGTTAGGATTTATTTTACAAGTAATTTTGTAATTATTTTAACTAGGTAGCTATTAAATAGTTATTAACTATTTAATAGCTATTGTACCTGGTTAAAATAAATACAAAGTTGCCTGTAAAATAAATATAAATTATAAATCGGCAGATTAGCGGTTAATAATTATAGGTACGTAGCGGCGACGTTGGGGGCGGCAGATTAGGGTTTAATAAATGTAATATAGGGGTCGGCGGTGTTAGGGGCAGCAGATTAGGGGTACATAGGGATAATGTAGGTGGCGGTGGTGTGCGGTCGGCAGATTAGGGGTTAAAAAAAATTGAATAGAGTGGCGGCGATGTGGGGGGACCTCGGTTTAGGGGTACATAGGTAGTTTATGGGTGTTAGTGTACTTTAGAGCACAGTAGTTAAGAGCTTTATGAACCAGCGTTAGTGCAGAAAGCTCTTAACTCCTTGCTTTTTTCTGCGGATGGAGTCTTGTCATTAGATTTCTAACGCTCACTTCAGCCAAGACTCTAAATACCAGCGTTAGAAAAATCCCATTGAAAAGATAGGATACGCAAATGGCGTAGGGGGATCTGTGGTATGGAAAAGTCGCGGCTGCAAAGTGAGTGTTAGACCCTTTCCTGACTGACTCTAAATACCGGCGGTAGCCTAAAACCAGCGATAGGAGCCTCTAACGCTGGTTTTGAAGGCTTACCCCAAACTCTAAATCTAGCCGTATGATTTCAATTAACACATTACATAACATATTACATATCTGTCCAGTATGTATCTTTATTGAGGAATGTACATTATTGAGGCACATGAGAACCCCCAATGAATGTGTAAGCATGCAGCACTATAACACAATAAGAATTTTTAAATTTAAAATAGATAAATAAATAAAACACAATTTGTGTAACTCATGATTGCTATCTCATATTAAAATTAAATCCATTATGGATTTACATTGTATTATTGAATTTCAATAATTATCTTGGTATCACTGAAAAAATAAGCACCAAGTCCATAATGGATTAAAATTGAAATCATGGGTGAGCCAGTGACAATATAAATTGAAATGTATACACCAATCAACAGAGCATATGTTCTATATTGCTCATAAGCTTGCCTTGATAAACATTAAAGGGACACCGAACCACATTTTTTTCTTTTGTGATTCAGATAGAGCATGCAATGTTAAGTAACTTTCTAATTTACTCCTATTGTCAAATTTTCTTCATTCTCTTGGTATGTTTATTTGAAATGCAAGAATGTAAGTTTAGATGCCGGCCCACACTGTGTTGCTGATTGGTGGATAAATTCACCCACCAATAAACAAGTGCTTTCCATGGTCTAGAACCAAAAAAATAGCTTAGATGCCTTCTTTTTCAAATAAAGAAAGCAAGAGAACAAAGAAAAATTGATAATAGGAGTAAATTAGAAAGTTGCTTAAATTTGCATTCTCTATCTGAATCATGAAATAATTTTTTTGGGTTCAGTGTCCCTTTAAAGAAAAAGATAAACAGAGAAGTAATCAAATTACATAATCAATTTTAATGTTTTTATTTTTTATAATACTATTGCATATATCAGTGAGGAAACTGAAATTTTTGGTTTTCATATAGCAGTAACTCTAATTGAAATGATAAATGTATTTAGCGTTGGTGTGATTAAAGGGACACTAATCACAATTTTTTTCTTTCATGATTCAGATAGGGCATGCAATTTTAAGCAACTTTCTAATTTACTCGTATTATCTATTTTTATTCATTCTCTTGCTATGTTTCTTTAAAAAGCAGAAATAGGAGGCATAGGAGCATGCCCAATTTTTGTGGAGAACCTGTGTTATGCTTGCTTATTGGTGTTTAAATGTCGACCTCCAATAAGCAACCGCTATCCATGGTGATGAACCTAAAATGTGCTGACTGCTAAGATTTTCATTCCGGCTTTTTAAATAAAGATAGAAAGAGAAGGAAGAAAAATTGATAATACGAGTAAATAGCACATTAAAAAACGGTTAATAATGTTTTTAAAAAACATTAACGTGATGATACTGAAAGTGAGGGTCCGCCAACGTGTTCTAAAGAGCCCAGGAAGGAATCCAGAAAAGAATCCAAGAAAGGATCAAAAGTCCCTTTAGACAGGTCAGAAGATCCAAGAACAAAAAGAAAAAAGAAATGAATCAACACAAACTGGGACTATTGGACCTTAATGTCATTAATCTGTCCACCTGTGCATTTAGTGAGGATCAAACAAATTTGTTAAGCAGAGGTTTGGGCTTTGCCCCAACGAGAGATTTCTCTCTTTTTAACACCCTGATGGATATTAACAGGTTCGTTCAAAAGCTCACTTTAAAAAGTTTTTTTCTCACTGCAACCAGATACTGATGATAATAGAGTTAATCTTAATATTGATCTATCCCCAATACAAGTATGAAAAAAGGTTAATTGAACTGTGTAAACTTTATACCAGATAAAGCCTCCCTTACTAATGGAGTCTCTAACAGTTGACTCCACATGTGTATAATACAAAAAAGGGGGTTAAGTAGGGGGCGCCACAGGCAATCTGGATTTTCTAAAATTCTTAATCAGCTTGATTAAATTTATTTCAGTAAGGAACAAATTTGAGGCTAGTTTTCCTTTTCTCAAATAATTAATAGTCGAACATTGTTTTCTTTTTTCTAATAGTTAATAGTCAAACATTAAGTGTGGATTAGGAAGGTTTGATAACATGCTCTGTGTTCTTGATATTAAATTGAATTGTTTAGTATCAAATCTCTTTATCTAGTGTAAATGTGATGTGCAAAAGTTGTGAAGGATAAAAAAGCACTAATGGTAATTCTACGTCTATTATGTTCCCTTATTATTATATCATTTTAAAATTAAAAAACTTAAAAAACTATTTTTTATCAATTTTTTGATACAGGTGATATATTGGCTGGCGTTAGAAGATCTTATAATGTGAGCTATTGCTAGATGATCTTTCAAAATAGTGTTGGTAATCATTTTTGTGAATGTGATCAAAATTAAGCAATGTTTACAGAATTAAGAAATAAAATCAAAATTTAATAAATTACAGTTTAAATAGTTCAATTTCCTATACCTATTATTAAATGCAGTTATAGTTTTGAGAAAAGGAAAAAAAAAATTCTCAGTATAATAATATTGTTCCCTTATAAAAAGACACCGGTGTCCTAACAGCCGATAAATTAAAAATATTAAAATAGTAAGCTAAACACATACAAAATGCTTGATATGCTAAAATTTCGCTTGACTTAAACCAAGTTAATTGTAAAACAAGTTGGTTATTTTCAATGTACAAGATGTATAACTTACATTTACAATTTTGTCCGTATTTGCAAAAATATTGGAAACGTAATGATTGTTGCAATAAAGCGCTTGGTACATATATATTATTGCTCAGTCTCTGTTTTGCAAACAGTAGTTTTGTAGCAAACAGTAATTTTGTAGCTAGTAGATCAGATAATAATAGAACGCCACATTTGTTGCAGATTTAAGATGTTCTTCAGTTCTGTTCACTTCTAAGGTGATTGAAAGGTTTCAGAGTTCCATTTAGTTATCATTGACTTTACTTCAACTAATATAAAATCCTGTGTGACACTGTACCTTATTGTGTCATTTGTTTGTTGCGGCGTCTCTAGCCGTTAGAATTCTGTTTCTGAATTCATATCTTGGTCACATGAGCTTCAAGCTGGTGGTTCCTGAGTGAGCACACTTCTTGAATTAGTTCCAACGTTCTTTGCTCCTACCGCTATTCCCCCAAGTCCCTCCGTATATTCAATATAATACGGCAGGTGTTATGATTGCAGCGGTTCTGGGAGCTAATTGTAGCAGTCTTCCGTAGTCAGAGCTATTTGGTTGTATCTACTCGTATAGTCTCCTCAAAGCCTTTATCAAGATAACCAATAGCTCACTGTGTTGACTTTTATACTATATCCGTTTAACTCCTTACACTCCGTTCATAGTAATTCTCAGATTTTTTGGCCACGATACATAGATGATTTATTCATTATATGGAAAGGTGATACAGAACTTTTAGGTATATTTATAGACGATCTAAATGCTAATAAATATGGTATGGCATTCACACATGAATATAGTAAACAAAAAATCAACTACCTTGACATTAAGTTAGAAATTATCAATGAGAGAATTGAGACAAAGACAGATTTTAAAAAAGTTGACTCTAATAATTATATAGATTATAGTAGTTGTCATCATGAAACTTGGAAAAAGAACATTCCCAATGGACAAATATTAAGGGTTCGAAAAAACTGCTCTAATTTAAATATATTTGAAGAACAACAACACTCTAGTTGATCAATTTGAGGAAAAAGGATATGATATTACTAAAATAAATTCGACAATAGAAGAGGTAAAACAAATAGAGAGAGAGACACATTACTTGTCAAGAGAGAAGAAAGAAAAAAAAGTAAAATTACAGCGGATAAAAAACTAGAAATACCCTTTATCACAAATTATTCAACACAACACAAGATGTTTAAAAGAATAGTCAATAAACATTGGCACTTGTTGCAAAAAGACCCTATTATTGGCGAACAACTGGAAGACAATCCCAGATTTATTTATAGAAAGGCCAAGAATTTTAAAACTATACTAGCGCCTAGTGAATATCGCACTAAAAAGAATAAGAACACAATTAGAGATATAGAAGGGTCCAAAGTTAAAGGGTTCTTCCCATGCTACAGCTGCAAATCATGCAAATTTAGCAACAAAATAAAAAGTATTAAATCAGACAAGAATGGAAAAGCAACTATAATCCAGGAAATAATTAAATGTACAGACAAAAATATAATTTACAGTATATGATACAATGTGAATGTAATTTGAAGTATTTTGGACAAACAAGTCGTAAATTAAGAGACCGAATTAAAAACATATATTAGCTATTGAACATGAGAAGACACAACACTTTACAGGCATTTCAAGGAGAAACATAATAGTAAAGTAAAAGCGATGAAATATTGGGGATATACAAAATAAAGGAAGACAGTAGAAGAGGTAATGTAGGAAAAAACTCTTAAGAAAAGGAGCAGAATTTATCTATAATTTTGGAACTTTATCCCCCACAGGCCTAAATAACGAACTAGACCTGAACTGCTTGATCTGATAAAGTGTAAAATAACGAAATGTATAGATATGTATATGCATATATATGTATGTGTATATATATATATATATATATATATATATATATATAGATATATCTAAAAACAACACACATTGTTTAGAAATAAAATGTTTCCAAAATTAGTTTAAAACTAAAAGTTTAAAAGTATGTTTTCTACGAACTAACGATTAGACAATAGTATTAAGGACTCATATATATAAAAGTATTGAAATAACCACTATTCAATTACTGAGAGAATTTCTATGTATATATAAACACTATATAATATAAAAACATAAATATATAAAGGTATACACTTATGAATAGTTTTCCTCTACCCTAATCAGAAGTTCTATTTATAAATACTAATTAAGAAATGATGCAAACCCTACATATGGATGTAGATTCCTATAGTTCAGACTCCCAGAGAAGTCTCTCTGATAAATAACATCTTAGTCAACTCCCAACTTACTTAAAAAAAAAGAGTTTAAACATGAAATAGTAAATAATATAGGAGATACATGAAGTATATATGAAGTCAACATATAAGAAAATAATTACATATTAAGAAATGCACAACATACTACAATTACCCATAGTGGTTAGTAAACATTCTATATTAACAGTACCAGATAGTCATTACATTGGATAAAAATGATTGCCTCTATACCAATTGGTAAATGTCTCTAGAATTTTTTTTCTGTATTAGAGTCGGTTCTAGTCTGCCACTTTTTTTTTGCCATTTTATTATAATCTTTTATTTTATTCTATTTTATTTTTCTATTATTTTAGCATTTGTTTTTTTACTAATGTTAATATTTTATTATACAATAATCAAGGTAAAAATAAGATTCCAAATCAGATGGTTTACAAAACAATCGATTTAAACAATGGTTCTAAGATATATATCTAACTTGAATACTAAAGGTAATGTGGAATCTAAACAGTAAGACGCCAATTATTAAACATGCTTTATTGTAAATAATTGAACATAGTGTGTACATAAAATGTATAGATCATGAACATGTGTCATATACAAATTCAAATGTGGCCAAAAAAATCTGAGAATTACTATGAACGGAGTGGAAGGAGTTAAACGGATATAGTATAAAGGTCAACACAGTGAGCTATTAGTTATCTTGATAGAACTATTTAAACTGTCATTTAAATTTAACCAAGCTGATTAAGAATTTTAGAAAATCCAGATTGCCTGTGGCACCCCCTACTTAACCCCCTTTTTTGTATAATTCTCAATACAACAAGAAATCTCATTTCAGGATGCATGTATATTGGGTACTGTGATTGACCTATGGAAAGGTTATTACACGTTATGTGAACGGTCTCGTCCCTTGGGACCTAAGAAAAGTGGTTTACAATTTTACCCTATATAGTTTAGGGGGAGCTGCTATTAATAGCTTCCAAAAATCTGTTGAGAGGGATATTCTAAATTTGGCATCCTCCAAAAAACCAGTGAGAAATAATTTGGAAAAATCTGAAAAATTGGCGCTGGAGTCCCTACAAAATAATCATGACATAGTTATTAGGAACTCCGACAAAGGAGGGAACATCATTATTTTGAATAAAAGTGATTATTTTGAGAAGGCACTATGTCAACTCAGTGATTCTTCCACATACAGACTTCTCAGTGGTAATCCCACATTAGTGTTTAAAAGACAACTGTTAACATTACTTGATGATGGTATTTGTTTAGGAGTGTTTAAACAGTAGAATCTAACATTTTTGATACCAGAATTTCCCATTGTACCTTTATCTCATTATTTGCCAAAGGTTCACAAGAATCCTAAATGGCTGCCAGGGAGGCCCATTGTATTGGGCATTGGGTCCTTACTTGAACCCCTATATGAGTGGTTGGATTGTATCCTTTAGCCAATAGTGAAAGGATTATATAGCTATCTTAGAGATTTGTCTCATCTCCTTGAAAGTTTGAGGGAATCAAGAGTGGAAGGAAAATTATTCCTGTGTAGTAGTGGATATTGCTTCTCTATATACCTGTATTCCTCATGCTTTGGGCATAAAAGCCATAAGATATTTTTTGGATAAGTTCTCAGCATATGAGGGCAATGTCAAGGCATATATCTGTTCTATCTTAGACCTAGATTTGGAGTTTGGCGTTAGCCGTGAAAACCAGCGTTAGAGGCTCCTAACGCTGGTTTTAGGCTACCGCCGGTATTTGGAGTCACTCAAAATAGGGTCTAACGCTCACTTTTCAGCCGCGACTTTTCCATACCGCAGATCCCCTTACGTCAATTGCGTATCCTATCTTTTCAATGGGATTTTTCTAACTCCGGTATTTAGAGTCGTTTCTGAAGTGAGCGTTAGACATCTAACGACAAAACTCCAGCCGCAAGAAAAAAGTCAGTAGTTAAGAGCTTTCTGGGCTAACGCCGGTTTCTAAAGCTCTTAACTACTGTACTCTAAAGTACACTAACACCCATAAACTACCTATGTACCCCTAAACCGAGGTCCCCCCACATCGCCGACACTCGAATAAATTTTTTTAACCCCTAATCTGCCGACCGCCACCTACGTTATCCTTATGTACCCCTAATCTGCTCCCCCTAACACCGCCGACCCCTGTATTATATTTATTAACCCCTAATCTGCCCCCTCAACGTCGCCTCCATCTGCCTACACTTATTAACCCCTAATCTGCCGACTGCAAAGCGCCGCCACCTACGTTATCCTTATGTACCCCTAATCTGCTGCCCCTAACACCGCCGACCCCTATATTATATTTATTAACCCCTAATCTGCCCCCCTCAACGTCGCCTCCACCTGCCTACACTTATTAACCCCTAATCTGCCGACCGGACCTGAGCGCTACTATAATAAAGTTATTAACCCCTAATCCGCCTCACTAACCCTATAATAAATAGTATTAACCCCTAATCTGCCCTCCCTAACATCGCCGACACCTAACTTCAAACATTAACCCCTAATCTGCCGACTGGAGCTCACCGCTACTCTAATAAATGTATTAACCCCTAAAGCTAAGTCTAACCCTAACACTAACACCCCCCTAAGTTAAATATAATTTACATCTAACGAAATTAATTAACTCTTATTAAATAAATTATTCCTATTTAAAGATAAATACTTACCTGTAAAATAAATCCTAATATAGCTACAATATAAATTATAATTATATTATAGCTATTTTAGGATTTATATTTATTTTACAGGTAACTTTGAATTTATTTTAACCAGGTACAATAGCTATTAAATAGTTAAGAACTATTTAATAGCTAAAATAGTTAAAATAATTACAAAATTACCTGTAAAATAAATACTAACCTAAGTTAGTAACTACCTACAATTACCTACAATTAAACCTAACACTACACTATCAATAAATTAATTAAATAAACTACCTACAATTACCTACAATTAACCTAACACTACACTATCAATAAATAAATTAAATACAATTCCTACAAATAAATACAATTAAATAAACTAGCTAAAGTACAAAAAATAAAAAAGAACTAAGTTACAAAAAATAAAAAAATATTTACAAACATAAGAAAAATATCACAACAATTTTAAACTAATTACACCTACTCTAAGCCCCCTAATAAAATAACAAAGTCCCCCAAAATAAAAAAATGCCCTACACTATTCTAAATTACTAAAGTTCAAAGCTCTTTAACCTTACCAGCCCTGAACAGGGCCCTTTGCGGGGCATGCCCCAAGAAGTTCAGCTCTTTTGCCTGTAAAAAAAACCATACAATACCCCCCCCCCCAACATTACAACCCACCACCCACATACCCCTAATCTAACCCAAACCCCCCTTAAATAAACCTAACACTAAGCCCCTGAAGATCTTCCTACCTTATCTTCACCCTGCCAGGTTCACAGATCCGTCCTGAAGAGCTCCTCCGATGTCCTGATCCAAGCCCAAGCGGGGGGCTGAAGAGGTCCATGATCCGGCTGAAGTCTTCATCCAAGCGGGAGCTGAAGAGGTCCATGATCCGGATGAAGTCTTCATCCAAGCGGGAGCTGAAGAGGTCCATGATCCGGATGAAGTCTTCATCCAAGCGGGAGCTAAAGAGGTCCATGATCCGGATGAAGTCTTCTATCAACTGCATCTTCAATCTTCTTTCTTCCAGATCCATCTTGCAGACCTCCAACGCGGAACATCCTCTTCTCCCGACGCCTACTAGCCGAATGACGGTTCCTTTAAGGGACGTCATCCAAGATGGCGTCCCTCGAATTCCAATTGGCTGATAGGATTCTATCAGCCAATCGGAATTAAAGTAGGAATATTCTGATTGGCTGATGGAATCAGCCAATCAGAATCAAGTTCAATCCGATTGGCTGATCCAATCAGCCAATCAGATTGAGCTCGCATTCTATTTGCTGATCGGAACAGCCAATAGAATGCGAGCTCAATCTGATTGGCTGATTGGATCAGCCAATCGGATTGAACTTGATTCTGATTGGCTGATTCCATCAGCCAATCAGAATATTCCTACCTTAATTCCGATTGGCTGATAGAATCCTATCAGCCAATTGGAATTCGAGGGACGCCATCTTGGATGACGTCCCTTAAAGGAACCGTCATTCGGCTAGTAGGCGTCGGGAGAAGAGGATGTTCCGCGTCGGAGGTCTGCAAGATGGATCCGGAAGAAAGAAGATTGAAGATGCAGTTGATAGAAGACTTCAACCGGATCATGGACCTCTTCAGCTCCCGCTTGGATGAAGACTTCATCCGGATCATGGACCTCTTCAGCTCCCGCTTGGATGAAGACTTCATCCGGATCATGGACATCTTCAGCCCCCCGCTTGGGCTTGGATCAGGACATCGGAGGAGCTCTTCAGGGCGGATCAGTGAACCTGGCAGGGTGAAGATAAGGTAGGAAGATCTTCAGGGGCTTAGTGTTAGGTTTATTTAAGGGGGGTTTGGGTTAGATTAGGGGTATGTGGGTGGTGGGTTGTAATGTTGGGGGGGGTATTGTATGTTTTTTTTTTTACAGGCAAAAGAGCTGAACTTCTTGGGGCATGCCCCGCAAAGGGCCCTGTTTAGGGCTGGTAAGGTTAAAGAGCTTTGAACTTTAGTAATTTAGAATAGGGTAGGGCATTTTTTTATTTTGGGGGGGCTTTGTTATTTTATTAGGGGGCTTAGAGTAGGTGTAATTAGTTTAAAATTGTTGTAATATTTTTCTTATGTGTGTAAATATTTTTTTATTTTTTGTAACTTAGTTCTTTTTTATTTTTTGTACTTTAGCTAGTTTATTTAATTGTATTTACTTGTAGGAATTGTATTTAATTAATTTATTGATAGTGTAGTGTTAGGTTAATTGTAGGTAATTGTAGGTAGTTTATTTAATTAATTTATTGATAGTGTAGTGTTAGGTTTAATTGTAACTTAGGTTAGTATTTATTTTACAGGTAATTTTGTAATTATTTTAACTATTTTAGCTATTAAATAGTTCTTAACTATTTAATAGCTATTGTACCTGGTTAAAATAAATACAAAGTTACCTGTAAAATAAATATTAATCCTAAAATAGCTATAATATAATTATAATTTATATTGTAGCTATATTAGGATTTATTTTACAAGTAAGTATTTATCTTTAAATAGGAATAATTTATTTAATAAGAGTTAATTAATTTCGTTAGATGTAAATTATATTTAACTTAGGGGGGTGTTAGTGTTAGGGTTAGACTTAGCTTTAGGGGTTAATACATTTATTAGAGTAACGGTGAGCTCCAGTCAGCAGATTAGGGGTTAATAATTGAAGTTAGGTGTCGGCGATGTTAGGGAGGGCAGATTAGGGGTTAATACTATTTATTATAGGGTTAGTGAGGCGGATTAGGGGTTAATAACTTTATTATAGTAGCGCTCAGGTCTGCTCGGCAGATTAGGGGTTAATAAGTGTAGGCAGGTGGAGGCGACGTTGTGGGGGGCAGATTAGGGGTTAATAAATATAATATAGGGGTCGGCGATGTTAGGGAAGCAGATTAGGGGTACATAGGGATAATGTAAGTAGCGGCGTTTTACAGAGCGGCAGATTAGGGGTTAATAATAATATGCAGGGGTCAGCGATAGCGGGGGCGGCAGATTAGGGGTTAATAAGTGTAAGGTTAGGGGTGTTTAGACTCGGGGTACATGTTAGAGTGTTAAGTGCAGACGTAGGAAGGGTTACCGCATAGCAAACAATGGGGCTGCGTTAGGAGCTGAACGCGGCTTTTTTGCAGGTGTTTGGTTTTTTTTTCAGCTCAAACAGCTCCATTGTTTCCTATGGGGGAATCGTGCACGAGCACGTTTTTGAGGCTGGCCGCTTGCGTAAGCAACTCTGGTATCGAGAGTTGAAGCTGCGTTAAAAATGCTCTACGCGGGGGGCGGAGCTAGCTCTGAAACAGAAAGGATGCATATTCACACAGCTCCGATAAAAACTGTTCTAAAACTAATAGTTTTAATTGTTTGATGTACCTCAACTTGCAGCATGCAGTGTGGTTGTTTACAGAGATACTTGTTTGTGAATTTTGAGCGTTAAATCAGCACTCTAGAGAACTGGTAACCTACAATCTCGGTGGAGATATTTGCGGAGGTGAACTTGAAGCGGCCATCTTATAGCCTACGTAGCAATTTATATATCTAGACTTGAGTATTGCAACACAGAGCTGCTGAAAACAGATGAAAAAATAACTTTCAGTGGAAACTGAATTCTCCTGGAGTACGCGATGGCTACAGCTGAATATATTGTGAATAGGCTGGGTGCTTTGTTGGATGCGTGTCAAGTGGCGTGGGAGAATGCAGTTTTGAACGAGAGCATTCCTGGTAATGCCAATACCCCAGCTGCCACCCTTACTGTGGACCCGGCAGTATGCGGAGTTATCGTGGGAGAGCCGTTACATAGCACTCGGCAGAAGCAGGATATGGGACCCACTCTCACTACATGGAATAACCTGACCACATGGGTCGCGGTTGATACGGGAGAGCAGACGCCCGACTACACACTTAGAAGAACAGAGGATTCAATAGTTGATCATGGCAACTCACGGGACATCCTACCGCGCCTGACTCCCGCATTCATACTTGTGAGTAAAGGCCTATACGGCGAGATCATTGTTAGTCCCCGAGAGGACACTGAGAAACATAGCAGCCCCGGTTTTATGGCCACTGGTTCGATGGGCAAATCTTTCTTAATAGAGACTGATGCGGATCGGTGGAGAGCATCAGACATGGTGTCTAGATCCCATAAGCAATCGGATCATTTTGCCCCATACTGTTCATTTGACGAGGGGGTATTTGTGAGAAAGGCCGGTGTGGGATAAAGCACTGGGACAAGTAAAATGGCGAACACGGACTGAGCAAGCCGCCTTTGCCCTGACTTTTGTTGCTTAGAAATGCCTAAATTTTCTTTATGGATAATATGTTTAGTTTGTTGTTCTTTGGCACTACTAGGTTAAAGGTTTGTGGTGCTTAGAACGAATGGTTCATTATTGTTCACTACTGTTCCTGCTTTCATTCTATTGAGCATTAGAGCTTTTGTCTAAATTAAGAACAGACTTAAGATTGGGTTTTATTAGCACATATATCTAGGGATATATCTTACTATATGTTGAATTGTCTGGATTGGTGATAAATTATATTAGACGTTTTAAGGAAATTTATAAAGTTCACAAGATGGATCCATATCTATATTTCATGTTTATTAACTGTTTAGTGTGAAACTGGTTATCTAAGACCTTTTACATATAATCCTTCATGTATTGGTTAACCCCTTATCCTGTCCTTACTAGACATATTTTTATATTGTTTCTTAGACATAGGTCTAGACACTGCATTGTCCTTATATGTAATTATTTTGCTCCTTATAAGACGTGCAATGGGATGTGCCTAATTTTGCTGTTAATGCCTACTTTGGGACTAACTCGGTGGGTTATGGCCGCAAATCAAATGTATATCTGTTAACCCCTTATCCTTTTTTACTAGACATGTTTTAATATTGTCCATCAGGTAGCTGCTCATTTTGCCATTGACCTAGGAGCATAGGGCCCATGCTTCTGGGTAGGAGGTATAATGCATTAAATGGCTACTACTTATTATGTTTTAGCTGCCAGTTATCTACTAATAGCTCTCCATATCTAACACCATTTGAAATGTGAAAGATGTTATTTGATTGTATAGCTCATATTTTACCAAGTTATAGATAGACTTTGTACCTACCTGAGTGTTTCCACTTAATACCACTCTGTTACAACTTGGGTCTTTACATATTGGTCATTTTCCATATGACCGCTGTTAAATTACCCCCCCCCCCCATGTATATATAGCTTACTGGTTAAGCTGAGGGGCACAGACCCCATCGAAACCCCCTAACTTTGCTTAATTGTGAACATTTGAGATATGATATTAATAGATTCCCTTTACCCCTAAATTGAGGTGCTGATTTTATATGTCCCACAGATAAGTTCATATGGGCTGATGTTTTGTTTACTCATTGATACGCAGTATATGTATTCATGCGTGATAACAAATTCTTTGTATATCTTTCAAATGTCATATTTTATTTGTATGCCCTTCCTTCTTGAACCTCAATAAAAAAATTAAAATTAAAAAAAAAAAAAAAAAAAAAAAAAAAAAAATGCTCTACGCTCCTTTTTTGGAGCCTAACGCAGCCATTCTGTGGACTCTCGATACCAGAGTTATTTTTATGGTGCGGCCAGAAAAATGCCGGCGTTAGTTTTTCAGGTCGTTACCGACAAAACTCCAAATCTAGCCGTTAGAATTTGTACTAACCCATAATTTCCTAACATTTAATGATAAATTTTATCTTCAATGTTGTGGAACAGCAATGGGGGCGAAATTCGCCCCTTGTTTCACCAATTTGTATGTAGGATTCTGGAAAATTAAATATAGGTACAACAATGAGTACAGAGAATATACAGATAAGATTCTTTATTATAAGAGGTTCATTGATGATCTTATTATGATCATAGATGAGCCTCTAGATGAAGTTGGATTTTAATTGTTTCTTGCTTTCCTAAATGGAAATGATGTGTTTGAAATTTGTTGGATGACATGATCCCAAACATACTGACTTCCTGGATGTGACACTGGGAGGTGATGTTGTAAAAAGAAAAATAGTGTCAAAAACTTTTAGAAAACCCACAGCGGGGTACCTTATCCGTGCCATACCAAGAGTTCAGTATATCAGATTGAGGCGTAATACCAATGATGACTTGATATACTTGCAGAAGGCAGATGAACTCACTAAAAGATTGATTGCCAGGGGTTATGATCCAATAAAATTAGAAGAAACTTTTGGAAATCAGCACCATGGTAAAAAGAAAAGAGGTAGAAAGTAGTACTCCTAGTTCTTTTAGTGATAGCATTGTATTTACGACTGAATACACTAATCAATTTTCGCAGATAGTTAAGATTCTCAAGAAAAACTTGCCAATGCTTGGGGGTGACAATGTATTACAAAGTCTCATTGAAAAATGCAAATTTGTACCAAAAAAACCCATTAACCCTGGCATCTAGGTTAGCTCCAAGCATGGTTCCAAATACAATAGGTACCAGGGGTGATAATTGGTTGAGAAGGAGAGGGAACTTAAAAGGACAGTCAAGTATAAATTAAACTTTCATTATTCAGATAGGACTTTTAATTTTAATTGACTTTCCAATTTACTTTTATCATCAAATTTGCTTTTTTCTCTTGGTATTCTTAGTTTAAACTAAACATAGGTAGGCCCATATGCTAATTTCTAAGCCTTTGAGGGCTGCCTCTTATCACATGCTTTTTAAATCTCTTTTCAACACAAAGAGACAGAAAGTACACGTGGCTATATAGATAACACTGTGTTCAGGCACAGAAAGTTATTTAAGATCTAGCACAATACAATGCTAAATTTAAGACAATAGGTAATAAACAGTCACAGTCATGTGATCAGGGGGCTGGAAGAAGGTTACTAGATACAAGGTAATCACAAAGGTAAAAAGTATATTAATATAACTGTGTTAGTTGTGCAAAACTGGGGAATGAGTAATAAAGGGATTATCTATCTTTTAAAACAATAACAATTCTATGGTTGACTGTCCCTTTAATATGTGGAGTAAGAACATGCATAACATGTAGCATGATGGATGTAACTAATACATTTAGATCATTCGCTGATAAAACAACTTATGAAATTGTTTTTTATGCCAATTGTAAGACTACATTTGTAACATTTGCCATGTCCAATATGTTGGAAAAACGACAAGAGAGGTCAATGTGAGGGTAAGGGAACATGCTGAAATACGAAAAAGAGATGGCACTACTCAAGATAATCAATGGAGAAGGGCTTGTAATGATATTCGATTGGCCTTATACGGTTTAAAAAAGGCCCATAGGTGCTGTGTATAGACAGAAACTGAAATAATTACAACTACAGAGTGTTGTAAATAGGAATACCCTTTTGAGCACTATATTCTCCTAAGATATTGTATGGTGTAGAAGTTTAATCATAAACGGTTAAAAATAAAACTTTATTAGACTTTATTAAAATTGGGTACTTAAAATCACTTGCAGGTATAAGATATGTACGATGCTCAAAAGAGCTTGATGTCTGATAGGCACATTGTTTATATTAGTTCATCAAATTAATTCGAGACTGGGGGGCTCTAGTGCAGATATCCCTCATTCAGTCATTATTTAAGTGTCAAAAAACAATACTCTGACTTAGTAAGTCCAATGAAAACTGGATACTCTCCAATTATTAAACTGTGTGTGTTGCAACATCTTGGGGGAAAATAGATCAGTGTTTATAGATTAGCTTGTATAAATAATGTTATATTGCACTAGTACTATTTAACACTAGAGCAGTGCTTTCCAAACTGTGTGCGGGACACACTAGTGTGTCGGCAGCAGTGTGTAGGTGTGTCCCTGCTTCAGCACCAATTTTTTTAATTTAATTTTTTTTTTTTAATTGTTTTTTGGTTTCTGACTTTCCACCTGCCTGCTACGCATATCACGTGGTTGACACGTGATTGATACCTAGTGGGTCACAGATCATCTTTACCTATTGGCGCTGCTCAGTGGGAACTGAAACTATTACCATTGACAGATTTGGCGGCACATTGGCTCCTGACTGCACATGTAGTCTCCTTAATTGGCTCGTGACTGCAAGTGTAGTCAGTGAGTGGGACAGCAGTGTGTTTGCAGCGTGGGCAGTAGTCAGTCGGACTCACAGAACTCTAAGGGCGGCAGCTTAAACGCTGAGCTGAAGTCAGAAGTCAGTGGGGATTTTTTTGCAGCTAGCTCCCAGTAGTGCATTGCTGCTCCTGCTCTTGATATATGGATAGGAAGTGGAAGCTTAAAAATGCTTCATGATGAAATGTGTGTCTTTATCTAATATTACACCAAATATTACGAAAATGTGTTCATCCCATCAACCTCATACATCCCATTAAAATAGTAAGTAGCTATTGGTGTTATTAAACTTTTTTGAATTCTTGCACATACGTACTGTTACTTGTAAATACATTTTGTTATTATATCATTTATGTATGTGTCCGTATCTCTTAAAACAAGTTAGTTTAACCCCTTAATGACCAAGGACGTACGCCACACGTCCTCTAAAAAAATACACTTAATGACCGAGGACGTGTGGCGTACGTCCTTGGTCTGGAAAGCAGCTGGAAGCGATCCTGCTCGCTTCCAGCTGCTTTCCGGTTATTGCAGTGATGCCTCGATATGGAGGCATCCTGCAATAACCCCCCTTGGCCATCCGATGCAGAGAGAGCCACTCTGTGGCCCTCTCTGCACCGGACATCGATGGCCGGTAGCGTTGGTGGGTGGGAGCCGACTTGGGAGGCGGGTGGGCGGCCATCGGTGAGATCTGGAAGGTGGAGGGGGGCGGGATCGGGGGCGGATCCTTCGGGGGCGCGCACGGGCGCGCGCTGCGTGCACGGGGGGTGGCGGGCGGGCGCGTGCCCGGGGGCGGGAGCGGGTGGGAACCGCTACACTACAGAAAATTTTTTATAAGTATATTGTCAAATAAAATGAAATACTTTTTTTTACCAAAGCATCTAAGGGATCTGGAGGGGTGGGGGGTTGGTATTGGGGGGGGGGAAGCTACACTACAGAAAAGGGACATTTTTTAATTTAAAAAAATGCATATTATTCACTAAAATGGGTACTGGCAGACAGCTGCCAGTACCCAAGATGGCGCACATTAAGTCAGAGGGGGAGGGTTAGAGAGCTGTTTGGTGGGGGATCAGTGAGGTTGGGGGCTAAGGGGGATCCTACACAGAAGCATATGTAAATATGCAAAAAAAAATGCACAAAAAAGCCAAAATTTTCCTTTTATTTTAGTACTGGCAGAGTTTCTGCCAGTACTTAAGATGGCGGGGACATTTGTGGGGTAGGGGAGGGAAGAGAGATGTTTGGGAGGGATCAGGGGGTCTGATGATTCAGGTGGGAGGCTGATCTTTACACTAAAGCTAAAATTAACCCTGCAAGCTCCCTACAAGCTACCTAATTAACCCCTTCACTGCTAGCCATAATACACGTGTGATGCGCAGCGCCATTTAGCAGCATTCTAATTACCAAAAAGCAACGCCAAAGTCATATATGTCTGCTATTTCTGAACAAAGGGGATCCCAGAGAAGCATTTACAACCATTTGTGCCATAATTGCACAAGCTGTTTGTAAATGATTTCAGTGAGAAACCTAAAATTGTGAAAAATTTAACGTTTTTTTTTAATTTGATCGCATTTGGCGGTGAAATGGTGGCATGAAATATACCAAAATGGGCCTAGATCAATACTTGGGGTTGTCTACAACACTACACTAAAGCTAAAATTAACCCTAGAAGCTCCCTACATGCTCCCTAATTAACCCCTTCACTGCTGGGCATAATACACGTGTGGTGCGCAGTGGCATTTAGCAGCCTTCTAATTACCAAAAAGCAATGCCAAAGCCATATATGTCTAATATTTCTGAACAAAGGGGATCCCAGAGAAGAATTTACAACCATTTATGCCATAATTGCACAAGCAGTTTGTAAATAATTTCAGTGAGAAACTGAAAGTTTGTGAAAAAAATTGTGAAAAAGTGAACGATTTTTTGTATTTGATCGCATTTGGCGGTGAAATGGTGGCATGAAATATACCAAAATGGGCCTAGATCAATACTTTGGGTTGTCTTCTAAAAAAAAATATATACATGTCAATGGATATTCAGGGATTCCTGAAAGATATCAGTGTCCCAATGTAACTAGCGCTAATTTTGAAAAAAAATGGTTTGAAAATAGCAAAGTGCTACTTGTATTTATGGCCCTATAAGTTACAAAAAAAGCAAAGAAGATGTAAACATTGGGTATTTCTAAACTCAGGACAAAATTTAGAAACTATTTAGCATGGGTGTTTTTTGGTGGTTGTAGATATGTAACAGATTTTGGGGTTCAAAGTTAGAAAAAGTGTGTTTTTTTCCATTTTTCCTCATATTTTATAAAATTTTTTATAGTAAATGATAAGATATGATGAAAATAATGGTATTTTTAGAAAGTCCATTTAATGGCGAGAAAAACGGTATATAATATGTGTGGGTACAGTAAATGAGGAAGAGGAAAATTTCAGCTAAACACAAACACCGCAGAAATTTAAAAATAGCCTTGGTCCCAAACGGACAGAAAATGGAAAAGTGCTCTGGTCACTAAGGGGTTAACCTCCTGTTTGCTAGTACAACTGAATTACTGTGTCGCGAAATTCTGTAGGTCTAAAAAGTGTGTCATCAACATGAAAAGTTTGGAAAGCTCTGCACTAGAGGGTAGTATTATATAATTAATAATAGAAAAAAAATTGATTGAGAACAGAAAATTGGATCTCTGTAACAATAATAAGTTTATTTAAATGAATTCACTAATATAGTGTACAAACTTATTGCAACTTGTACACAGAGAAATTTTGATAGTTAATGGTAGCAGTAGTTATATTAGAGTGGTGAGCGTTCAAAAATGTGTGAGCTAGTACATATACATTTGGTAAAATACCCGTAAAAAGGCTAAATATCCAAAAATAAACACTCTCCCACTAATAGTTATCAACCTCCACTGTTGTGTGGCTAAGTACTAGTAAGCTACCCCAGTGGTAACAAGCGTTTTTGATAAGAAGCCTGTTGAGATCTGATGTTATTGTACATGAGTAATTACTGCATATCTAGGTATCCAGCAGGCATTTTATTTTGTATAAAAATGACTGCATATGCACTGTAAGGTAGTGTTATATAATAGGTGATAGAGGATAATTGGAAACAGAAAACTCATTCACTTTATAACGATCCCTTGTTGGAATTATTTGAAGCAAGTTTATTTAAACTGATATAATAGTGTACGGATTTAATACAGCTTATCCAGAGGGAAATTCTAATGGTTATTGGTAGCAGTAACCATATTGGAGGGATTGAGCGTTCTAAAATGTGTAGGTTTATACAGTACATGTACATTAGATAGAATCACCATAAGAGGCTAAATATCCTAGTATATGTTAACCACTCTCCCACCAATAGTTATCAACCTCCACTATTATATGGCTATGTACTAGTATGCTACCCCAGTGATAACATGCATTATATGGCTATGTACTAGTATGCTACCCCAGTGATAACATGCATTATATGGCTATGTACTAGTATGCTACCCCAGTGGTAACATGCATCATATGGCTATGTACTAGTATGCTACCCCAGTGATAACATGCATTATATGGCTATGTACTAGTATGCTACCCCAGTGATAACATGCATTATATGGCTATGTACTAGTATGCTACCCCAGTGATAACATGCATTATATGGCTATGTACTAGTATGCTACCCAAGTGATAACATGCATTATATGGCTATGTACTAGTATGCTACCCCACTGATAACATGCATTATATGGCTATGTACTAGTATGCTACCCCAGTGATAACATGCATTATATGGCTATGTACTAGTATGCTACCCCACTGATAGCATGCATTATATGGCTATGTACTAGTATGCTACCCCAGTGATAACATGCATTATATGGCTATGTACTAGTATGCTACCCCAGTGATAGCATGCATTATATGGCTATGTACTAGTATGCTACCCCACTGATAGCATGCATTATATGGCTATGTACTAGTATGCTACCCCAGTGATAACATGCATTATATGGCTGTGTACTAGTATGCTACCCCAGTGATAGCATGCATTATATGGCTATGTACTAGTATGCTACCCCAGTGATAGCATGCATTATATGGCTATGTACTAGTATGCTACCCCAGTGATAACATGCATTATATGGCTATGTACTAGTATGCTACCCCAGTGATAACATGCATTATATGGCTATGTACTAGTATGCTACCCCACTGATAACATGCATTATATGGCTGTGTACTAGTATGCTACCCCAGTGATAGCATGCATTATATGGCTATGTACTAGTATGCTACCCCAGTGATAGCATGCATTATATGGCTATGTACTAGTATGCTACCCCAGTGATAACATGCATTATATGGCTATGTACTAGTATGCTACACCAGTAAAAACATGCATTATATGGCTATGTACTAGTATGCTACCCCAGTGATAACATGCATTATATGGCTGTGTACTAGTATGCTACCCCAGTGATAGCATGCATTATATGGCTGTGTACTAGTATGCTACCCCAGTGATAGCATGCATTATATGGCTGTGTACTAGTATGCTACCCCAGTGATAACATGCATTATATGGCTGTGTACTAGTATGCTACCCTAGTGATAACATGCATTATATGGCTATGTACTAGTATGCTACCCCAGTGATAGCATGCATTATATGGCTGTGTACTAGTATGCTACCCTAGTGATAACATGCATTATATGGCTGTGTACTAGTATGCTACCCCAGTGATAGCATGCATTATATGGCTGTGTACTAGTATGCTACCGCAGTGATAGCATGCATTATATGGCTGTGTACTAGTATGCTACCCCAGTGATAACATGCATTATATGGCTATGTACTAGTATGCTACCCCACTGATAGCATGCATTATATGGCTATGTACTAGTATGCTACCCCAGTGATAGCATGCATTATATGGCTATGTACTAGCATGCTACCCCACTGATAGCATGCATTATATGGCTATGTACTAGTATGCTACCCCAGTGATAACATGCATTATATGGCTATGTACTAGTATGCTACCCCACTGATAGCATGCATTATATGGCTATGTACTAGTATGCTACCCCAGTGATAACATGCATTATATGGCTGTGTACTAGTATGCTACCCCAGTGATAGCATGCATTATATGGCTATGTACTAGTATGCTACCCCAGTGATAGCATGCATTATATGGCTATGTACTAGTATGCTACCCCAGTGATAACATGCATTATATGGCTATGTACTAGTATGCTACCCCAGTGATAACATGCATTATATGGCTATGTACTAGTATGCTACCCCACTGATAACATGCATTATATGGCTGTGTACTAGTATGCTACCCCAGTGATAGCATGCATTATATGGCTATGTACTAGTATGCTACCCCAGTGATAGCATGCATTATATGGCTATGTACTAGTATGCTACCCCAGTGATAACATGCATTATATGGCTATGTACTAGTATGCTACCCCAGTGATAACATGCATTATATGGCTATGTACTAGTATGCTACCCCAGTGATAACATGCATTATATGGCTGTGTACTAGTATGCTACCCCAGTGATAGCATGCATTATATGGCTGTGTACTAGTATGCTACCCCAGTGATAGCATGCATTATATGGCTGTGTACTAGTATGCTACCCCAGTGATAACATGCATTATATGGCTGTGTACTAGTATGCTACCCTAGTGATAACATGCATTATATGGCTATGTACTAGTATGCTACCCCAGTGATAGCATGCATTATATGGCTGTGTACTAGTATGCTACCCTAGTGATAACATGCATTATATGGCTGTGTACTAGTATGCTACCCCAGTGATAGCATGTATTATATGGCTGTGTACTAGTATGCTACCCCACTGATAACATGCATTATATGGCTATGTACTAGTATGCTACCCCAGTGATAACATGCATTATATGGCTATGTACTAGTATGCTACCCCACTGATAGCATGCATTATATGGCTATGTACTAGTATGCTACCCCAGTGATAACATGCATTATATGGCTATGTACTAGTATGCTACCCCAGTGATAGCATGCATTATATGGCTATGTACTAGTATGCTACCCCAGTGATAGCATGCATTATATGGCTATGTACTAGTATGCTACCCCAGTGATAACATGCATTATATGGCTGTGTACTAGTATGCTACCCCAGTGATAGCATGCATTATATGGCTATGTACTAGTATGCTACCCCAGTGATAGCATGCATTATATGGCTATGTACTAGTATGCTACCCCAGTGATAACATGCATTATATGGCTATGTACTAGTATGCTACCCCAGTGATAACATGCATTATATGGCTATGTACTAGTATGCTACCCCACTGATAACATGCATTATATGGCTGTGTACTAGTATGCTACCCCAGTGATAGCATGCATTATATGGCTATGTACTAGTATGCTACCCCAGTGATAGCATGCATTATATGGCTATGTACTAGTATGCTACCCCAGTGATAACATGCATTATATGGCTATGTACTAGTATGCTACACCAGTGAAAACATGCATTATATGGCTATGTACTAGTATGCTACCCCAGTGATAACATGCATTATATGGCTGTGTACTAGTATGCTACCCCAGTGATAGCATGCATTATATGGCTGTGTACTAGTATGCTACCCCAGTGATAGCATGCATTATATGGCTGTGTACTAGTATGCTACCCCAGTGATAACATGCATTATATGGCTGTGTACTAGTATGCTACCCTAGTGATAACATGCATTATATGGCTATGTACTAGTATGCTACCCCAGTGATAGCATGCATTATATGGCTGTGTACTAGTATGCTACCCTAGTGATAACATGCATTATATGGCTGTGTACTAGTATGCTACCCCAGTGATAGCATGCATTATATGGCTGTGTACTAGTATGCTACCGCAGTGATAGCATGCATTATATGGCTGTGTACTAGTATGCTACCCCAGTGATAACATGCATTATATGGCTATGTACTAGTATGCTACCCCACTGATAGCATGCATTATATGGCTATGTACTAGTATGCTACCCCAGTGATAGCATGCATTATATGGCTATGTACTAGCATGCTACCCCACTGATAGCATGCATTATATGGCTATGTACTAGTATGCTACCCCAGTGATAACATGCATTATATGGCTATGTACTAGTATGCTACCCCACTGATAGCATGCATTATATGGCTATGTACTAGTATGCTACCCCAGTGATAACATGCATTATATGGCTGTGTACTAGTATGCTACCCCAGTGATAGCATGCATTATATGGCTATGTACTAGTATGCTACCCCAGTGATAGCATGCATTATATGGCTATGTACTAGTATGCTACCCCAGTGATAACATGCATTATATGGCTATGTACTAGTATGCTACCCCAGTGATAACATGCATTATATGGCTATGTACTAGTATGCTACCCCACTGATAACATGCATTATATGGCTGTGTACTAGTATGCTACCCCAGTGATAGCATGCATTATATGGCTATGTACTAGTATGCTACCCCAGTGATAGCATGCATTATATGGCTATGTACTAGTATGCTACCCCAGTGATAACATGCATTATATGGCTATGTACTAGTATGCTACCCCAGTGATAACATGCATTATATGGCTATGTACTAGTATGCTACCCCAGTGATAACATGCATTATATGGCTGTGTACTAGTATGCTACCCCAGTGATAGCATGCATTATATGGCTGTGTACTAGTATGCTACCCCAGTGATAGCATGCATTATATGGCTGTGTACTAGTATGCTACCCCAGTGATAACATGCATTATATGGCTGTGTACTAGTATGCTACCCTAGTGATAACATGCATTATATGGCTATGTACTAGTATGCTACCCCAGTGATAGCATGCATTATATGGCTGTGTACTAGTATGCTACCCTAGTGATAACATGCATTATATGGCTGTGTACTAGTATGCTACCCCAGTGATAGCATGTATTATATGGCTGTGTACTAGTATGCTACCCCAGTGATAGCATGCATTATATGGCTGTGTACTAGTATGCTACCCCAGTGATAACATGCATTATATGGCTGTGTACTAGTATGCTACCCCAGTGATAGCATGCATTATATGACTATGTACTAGTATGCTACCCCAGTGATAGCATGCATTATATGGCTGTGTACTAGTATGCTACCCCAGTGATAGCATGCATTATATGGCTGTGTACTAGTATGCTACCCCAGTGATAGCATGCATTATATGGCTTTGTACTAGTATGCTACCCCAGTGATAGCATGCATTATGTGGCTGTGTACTAGTATGCTACCCCAGTAATAGCATGCATTATATGGCTATGTACTAGTATGCTACCCCAGTGATAGCATGCATTATATGGCTATGTACTAGTATGCTATCCCAGTGATAGCATGCATTATATGGCTATGTACTAGTCTGCTACCCCAGTGATAGCATGCATTATATGGCTATTTACTAGTATGCTACGCCAGTGATAGCATGCATTATATGGCTATGTACTAGTATGCTACCCCAGTGATAGCATGCATTATATGGCTATGTACTAGTATGCTACCCCAGTGATAGCATGCATTATATGGCTATGTACTAGTATGCTACCCCAGTGATAGTATGCATTATATGGCTATGTACTAGTATGCTACCCCAGTGATAGCATGCATTATATGGCTATGTACTAGTATGCTACCCCAGTGATAGCATGCATTATATGGCTATGTACTAGTATGCTACCCCAGTGATAGCATGCATTATATGGCTATGTACGAGTATGCTACCCCAGTGATAGCATGCATTATATGGCTATGTACGAGTATGCTACCCCAGTGATAGCATGCATTATATGGCTATGTACGAGTATGCTACCCCAGTGATAGCATGCATTATGTGGCTATGTACTAGTATGCTACCCCAGTGATAGCATGCATTATATCGCTATGTACTAGTATGCTACCCCAGTGATAGCATGCATTATATGGCTATGTACTAGTATGCTACCCCAGTGATAGCATGCATTATATGGCTATGTACGAGTATGCTACCCCAGTGATAGCATGCATTATATGGCTATGTACTAGTATGCTACCCCAGTGATAGCATGCATTATATGGCTATGTACTAGTATGCTACCCCAGTGATAGCATGCATTATATGGCAATGTACTAGTATGCTACCCCAGTGATAGCATGCATTATATGGCTATGTACTAGTATGCTACCCCAGTGATAGCATGCATTATATGGCTATGTACTAGTATGCTACCCCAGTGATAGCATACATTATATGGCTATGTACTAGTATGCTACCCCAGTGATAGCATGCATTATATGGCTATGTACTAGTATGCTATCCCAGTGATAGCATGCATTATATGGCTATTTACTAGTATGCTACCCCAGTGATAGCATGCATTATATGGCTATGTACTAGTATGCTACCTCAGTGATAGCATGCATTATATGGCTATGCACTAGTATGCTACCCCAGTGATAGCATGCATTATATGGCTATGTACTAGTATGCTACCCCAGTGATAGCATGCATTATATGGCTATGTACTAGTATGCTACCCCAGTGATAGCATGCATTATATGGCTATGTACTCGTATGCTACCCCAGTGATAGCATGCATTATATGGCTATGTACTCGTATGCTGCCCCAGTGATAGCATGCATTATATGGCTATGTACTAGTATGCTACCCCAGTGATAGCATGCATTATATGGCTATGTACTCGTATGCTACCCCAGTGATAGCATGCATTATATGGCTATGTACTCGTATGCTACCCCAGTGATAGCATGCATTATATGGCTATGTACTCGTATGGTACCCCAGTGATAACATGCATTATATGGCTATGTACTAGTATGCTACCCCAGTGATAGCATGCATTATATGGCTATGTACTAGTATGCTACCCCATTGATAGCATGCATTATATGGCTATGTACTAGTATGCTACCCCAGTGATAGCATGCATTATATGGCTATGTACTAGTATGCTACCCCAGTGATAGCATGCATTAAATGGCTATGTACTAGTATGCTACCCCAGTGATAGCATGCATTATATGGCTATGTACTAGTATGCTACCCCAGTGATAGCATGCATTATATGGCTATGTACTAGTATGCTACCCCAGTGATAACATGCATTATATGGCTATGTACTAGTATGCTACCCCAGTGATAGCATGCATTATATGGCTATGTACTAGTATGCTACCCCAGTGATAGCATGCATTATATGGCTATGTACTAGTATGCTACCCCAGTGATAACATGCATTATATGGCTATGTACTAGTATGCTACCCCAGTGATAGCATGCATTATATGGCTATGTACTAGTATGCTACCCCAGTGATAGCATGCATTATATGGCTATGTACTAGTATGCTACCCCAGTGATAGCATGCATTATATGGCTATGTACTAGTATGCTACCCCAGTGATAACATGCATTATATGGCTATGTACTAGTATGCTACCCCAGTGATAGCATGCATTATATGGCTATGTACTAGTATGCTACCCCAGTGATAGCATGCATTATATGACTATGTACTAGTATGCTACCCCAGTGATAGCATGCATTATATGGCTATGTACTAGTATGCTACCCCAGTGATAGCATGCATTATATGGCTATGTACTAGTATGCTACCCCAGTGATAGCATGCATTATATGGCTATGTACTAGTATGCTACCCCAGTGATAGCATGCATTATATGGCTATGTACTAGTATGCTACCCCAGTGATAGCATGCATTATATGGCTATGTACTAGTATGCTACCCCAGTGATAGCATGCATTATATGGCTATGTACTAGTATGCTACCCCAGTGATAACATGCATTATATGGCTATGTACTAGTATGCTACCCCAGTGATAACATGCATTATATGGCTATGTACTAGTATGCTACCCCAGTGATAACATTCAATATATGGCTATGTACTAGTATGCTACCCCAGTGATAACATGCATTATATGGCTATGTACTAGTATGCTACCCCAGTGATAACATGCATTATATGGCTGTGTACTAGTATGCTACCCCAGTGATAACATGCATTATATGGCTATGTACTAGTATGCTACCCCAGTGATAGCATGCATTATATGGCTGTGTACTAGTATGCTACCCCAGTGATAGCATGCATTATATGGCTATGTACTAGTATGCTACCCCAGTGATAGCATGCATTTTAAATGAAAAGCCTGTTGAAATCAGATGTAAATATACATTAGTAATTATTCCATATTTAGGTATCCAGCAGTCGTTATATTGCTTAGCTTAAGTTCCCCCATCAAATATGAAGGTTCTCTGATATATATAAATTTGATTATATGTAAAAATTGTGCAAACTTAAACGATCATAATATATCCTGAGAGTATGGTTATGAGTATCAGTTATAGAAAATTATAACCGAGACATCTGTGTTTTATATATACCATTCAATTGTAGAATTTTAACCTTTTCTGAGAGTCTGAGCTTATCTGATCCATTGAGGACACCGGAGAGACTGCTACACACGCTATGACAGTGAGATGGGACACTGCAAGTTCCCAGTCTGCTTGGCTTAGCACAATTGGGTTCTGCTCCATTTGTGAGTATCTTTTTGGCATTCACATTATCCATTTGTACCAACTATATCACACTAGGAGGCACCTTTGTTTTGTGATTCCTTTTCACAGTGAAAGCTTGTATCCATACCATTTACCTGGCAAAGTGCTGACTCCACATTGGGTGTGATCAACAGATCATACATCATCTGAATAATACAGGATGAATATCAACATCTAAAGGACATATGCACCTTTGCATCCACTTAAAGGGCCACTAAACCCAAAATCTTTCTTTCATGATTCAGATAGAGCATACAAATTTAAACAACATTACAATTTACTTCTATTATTTATTTTGCTTAATTTTTTAGATATCCTTAGTTGAAGAAAAAGTAATGCACATGGTGAGCCAATCACACGAGGCTTCTATGTGCAGCAACCAATCAGCAGCTACTGAGCATATCTAGATATGCTTTTCAGCAAAGAATATCAAGATAATAAAACACATTGAATAATATAAGTAAATTAGAAAGATGTTTAAAACTGCATTCTCTTTCTAAATCATGAAAGAAAAAATTTGGGTTTTATGTCCCTTTAAGAACTGACTCCTGGAACAGATAAGAGTCAATAAGAGCATTTGTGCTTTTGTATATATTTTATTACTTTTGCATATCTATTGTGTATATGTTTTACTATATGCAATATTAGTATACTACCATAATTGTTCTTTAGTGTTTGGTGTTTATATGTCTCTATATATACTGTATCTGTCATTATACTCATTTGAGTTAATAGGTCACATCATATATTTTTCTTATCTGTATTTGCGCCCCCTAGAATTGCCACTTGCAATATTTACTTTTAGTTTTAATTCAGTGAATTAACATCTGATCCAGGGTTCATACACAGCTCTTAAAGGGACAGTCAACACGAGAATTTTTGTTGCTTAAAAAGAAAGATAATCCCTTTATTACCCATTCCCCAGTTTTGCATAACCAACACTGTTATAGAAATACCCTTTTTCTGTTGTGATTACCTTGTATCTAAGCCTCTGCAAATTGTCCCCTTATTTCAGTTCTTTTGACAGACTTGCAGTTTAGCCAATCAGTGCTAACTCCTAGGTCAGTAACTATAAGAAGGATATAACCAGGCGCCAACCAACGGAGGCTAGGTGTGTGGGTTAAAAAACTGTTATTTATTATACAAATAAAAGCACATTAGTTAAATACACAATCAAAGATTAAAACACTTTCAATAAAACTCCTAGTTCATGGATCCATGAATCATACAAATAATTGGGTAATATATGTCAATATGTAGATCTGGTTGAACAATACAAATCACTTGCTTGTTAAATAATGCCGCAGACATTAAAAAAACAAATACAAATAAATATAGAAAATAAAAAAAATTATTGTCCAGTGTAAAGTGTCCAAAAAATAAATAAATAAAATCACTGCAAAAGAATCCTGTGGATATATAACACAAATCCTTATACGTGTAGGGTGGTTGAAACAAAGTGTACAAATAGTGGCAAGGTGTCCTAAAAATGGTAGTCCCAAACAATAAAAAACACGTGTGTTATCAAAAATGACTTGGAATTAGTTCAAAGGTGGATCAAAAATAGTTTGGATCTGAAATAAAGTGGTGCAATGAAAAAATGCAAAAACAAAAATAAAAATTAAAAGTGAGTTCAATAGGTGTTGGAAAAATAGTGTTGAAAAGAACTAATCCTCCTGTTTTCTTCCAGTGGGGGATGGTGAATTCACAGGACAGAAGAGGAACCCATATCTGAAATACCTAAGTATATTGCAATAAACATAAAAATACCTGTGGAAAGAAAAATACAGACAATGTGTAGCAGGTTTATAAATATTTGGCTCCAATGAAATCAGGCTTACCAGTCTACGCGTTTCGGCCCCTCTAGGCCTTTATCAAGACTGGTTGGTGTACTTACTAGTGGCCTTTTATAGCTGTTTGCTCCGATTGACCGGATGTGCAATGTTTCAGCACTTCCGGTTTTCGCTACTATACTTTAACTTAATATAACCATTTGTTCAGTTCTCTTCTTTTAAAAGGACTCTCATGATTTGAAGTGTATTATATAGTGTTATACCTGAGGGTTTAAGGAATGTAAAACTTATAGGAGTAGTCTCCGTATTTATTGATAGTCTCTGTATATAGTGACGTCACTTCCGGTCGGGGAAGGCTGCCTTTAGTTGTAGCTGATTTTGGAGTTTCCTTAATATTATTTATTATATCTATAACTCACAGGGAACCACTGATGGCTACAAACATAGAGACTTAAAGCCAAAATCAACGTTTTACCCCATAAACAACAAGGGAGCAGCTATAGAGTCTTTTGAGACCATAGTCTGTAAGGAGATAAGAGAGATACACTCGAGTAAATTAAAGATCAAGAAACATAATCTTTCCAAACAACAAATAAAAACCATCAGAAGCCTAGAAGAAAATCATAATCTAACGATTAAACCCACAGACAAAGGAGGGGGAATTGTCATCATGGACAAGACAGATTACCAATTGGAGAATGCAAGAATTTTAAGTGATGAGGAAACCTACTTAAAACTACCAGGAAACCCAGTAACAACATATAGAAAAGAACTATTGCAAATTTTGGATCAGGCAAAAGAACAGGGGATACTCAATAATAAGGAGTATGATTATATTAACAGTCATCCCATAACCCCAATACTATACCACTTGCCTAAAATCCATAAATCGCTACAGAAACCACCAGGAAGACCGATCATTTCAGGTATCGGCTCCCTAAGTTCCAATCTATCAGAGTATATTGATCTGAATCTCCAAAGATATGTGAGGCAGTTTCTTCCTACTTGAAGGATTCGACACAGCTATTAAATCTTTTAAATGAAATAACTTGGGAAGATGGATACATCTTAGCAACCTGTGACGTAACGTCTTTATATACATGTATCCCACATGAAGATGGTATAAGAGCGGTAGAATTCTTCCTAGATAAAGATATAGAACTCAAAGATGAACAAAAAACTTTTATCCTGGAAGGGATTCGATATATCCTAACTCACAACTACTTCTACGAAGAAGGGAATTATTACCAACAGTTATGTGGTACGGCGATGGGGACCAGGTTCGCACCTAGCTATGCTAACCTCTACATGGGCAAATGGGAGCGTATTTTCTGGGAGTCTTGCCCAGCTAGTGCGGACCTGGTCCTCTATCGCTGGTATATAGACGACATTATCATCATATGGAAGGGGACACAGGAAGATCTCGATTACACCATTGAAGTGATGAATAATAGTACCAATAACCTGAAATTCACATATATATGGAGCAGGACCGAACTAGTCTTCTTGGATCTTAAAATTGAAATAGAGCAAGGTAAAATTGAAACGTCCACATTTTTTAAAAAAGTGGACAGCAACAATTTCATTCATAGAATGAGTTGCCACCACAAGTCATGGAAGGATAATATTCCGAGTGGACAGCTCTTAAGAATAAAAAAGAACTGTTCCACTAGGGAAAAATGGGAAGAACAGGCAAAACTGATTAAGGATGAAATGAGGGTGTAATACACATCAATGTGTATTACTGCCCTTAGGGGGCGCCTCCTATAGCCTAACAACTAAACATATGTTCAAACAATATCAGTTAACTAAATTAATACTTATAAGAGATATATATATACAGAAACATACATATATATAAAAGTGTACCAACATAAAGTCCAGTAAGTGATATAGATATAGTCCCAATCAGTGGTAAGTCCAAAAAAAACAGTAGTAGGCAGCTCTCGGTCTTAGGATGGTCTTCCTGAAAGATGGGTAACTAGAAAAAAAGAGAAAACACAGAGGCGCCAAACATGGCCTAGTATAGCCAGATACCAGATATAACAATTAACAGGGTAGCAATTGGATACTCACAAAGGAGACGCACCCAATGGTGCTATTGAAGCAGACTGGAGCCTCTCAGTGGTCCAGCTCACTGATGTGTCTCACGTATCAGTTGTGGTCCTTGGTGATGGTGATTAACAGGTTCCTGAGTGAACAAAAAATATGCAAACCATAGCCCAGTAACGTTTGTACAAGTGAATGGCAATCTGAGCAATCCTACTTACAAGATCCAAAGCACCTGCAGGTGCATACACTGCAAACTGGAACCAAACAGTCGCCCAGTAGACTGATCCCTCCAGGTGAAAGCAGATTAACTCTCAGGTGCCAATCAAAGTTTGAGCAGCATGTAAATGATATAAAGATTGTCCAAAAAGCAAGTGTATTTCTGTAAAAATCTTTATTAAAATGCGACGCGTTTCTCAGCTATAACAAGCTGTTTCATCAGGCTAAAAAATTATAAAAACACATTCAGAATACACTTGCTTTATACAAAACTAGACCTACTAATTAGCCAATCAGATGGCTCCAACCTTGATGGTCATTAAGTGTTAGCACCTGTCTGCTAGAAGGTTGGTATGGCAACCAACAGCCCAAACATAATTTAGTACAGATACCAAACTTCAGCAGACCATACTAGTGACCAAATCATCGTTTGTGTGCATCAAAATAAATCATCATTGTGTATTGATGATAATAAAAAACATAAGCAAAACACTGTTAAGAACAGGAACACATTTCCTATAAAATTGTACTTCATGAAATATAAATAAACAAACTAATACATATAATGATATGTTTCCCATACCTATTCAGTCTACATAAATCGTGCTTTTATAATTTCAGCCTTAACTTCCTCTTAAAAAATGTTAAATTAAATATGCGACTTAATAACAAGTTAAGGACAGGCAAAGCAATGCTGTCAAACTTATTGTTAAACTAATGTTGCAAACCCAAGTGTTCGTTAATACGACTCCTGCTTCCTGATGTCAAATAGCACAATAGCTGATTCTTCAGAAATAAATGGGTGGAATTTGTTTGACGAAAATCTTGTGAGACCTTGATGACAGGTGTATATTAACAGCCGCTGGGTATAAGGCTATTTTATGTGCGATCCTTGTATGTCAGTGTGTTTACCACTGATCCGGTGGCTTGTCGGTGTTTAACCGGGTTTATCTCTATATGCGGTATTGCCTAAACATTTGGGTGTAAACTATTTGTATAGCATAGAATCCTACACCAATGGCTGCTTTGGCCTGTGTGGGTGGGTGTGAACTATTCCTATAACGTATAAACATGTACCAATGATTGCATAGGCATGTGCAGATGGGATTGGCTTAACCTGACAACGTCAGCATACTGTGTGTCAAGCGTCCAACCTCAATCTTGCGTGTAGAGGTGTCAACCCACGCAATCTCCGTGAACGACAGTTCAAATAACATTATGCGATCCTATCTATTTGGCAGGGGATGTTATATCCAAAGTATATCTAGGCTGCCTGCACTCATAAATAGAGCGTTGTGTCACAACTCTGAGCACCAAATGTAATACTGTCATAGACATCTAGTAGGCACTCGGTTCTAATCAAAACATATAGTATTATTATGTTGAATTTATCCGACCTTTGTAATCATATGCTGATAATAAAATATCAAATTGTGTTTATCCATGATGTGATGATATAGTGAGATTAGTGATGTGAGATAGGGTGATGTGCAGATTGTGCTATAATGATCTGCCATCATCATGGTTATGAGTGGGAAGTGTATGATATTAATATGTGATTAACAACATGTAGTGTTAGATCGTTCTTAGTGAATATTATAAGTGTGATGTGTATGGTGTTAGTGTGTATTCTACTGTGAATGGTGTGTGGATCATACTTTAAGGAGAATGTAATGTGCTGTGCAAACGTGTGAGTGATGGCCCAATCCAACGGGCACTTCTAATAGTGATATTCTCTACGTGGTGTATGAATAACATACTGCTAGAGATATAGGGGAAGGAAAATATGAAGAGAAAAGGAGGACTCTCTCATACCAGAATATAAAAGTTAAAATAAAAGAACTTTCTAAACCAGATATTAGCCCTGGCTATAGGGCTAAAACAAAGGGGTTCAGGTGCAGGAATTAAGGTACCTATACCATCACCTTATTGGTCTAAGTGGGTATTAAAACCATATTTGTGACGTATAAGCAGTCAATGTTATTTATAAAAAACTAATAATAAGTTAAGGCACTGGTCATTTCACTAGTGTAAGGGGATACCGTCTTCTAGTAAATAGAGGTAGGCGCAGCATATGTCTGCTTTCTAAATCCATTGGATAGGGATAGGCACAGCTTAGGTCTGCTTTCTCGGTCCATGCATCAGCATAGTCGTGGAGGCCATATATAAAGAATTACACATCTGAAAGAATAATACCTGGGTTAACTAACCATTATTTGAGAATGGTTGATATAGGACCCTATATGGTACATGATACAAGGGAGCAGTCTGCCTTGTCGGGACACCCTAAGGTGAACGTGAAGGGATAATGGAAGGGACTCTTCCTGTGCCAATAGAAATTAGGCAGAGGCAAGTGAGTTCCCTAACCGTTGAACGGAGACAGGATTGTTCCCTATATATTCTGAGTAACCATAACTTGTTAGATCTGCCTTAGAGATGATTACGCTGGTAATAGGTCAGATCAAAAAGAAGCCATGTCTAGATTTTCATTCAAGCCATAAGGCTGTAATGTGACTAATTTCTTGATCCAAAAGGATTCTCTTCTCCTGAGAGTTATAAAAGCATCCTTATTGGATCTGGATATCATCTCTATGGGTGTTATCCTCATGGGGTCTTTGAGTGTTTTATGGAGATTCAGACAGTGTCTTGAGACACTGTGAGATTTAGATAATTTTTTGATGTTATATGAGTGTTCCCCCCATCTTTTTTTGACCCTGCGGCAAGTGCGGCCCACATATTGCACCCCACATTTGCAGCTAAGCAAATATATTACAAAAGATGTTTCACATGTTATACGATTCTGAATCACAAATGATTCTCCTGTAACAAAAGATGTGAACGATGATACTCTGTGTGTTATGAAACTGCACATACCACAACGTTTTCTAAAACATTTTGATACCATAAGTTTCTGTTTATTAATGTCCCGTGGAATGCCTGGGAATAAATTATTGTTGGTGTATTTGTCCCTGACAATTTTGCTCGGCGCTAGAGCTGTTTTTAGGGTTGGTGCCCTCCTATAAACTACCTTGGGTTTGTCACCCAAAAGTTGCTTAAGGGTAGGATCATTGGTGAGGATAGACCAATGTTTCTTGAGAATTTTATTTACTGCAAGGTGGTTAGAATTATATCTGGTAATGAAGAGGGGGGGATTAGTATCCTTGAAGACAGTCTGGTTTCCAGCTTTATTAATGAAGTAATTCGACCTATCTTCTTTCCTGACCCTATCCATCTCCCTGGATATCAGGTCTGGTGGATAGCCTTTTTCAAGAAATCTCTCGCCAATAATTTTGGCCTGTGTGTCATAATCATCAATTGATGAACAATTTCTCCTAATCCGTCTAAATTGTCCGTAAGGGACATTCGTTTTCCAACATTTATAGTGGTTGCTCTCAAAGTGGAGAAAACTGTTGCAATCAACTGTCTTGAAAAAGGTTTTTGATGATACGTGTCCATTTGGAGAACTACCAAGGACTAAATCAAGAAATTCAATTTGTTCCTTTTGAATGTTATATGTGAAAGATATCCCAAAGTTGTTATTATTCAAATGTGTGACAAAGTTATGGATATTTTCCTCAGTGCCTTTAAAGATGAAAAGGAGATCATCAATATAGCGGCCATAGAACACCAGGTTCGCTCCAAACTGTGAGTTGTAGATATACAGGTGTTCAAAGCTACCCATAAAAAGGTTAGCAAAGCTTGGAGCGAACCTGGTGCCCATGGCCGTCCCCTTCACTTGAAGGTAATATTTGCTCTGGTAGAGAAAGTAATTATGTTTCAATATGAAACTGATCAGTGTAATCAAAAAATCAACTTGTTCACCAGGCATATATTGATCCTCTTCCAGGTAGGATCGCACAGCTCTAATACCTAACTCGTGTTGGATGTTGGAGTATAAAGCTCCAACATCACATGTGATCCACCAGCATTGTTCATCAAAGGTATGGTTTTTGAGTTTCATCAATAAATCAGATGAGTCCCTTATATAGGAGGGTAAGGTTATAACAAATTTCTGTAAGAACTTATCAATATATGCTGATAGGGAATCAGTCAGGCTTCCTATTCCAGCAATAATGGGTCTACCTTGCGGTTTAATGGGGTCCTTGTGGACCTTGGGTAGATGGTAATAGAAGGCCGTGCACGGGTATTTGGGTAGACAAAAGTCTCTTTCCAGTTTGGTAATAATACCCATGTCAAAGCCTTTTTGTAAGATTCCCTGAAGTTGGTCATAGAACTTGGATGTAGGGTCCCCACATAACACCTCATAATACTCTTTATCATTGAGGATACGATCGGCTTCAGTTAAATAGTCCTGCATGTCCTGCAGGACTATCGCCCCACCCTTGTCTGCCTGTCTGATCACAAGGTCAGATCTTTTAATGAGTCTGGTCAAAGCTTTCTGTTCTTTATAGTTAAGATTATTTTTATATCTTAATTTTTTCTGCTTTTTGGCCAGTTTCTCTAGATCCTCCAACACTAGGTTGGCATATATCTCTATGTGGTTTCCACTACTCTTCGGTGGAACAAAAGAGGATTTTGGCCTCAAATTGGTATGAATATATCCATCATATAGATCTTCTATAAGCATGCTGGGTTCATATACCAGGCAGCCATCACTTAGATGGGCATCCATTAGGTCTGTGGTAATGGGTCTCATAGAATCATCTTTAAGCTTTTTTTCAGCAAAATATTTCTGTAGTGATAATTTTCTTACATAGCTGTTGATGTCTACAAACATCTCGTACATACTAAAATGGTTGGACGGGCTGAAAGAGAGACCCCTCCCCAGAACTCTAATCTCATCATCCGATAGTGGATGGGATGATAGATTAAAGATCCCCTTCTTGAATTTTTCTAATTTTTCCTTTTTGCGGGTGATGGATTTACCTCTAGATCCTCGTTTCCGAATGGTCTTTTTTGTCTTTGGGGCAAAGACGGTCCCCCATGGCCTTGCCATACCGGAGGATCCTGATGTAGGTGGCCTGGCCCTAAAAAAGGAGAAGGAACTTGTGGGGTGTTAGTATTCCTATTTTCACCATTTTTATTCTCCAAGTTATGTAAAACTTGGAATCTGTTAGGATGTGAGAAGCTATGTTCCTGTGATCTTTGGTCAGTATCATTAGATCCCATCGTATGATGGTATGGTTGTTGCCTGTAAGTATTGTGATGGTTATGTCCTGGGCTATTGGAAGCTCCCTCAGTATGTTGTTGATACGTATTAAGTGTGGATGGGTACATATTGGAGGTGGAAGGATATTCCCTATTCTTGTGATAATGTTGATTTTGATTGTGTACCCTTTGGTTCGCATAATTGTTATGTGATTGGTGGCTCGGTGTAAAAGTTTTATGATGTGACATATTGGAGTTATATGTGTTAGGGGTGAAATTGGTGTTGGTCCACGGGGACTTAGTGTCCCTGTAGGGGGGACCAGGGGGTCTCCTGACTCCAGTCTGTATTTCACTTCTATTGTTGTTATCTGCATTATAATTCTCTTGGTTGTGCATGTATCTATTATGGCCATTATGTCTTGAAATCCTATTCACACGATTGTAGGTGTAGACTAAGCCCTTAGAATAATCATCATCATCTCTCTCCATTTTCTTGTTTTTATTGCTGATGATTTGCTGTTGATATTCATCAGCTTTATCATATGTGTTCTTCATAAGATTTTCAAATTGGGGTGATGATTTGTGTGTGTCTATTTCTTTTTGGAGGTTGTCAATTTCAAGGCCTACTTCATCTACCAACACCTGTCTGTGTTTGATCAAAATCTCCATAAGGGTCATAGAACAGGTGTTTAGAGCACTCTCCCATTCTTTAAGCACCCCTTCATTATTTTTGAAGGAGCAGTTTTTAAACATCCTAAGTCCCCTAGGGATCTGATTTTTATTCTTATATTTTTTGAGTGTATCAAGATCCCACCAGTGTATGTGTTCTGTTTTTAGTAACGCCTCTAGTTTGTTAAAAGAGGACTGTAGAGACAGTGGTGGGTTAGATCCTACAGGACCTGACTGTTCTATGCATGCCCTCTTGTTAGCTCTTTCTGAAGATGACAGCATTTTGGAAAACAATAACTAACAATATTGCTATTCCAAATTGTTGGTTCTACCAATAAGTGATAAGTGTATGAATTGATACTATTAGAGTGATAATAATCAGCAACCTATAGTTTAAAAACTGATATAGGTAGGTGTGCGATCAAAATAGAGTAGGTTACTCTAATTTAGAGATAATAGATATATATAAAATGCTAAACTAAACAACAAACCACTATAATGGAGTACAGCTCCCCTATAGGTGACCTAGATAGTGTATAGAGGATGAAATGAGGGTGTAATACACATCAATGTGTATTACTGCCCTTAGGGGGCGCCTCCTATAGCCTAACAACTAAACATATGTTCAAACAATATCAGTTAACTAAATTAATACTTATAAGAGATATATATATACAGAAACATACATATATATAAAAGTGTACCAACATAAAGTCCAGTAAGTGATATAGATATAGTCCCAATCAGTGGTAAGTCCAAAAAAAACAGTAGTAGGCAGCTCTCGGTCTTAGGATGGTCTTCCTGAAAGATGGGTAACTAGAAAAAAAGAGAAAACACAGAGGCGCCAAACATGGCCTAGTATAGCCAGATACCAGATATAACAATTAACAGGGTAGCAATTGGATACTCACAAAGGAGGACGCACCCAATGGTGCTATTGAAGCAGACTGGAGCCTCTCAGTGGTCCAGCTCACTGATGTGTCTCACGTATCAGTTGTGGTCCTTGGTGATGGTGATTAACAGGTTCCTGAGTGAACAAAAAATATGCAAACCATAGCCCAGTAACGTTTGTACAAGTGAATGGCAATCTGAGCAATCCTACTTACAAGATCCAAAGCACCTGCAGGTGCATACACTGCAAACTGGAACCAAACAGTCGCCCAGTAGACTGATCCCTCCAGGTGAAAGCAGATTAACTCTCAGGTGCCAATCAAAGTTTGAGCAGCATGTAAATGATATAAAGATTGTCCAAAAAGCAAGTGTATTTCTGTAAAAATCTTTATTAAAATGCGACGCGTTTCTCAGCTATAACAAGCTGTTTCATCAGGCTAAAAAATTATAAAAACACATTCAGAATACACTTGCTTTATACAAAACTAGACCTACTAATTAGCCAATCAGATGGCTCCAACCTTGATGGTCATTAAGTGTTAGCACCTGTCTGCTAGAAGGTTGGTATGGCAACCAACAGCCCAAACATAATTTAGTACAGATACCAAACTTCAGCAGACCATACTAGTGACCAAATCATCGTTTGTGTGCATCAAAATAAATCATCATTGTGTATTGATGATAATAAAAAACATAAGCAAAACACTGTTAAGAACAGGAACACATTTCCTATAAAATTGTACTTCATGAAATATAAATAAACAAACTAATACATATAATGATATGTTTCCCATACCTATTCAGTCTACATAAATCGTGCTTTTATAATTTCAGCCTTAACTTCCTCTTAAAAAATGTTAAATTAAATATGCGACTTAATAACAAGTTAAGGACAGGCAAAGCAATGCTGTCAAACTTATTGTTAAACTAATGTTGCAAACCCAAGTGTTCGTTAATACGACTCCTGCTTCCTGATGTCAAATAGCACAATAGCTGATTCTTCAAAAATAAATGGGTGGAATTTGTTTGACGAAAATCTTGTGAGACCTTGATGACAGGTGTATATTAACAGCCGCTGGGTATAAGGCTATTTTATGTGCGATCCTTGTATGTCAGTGTGTTTACCACTGATCCGGTGGCTTGTCGGTGTTTAACCGGGTTTATCTCTATATGCGGTATTGCCTAAACATTTGGGTGTAAACTATTTGTATAGCATAGAATCCTACACCAATGGCTGCTTTGGCCTGTGTGGGTGGGTGTGAACTATTCCTATAACGTATAAACATGTACCAATGATTGCATAGGCATGTGCAGATGGGATTGGCTTAACCTGACAACGTCAGCATACTGTGTGTCAAGCGTCCAACCTCAATCTTGCGTGTAGAGGTGTCAACCCACGCAATCTCCGTGAACGACAGTTCAAATAACATTATGCGATCCTATCTATTTGGCAGGGGATGTTATATCCAAAGTATATCTAGGCTGCCTGCACTCATAAATAGAGCGTTGTGTCACAACTCTGAGCACCAAATGTAATACTGTCATAGACATCTAGTAGGCACTCGGTTCTAATCAAAACATATAGTATTATTATGTTGAATTTATCCGACCTTTGTAATCATATGCTGATAATAAAATATCAAATTGTGTTTATCCATGATGTGATGATATAGTGAGATTAGTGATGTGAGATAGGGTGATGTGCAGATTGTGCTATAATGATCTGATTAAGAACAAATTTCTGGACAGAGGGTACAATGAGAACAAAATAGACCAAAAAATACAAGAAATCAGCCATATTGAAAGAACTGAATTAATGAAATACAAAAGAAAAGAGAAACCAATGGAAGAGGACACACTAAATATCAACAGGATAACAGAATATAGTGAGAACAAAAATATAATTGAGAATATATTTCGGAAACATTGGTCATTATTAAAGGACGATGATATTATAGGCGAAAAACTACCACCCAAACCAAGGTTCGTCTATAGAAAGACCAAAAATTTGAAAAGTAAACTTGCTCCCAGTATACAAAGAAAGAAAAGATCGGGCGTTAAAGATGTCTATGGGAATGAGATCAAAGGTTTCTTCCCCTGTCCATCATGCAAGGCATGTAAGCACGGTACCAAATCTGCAAACTTCAGATGCCACCATACAAAAGAGAAATACAGGGTCCATGATTTGATCCGATGTCAAGATAGCGGGGTCATCTACCTGCTACAATGCTCTTGTGGGCTTCAATATGTGGGCCAGACGTCGAGGACCCTGAAGGATAGAATCCGCGAACACCTACTTCTCATTGAGAAACTCAATATGGACACAGCCTTATATCGCCACTTCTCGACTAAACATCAAGGAAATACAAAAGCTTTATCCTTTATGGGGATAGAAAAAGTAACGAAATGTTGGAGAGGGAGCAATTATAATAATAAACTGCATATTGCTGAGTCCAAATGGATTTTTAATCTTGATTGCCTTTATCCAAAGGGACTAAATAATAAAGAAGACCTCTCACATTTATTGAACATCTTCTGATATCTCAAAGGATAAACTGGAAGAATAAACATCTAATATGTATGAAGAAACAACCATATGGCTGATAAATCCTGTGACATCTATCTACAACCCTCTCCTTATGTCCTGACTCCTAAATCATTATGGTCTATTACCGAATGTCGAGATAAATAACTTCAAATTTCAAGAAAAGCCCCCCCCCATATATCCCGCTCTAACTATCAACACTTCCATCCAGTATCGACTTTGATATATATTTAGACTTTTTTTATATATATTTATATTTTTATATTTTCCGATAACAAACCTGGACGTTATTTCATTTGGAGTATATTACTCTCTCCCTTTTAAGATCATTCCGCTCTTCTATATACATCCATTTGTTACAGAACCTATCCTTAAAATCTTGGGAAGCAAACAGAATCACAGTACAACAAAATCTTAAAAATTATTTTTGATTCTGTCTGGAAAGCTAATAGAACCTTAAGAATCCTAATACATTAGATATTATTTATTATTTTTTAACATCACTATCCTATACAACTTTATAGGGGGGAATTCCTCCATCTTTTAATGAGTGGGATATTTATCTTATTGTTCTTATATTTTTCATATCTTTTAATCAATAGGATATTTTTCATATCTTTTAATTAATTAATAGGATCTTTTAATTAATAGGACATTATCAATATTAAAATCAGACTTCCCCCTCCTCTGTATCTCCTATCTATCTCCTAGAATAGTTTATCTAAAAATAAGATAAACGACTTCTACATTGATTACTAATCCCAAGTGTACAATCTAAGTCAATTGTCCACATCCATTGAGAACCTAATCAGTCAGTAAGATACCATTTAGACATTTATTGAAAGAAATAATTTTGTTAAGAGATAGCAAACTGGTTCTACATTAAGTATCTAGGTAAAATATCCAGATCACACAAATACAATATGGTTTTATAAGATAAGTCAGATGAAATCGCCTTTGATCCAACATGATATCTAAATTTTAAGTAACTTTGTTTTAATCTTCCTAAGCCTCTATGCTGAATATTTAGACTCTAGAACAAGACTGTGCGTCTATAATAAGAGTGAGATTGGTGTGCCTAAACTTGCCACTCACTTCTTTAATATTTCTCCTAAATTATTTTCCCAATCAGAAAAAACAATTTTTCTAACAATTTTTCTGACTATTTTTGAACGAACTAGAGATTTTATTTGACAGCCTATAAACATTTTTTAGGATTTATTTATATCCATACCTAGTATAAGGAAGTTGTCCATTATACAAGCAATGCTGAAGTAACTATAATATGTCATTTATTTTATTATTTTTTCAATATCGCTCACCGCAACACCTCTCAACTAGAGAAACCACTTTTTTCGTTGATCTGAGGATTAAGTATGCCATTATTAATAGGCTTCTTAAACATATAGGATTAGTCCTATTCGGCACTGTAAATATTATACTAGTTTCTTTTAATATCAGAAATTGAAGTACAGTTAGATATTTTTTATATAATCTATATTTCACATACTAAATTTTACCCTTTTCTATTAATATTAGACTCACATTATACAACAGATTCACCTAGCTGAAAATTCATTAAAAACTACAGCCAAGAAAACTGATAATATACCTCTTCATACACACTCTATCTCCTTGCGGCCAACAAGTGACGTCACAACCAATGGGATAGCCAGATTATCGGCATAACTAACCAATAGGAAAGCCAAAAAATCGGCACTACCAAACAACAATAATAGTTGAGATTACTAACTAAATATTAGGAAATTCAACATATAGGGGTACTCCACCATATGGATTATAATAAATAATATTAAGGAAACTCCAAAATCAGCTGCAACTAAAGGCAGCCTTCCCCGACCGGAAGTGACGTCACTATATACGGAGACTATCAATAAATACGGAGACTACTCCTATAAGTTTTACATTCCTCAAACCCTCAGGTATAACACTATATAATATACTTCAAATCATGAGAGTCCTTTTAAAAGAAGAGAACTGAACAAATGGTTATATTAAGATAAAGTATAGTAGCGAAAACCGGAAGTGCTGAAACATTGCACATCCGGTCAATCGGAGCAAACAGCTATAAAAGGCCACTAGTAAGTACACCAACCAGTCTTGATAAAGGCCTAGAGGGGCCGAAACGCGTAGACTGGTAAGCCTGATTTCATTGGAGCCAAATATTTATAAACCTGCTACACATTGTCTGTATTTTTCTTTCCACACTTAGGTATTTCAGATATGGGTTCCTCTTCTGTCCTGTGAATTCACCATCCCCCACTGGAAGAAAACAGGAGGATTAGTTCTTTTCAACACTATTTTTCCAACACCTATTGAACTCACTTTTAATTTTTATTTTTGTTTTTGCATTTTTTCATTGCACCACTTTATTTCAGATCCAAACTATTTTTGATCCACCTTTGAACTAATTCCAAGTCATTTTTGATAACACACGTGTTTTTTATTGTTTGGGACTACCATTTTTAGGACACCTTGCCACTATTTGTACACTTTGTTTCAACCACCCTACACGTATAAGGATTTGTGTTATATATCCACAGGATTCTTTTGCAGTGATTTTATTTATTTATTTTTTGGACACTTTACACTGGACAATTATTATTTTTTTTATTTTCTATATTTATTTGTATTTGTTTTTTTATTGTCTGCTGCATTATTTAACAAGCAATTGACATATATTACCCAATTATTTGTATGATTCATGGATCCATGAACTAGGAGTTTTATTGAAAGTGTTTTAATCTTTGATTGTGTATTTAACTAATGTGCTTTTATTTGTATAATAAATAACAGTTTTTTAACCCACACACCTAGCCTCCTTGGTTGGCGCCTGGTTATATCCTTCTTATAGTTACTCTCCTCTTGGTGATCGCTAGGTCATCACCTCTTCCGGGCTTATAGGTGTTAGCTGGCGCTTGAGTACCTATATATCTCTAACTCCTAGGTCACTTCATGTGCATGAGCTCAATGCTATCTATATGAAACACATAAACTAATGCCCTCTAGTGGTCAAAATGCATTCAGATTAGAGGCAGTCTTCAAGGTCTAAGAAATTAGCATATGAACCTCCTAGAATTAGCTTTAAACTAAGAATACCAAGAGAACAAAGCAAAATTGGTGATAAAAGTAAATTGGAAAGTTGTTTAAAATTACATTCCCTATTTAAATTATGAAAGTTTTTTTGGACTTGAATGTCCCTTTAAAGGGACAGTCTACTCCAGAATTGTTATTGTTTAAAAAGATAGATAATCCCTTTATTACCCATTCCCCAGGCCAGTTTTGCATAACCAACATGGTTATATTAATACACTTTTTACCTCTGTGATTATCTTGTATCTAAGCATCTGATGGAAACAAGAAATCAAAACAAAAGCAGTTCTTGATGGAGGTGCGCCTAAGGTGACGTAAACGAAAGTCAGTGCAAACAATCCGATGTGAGGCCGCTCTTCTTTATCGTATGTCAACGGTTAGAAAATCTGTAGTGGGAAAACAGGAAGGCGCCAATAGGGTGATAACGTTTGAGACCCTGACAGGTAAGTATGAGAAAAAAGGGTACTCACAAGTAGGGCGGCACTTAGACGTGCCAAACCAAGCAGACCGGGACCTCAGCGTCGCCCGGGAGACTCAAAAAGGCAACAACCAATCGTCAGGCCGGACCAAATTCCGTGTGGCCAGTCAGGAGCACTGGATGCTGCCACACCTCTCTCTTCGTATGCCGATTCCAAACACTGGCAAGAGGATAGGAGATAGGGATATCACGTGTGAAGCTCTCCCGATTACCGAGAGTTTAGTTAACACACGCCAACAAACTGGATAACGAACTGGATAGAGGAAGGAGCAAACTCCAGCAAAGTTACTTAAACAAATTTATTAAAAAGTTTAAAAACAATGCATAAAGCAACGCGTTTCTCGGCTACACAGAGCCGTTTCATCAGGCTGTTATACATATTCTAAAATGCCTACTGCTTTAAAACACTTCCTCTAACCAATCAAAACCATTGAAATTTACACACCCCTCCCCACCTCAGCGTGCGTGTCAATCTCAGCTGATATGGAGAGTGTGTGGAATCATAAGCGTGCCACTTGATATTGGCGATTTTAATATCGTCTTACAGATAGTGTCTGTTCTAGTTAGACACTATATTAATGGTCACATCACTATTATGAACACATACAATTAAAGCAATGTAAGTAAACATAATAAATAAGTAAATTCGGGCTTTCATTTCAGGCTTAGATACACGTAACACATTAGCTTTTTATCGAAACTGAACTGACATGAAATGTTACTCACAAAGTCTTCTGCCAACAGTCTATCACCTTTCCATACCACAACCAGATCATCTATGTATCTGCCATAATACACCAGGTTCGCCCCAAACGCAGAGTTGTAAACATATTGTTGTTCAAATGATCCCATAAAAAGATTGGCGTAACTTGGGGCGAACCTGGTGCCCATGGCCGTCCCTTTTGTTTGGAGGTAGTAATCATCCTGATAGACGAAATAGTTGTGGTGTAGGATAAAAGAGATCAATGACAAGATGAAATCTTTCTGGGTATCTGGTAAATAAATGTCTGTTTCTAGATAGCTTGAAATCGCTTGTAGTCCGAGACTATGTGATATATTATGTACCTACATTGTTTACAAATAACTCCTATTGAACATATTCCAAGATCAGACTTTTACAATCGTTTCTATAGACTTAGACAGAGAGAGACTTTTTGGATCTATAGGCTTCAGACTCTAAATCCATCAGGTCTCAATGCCAATATTGATCTGGCAGCTTTCGATAGCTAATTCGTTTTTTCCTATAGTGTAATTTCAGTTATGTATGGTGTATAGGGTATATATATATATATATATATATATATATATATTTTTTATCTATTATTGTTTATTTGTTTGGTTTAGATTAATTTTTGTTATGATTGAGTAATTATTGTGTATTATATTGGCGAACTGCACAAACAGTTTGATTTGCAAGTCTGTAATAAGGAGTAACATTTCATGTCAGTTCAGTTTCGATAAAAAGCTAATGTGTTACGTGTATCTAAGCCTGAAATGAAAGCCCGAATTTACTTATTTATTATGTTTACTTACATTGCTTTAATTGTATGTGTTCATAATAGTGATGTGACCATTAATATAGTGTCTAACTAGAACAGACACTATCTGTAAGACGATATTAAAATCGCCAATATCAAGTGGCACGCTTATGATTCCACACACTCTCCATATCAGCTGAGATTGACACGCACGCTGAGGTGGGGAGGGGTGTGTAAATTTCAATGGTTTTGATTGGTTAGAGGAAGTGTTTAAAGCAGTAGGCATTTTAGAATATGTATAACAGCCTGATGAAACGGCTCTGTGTAGCCGAGAAACGCGTTGCTTTTATGCATTGTTTTTAAAACTTTTTAATAAATTTGTTTAAGTAACTTTGCTGGAGTTTGCTCCTTCCTCTATCCAGTTCGTTATCCAGTTTGTTGGCGTGTGTTAACTAAACTCTCGGTAATCGGGAGAGCTTCACACGTGATATCCCTATCTCCTATCCTCTTGCCAGTGTTTGGAATCGGCATACGAAGAGAGAGGTGTGGCAGCATCCAGTGCTCCTGACTGGCCACACGGAATTTGGTCGGCCCTGACGATTGGTTGTTGCCTTTTTGAGTCTCCCGGGCGACGCTGAGGTCCCGGTCTGCTTGGTTTGGCACGTCTAAGTGCCGCCCTACTTGTGAGTACCCTTTTTTCTCATACTTACCTGTCAGGGTCTCAAACGTTATCACCCTATTGGCGCCTTCCTGTTTTCCCACTACAGATTATCTAAGCATCTGCAGACTTTCCCTTATCTCAGTTCTTTTGACAAACTTTATTTTAGCCTATCAGTGCCCTCTCATAAGTAACTCCACGGGGTTGAGTGCAATGTTATCTATATGGCACACATGAACAAGCACTGTCTAACTTTGAAAAGCTGAGAAAATGCATTGAGATAAGAGGCAGCCTACAAGTGGTTAGAAATTAGCATACAGACCTATCTAGGTTTAGCTTTCAACAAAGAATACCAAGAGAACAAAACAAATTTGATGGTAAAAGTGAAGTAAAGTTGTTTAAAATGACATGCCCTACCTAAATCATAAAGTTTCATTTTGACTAGACTGTCCCTTTAAGGGTGTTTTAATTTGCATTTTGTTACACCTGTGTTAAACACAAGTTACTGATCAAGACAACAAACACAATGCAGTGTCTGAGTGATTTTGACCTCAGTGTCTTTCTTCCACCTAAGAGTGTCAATGTCAGCTCTTAAAAAATGTTCTAAGTTTTGGCAATGTCAGCTGCTGCTTGTGGTTTCCAGTGCAGTATCACTGCTCCCGCGCCTCCTCTTATATAGTCTAGCGCCCCCTAGGGAGGCCTCGCTGGTCTAATCAATACCCTGTGCTTACACCCAGGGAAACTGTGATAGACCTGAACAGTTAGCTTTTTTAACTCTGAGATATGGTTGTAAAGTCAATGCACACTTGGATTAATGGCCAAAAGTAGCTATTAAAGGGACAGTCTACACCAGAATTGTTATTGTTTTAAAAGATAGATAATCCCTTTATTACCTATTCCCTAGTTTTGCATAACCAACACAATTATATTAATACACTTTCTACCTCTGTGATTACGTTGTATCTACGCCTCTGCAAACTGCCCCTTATTTCAGTTCTTTTGACAGACTTACATTTTAGCCAATCAGAGCTGGCTCACTGGAACTCCACGTGCGTGAGCTCAATGTTATCTATATGACACACATGAACTAACACCCTCTAGTGGTGAAAAAATGTCAAAATGTCCTGAGCTAAGAGGCGGCCTTCAAGGGCTTACAAAAAAAGCATAAGAACCTCCTAGATTTAGATTTCAGCTAAGAATACCAAGAGGACAAAGCAAAATTGGTGATAGAAGTAAATTGGAAAATTGTTTAAAATGACATGCCCTATCTGAATAATGAAAGTTTGTTTTGGACAAGACTGTCCCTTTAACTAAGCAAAATTTAGTTTTAATAAATAAGAAAACTTTAGTAATAATATTCATGCATTAAAAGGGAGTGCAAGATTGTAGATTAAACTTGTAGGCAAAATGAGTAATATTTGACAAGCTTTAAAAACACAAGGGTGTTGAACTCGATGGACTTTTTTTCTGACTAAATGGTTCTGCACTCCACAGGGTGCCTTAATAAAAAGTTCTTCATTACAGATCTATTAACAATACACATGAAAGGGCTTCTTTGATCTGCATAATATTTCTCATTTAAATGACAACCTTTGAAAGCACAAAGGCCTTACTGCTGTCCATCAGAATGTATGGTTTTAAGCCAACAATAGCTGTAAATAAACCTACAAGATCTATTTTTTTTGTTAGGGACAATCCTGAATTTGGGCAGTCTGTCTCTATTTTTTAAAGGGATAAACTATGCTGTCCCAGATTGTTTTGAAATTGCTCAAATTAGTTTTCTGTACCGTGTCCCAGTGTGTAAATGACAAGCTATGACTTCACTTTCCACAAAAGCAGCTGAAACGGCATCTTCAATCCAGCAGAGGGAGCTGTTGTTCCATAAAACCATAAGACAGACAGTGTCAAAATTAAACTTTCATGATTTAGATAGGGGATGTCATTTTAAACAACTTTCAAATTTACTTGTATCATCAAATTTGTTTATTCTCTTGTTATTCTTTGTGGAAAGCTAAACCTAGGTAGACTCATATGGTAATGTCTACGCCAGGGTTCTTCAAACTTTTTTCCCCAAGACCCACTGCCATGATACCAAATACCTTCACAACCCATACCTTCACAACCCTATTTTTTATGTTTAAAGATTTTTATTGAGCATATAACATACAGCGAGTGGTTACAATGATACAATGAAAAGAAAAATGTACATAAATTTTCCACAAGCAGTAGTAACCAGGCCCACAGTAGTAAAACTGAGTAAGGAGTTAATGCTCCATGTCAAAAAAAAGTTTAGATAAACCGTGTTGTAGGGCCATATACTTAAAATAATGCTCCTTTTTAACAATAGGGGTCGATTCAGTAAGGAAAGTCCCAACAGGGGAAATGAAGAGGCATCATAGTACTGTTAAAAGAGTATTCAGAAGAAAAGATTAAGTTAAGGTGTGTAGCGGAGGGGAAGTTGAGGGTTAGAGTAGAAAGATAAGAAGTCTGTGAGGGGGATAATTAGGGGGGGGAGGAGAAGGAAGGGAAGGAAAAAAAAAAAAAAAAAAGGGGAGGGGGGTGGGGCATTGGTAGGTAACGGTAGTGGGTAGGGGGGAGGAGGGTGCCGGCTTAGCGTACGTGCAAATATTCCCCCCTTACTGGCCAGTGTGGCCAACAGCGGGAGGGTTCCATATTTCCAACATAGCTTCATGAATGTCTAGGTTACCGCTTTTTAAGTAATGATATCTCTCTAGTCCTAAAAGTAAGGAAACCTGAGCCCTCCATTCCAACAACGAGGGGACCTCTCTGGACTTCCATTTTCTCGGAATGAGAGCCTTGACACTGTTCAGCATAAGGTGTAGTAGGGACCTCCTGGATCTACTCCCCACTCTGGGCAGACCCAGGAATACCAGGATCCCCGGATCCTCTGGGATCCGCAGTCCTAGCTTTGCATTGATTTCTGACAACACGTCCGACCACAGAGAACCCAGCCTCTCACAGGACCACCAGATGTGAAGCACATCTGCCTCCTCACCACACCCTCTCCAGCATCTCCCGCTGCCCCTTCCATATATCCGGCAGATTCTGGCAGGAGTCAGATACCATCTGGCCATTAATTTGTAATTCATTTCTATGATGCCTGAGGAAATGGAGGCCTCTTTCAGGTGTTTAAAAGCTCTGTCCCACTCTTTAGAATCAATCTGTCTGTCAAGATCTGCTGACCATCTGTGTATAAATGATGGGTACGCCGTGCCCGTGTTAGTAGAAAGAATGGAATAGATCTTGGAGATGGTGTGTCTAGGTTGTGCTTGTTGTGTACATAAGCTTTCAAATGCCGTGAGGGGTCTGGAAAAAGCGCCTCTATTTTTATGTGTTTGTATGTAATGGGCCCAGGCGTGTGTATTCCAGGCCAAGATGAAAAGTGCACTCCCGCACCTCTCTTCAATTTCCTCTTTTAGTAAAAGCTTGGTTCCCGTCAGCATGTCGCCCACTGTCAAAGACTTTATGTGTGGGGAGTAGTCATGTGTCTGGTGGTGAACACCGGGGAGTCTCCTTTGTTTAATTCTGTGGGGGGTCATAGGTGCAAGCTGCGTGGATACTTGAGGGGAAGTCCCCAAAACCCTATCCCATACTGCAAAAAATGCCGTCCAGAGAGGATAGCAGGAGACCCCCAGGGGTCTGTCTTTAGGAGGGGTCCATGCCAAAGTACCCATGTTATCTAGATGTAATATTGCTCTATCTAATTGAACCCATTTCTTATCTAGTGAATTATGGCACCAGTCGATCAAATGTTGGAGGATTGTGGCCTGTCTGTAAGATTCAATATTCGGAACTCCCAGGCCTCCTTTAAGTCTAGGGAGATGCATGGTGGATTTTGGGATACGGGGTCTAGAATTTTGCCAGATATATTGTCCTATAATATTTTGAATGCTGGGTATGTAAGGTGCAGGGAGTGGGATAGGGAGAGTCTGAAATAAGTAAAGGATCCTGGGAAGGATATTCATCTTAACTACCTGCGTTCTGCCTACCCAAGAAATTTGTTTATTGCTCCAGCTAGACATATCATTGGAGATGTTTGCTTTAAGGGAAGCGTAGTTGGCCTGGAACAAGTCCCGAGGGTCAGCGGTCAGGTATATACCTAGGTATTTCATTTTGAGAGGTTGTACTGTCAGGGAGGCAGAAGCCCTCAAAGGAATCATAATTTCCGGTGGCAGGTTAATGTTTAAAATCTCTGACTTGGAAACATTAAGATGAAAGTTGGAGAGGACTCCATAGTCTCTAAACTCGTCTAAAAGTGCAGTCAGTGAGTGGGGGAGGCCCGTCAGGGAGAAGATTATATCGTCAGCGTATAAGGCTAATTTGTGTTCAGAGTGACCAATTTTAATACCGGAAATGCGAGGGTTAAGTCTAATCTTTTGTGCTAGTGCCTCAATGGACAGGGCAAACAAGATAGGGGACAGGGGGCACCCCTGCCTAGTTCCATTTGTGATGGCGAATGGCTCAGACAAGATGTCATTAACTCGCACTCTGGCCGTAGGATTGGAGTATAGAGCGAACACTCTAGAGATGAAGACTTCACTAATGTTCATTTGTCTCATAACCGAACCCAGGAACCTCCAGCTGACCCTATCGAAAGCCTTTTCGGCATCAGTAGAAATTAGTGTCATGGGGATGTTGTTGGTGCGTGCATAACAAATGAGTTGTAAGGTTCTGAGGGTATTATCTTTCGCCTCCCTGCCCGGGACAAAGCCTACTTGATCAGGGGCGATTAATTTAGTCAGTATTTTATTAAGTCTGCCCGCCAATATCTTGGCGTACAGCTTAACGTCCACATTTAGTAAAGAAATAGGTCTGAAATTCTCAGGTTTAATGGGGGGCTTCCCTGGTTTAGGTAATATGGTTATATAGGCTTCCAGCATCTGTTTGGAGAAACCCCCAACGTCTTCAATATTGTTGAAGAGTTGCACGAGGTGGGGAGCTAAAAGTGATTTAAATGTCTTGTAGTACTTAATACCAAAGCCGTCAGGCCCGGGGCTCTTCCCAGATGGGGTGTTTTTAATAGCTTGCTCCAATTCCTCTATTGTGATGGGGTTGTCAAGTGCTGTGGAGTCATATATATCCAGTTGGGGCAGTTGAAGATTAGATATGTAGTTATGTAGGTCGCGAGGTTCCCCATCTACACTATCGGTTCCGACAGGGCCAGCCGGGAGGTGAAGGTTATAGAGTGAGTCATAATAAGGATCGGAAGATCTTTGCGATAGCTGTGCTGTCCGACTTAGAGTTGCCTAATTTGTCCTGTATTGAGTGTATGTAGGACTTTAAACGTTTACGGCGTAAGGCTCTGGCAAGGAGTCGGCCGGATTTGTTCCCGTGTGTGTAGTAATATTGTTTTAGAGTGAGGGCCTGTTTTTGGTAGTCGATCTGTAAGAAGTCCCTCAAGTTAGTACGGGCCAAGGTCAAGGAGTCCAACAGTGCGGTGTCATTTGGTTTTTGCTTATGTAGGTGTTCGGCTTTGGACAGAGTCGCCAGCAAGTGGTTGTATTTTTCCTTGTGTAATTTGTTAATTCTGGCTTGATGTTTAATTAAAAGGCCCCTGATGACACATTTCTGTGCTTCCCATACTGTCAAGCACGAGGTGTCTTTGGGGTCGTTAAAGCTAAAGTATTCGGTAATGGATGCTTCTAATTCAACTTTGACTAGGGGATCATCTAAAAGGTGTTCGTCGAGACGCCATTGATATGGGACCTGCGGGGTCTCTGACCAGTCCACCACGCACACCACCGGGGCGTGGTCAGACCAAGTTATGGGCAGGATTTCAGCAGATTTATATTGGATAGGAGCGTTGGGTCAGCGAAGAAGTAATCTATTCTAGAATAGACACGGTGAGGATGCGAGAAGAACGTGTAGTCCCTCTTAGTAGGGTGTGCCAGGCGCCACACATCATGAGTTGCTAAATCTCTCAAAGTAGAGTTAATGACCTTGATGTCCTTTTTTGACATACAGGAGGTCCCCACTGACGTGTCTAGGGTCGGGTCTAAAGGGGTATTGAGGTCCCCTCCTATAATGAGTGAGCCTTTTTTGTTATCTAGAATGTGATTGGATAGCTTTCTCATAAAGGTGCCCTGCAGTTTATTTGGGAAGTAGGCATTAGCTATTGTGATATGTCTACCGAATAGTGAGCCCTGAAGAATGATAAATCTGCCCTCAGGGTCCCTGTCTATTTGTGCCAATTGGAAGGGGATATTATGCTTAAAAAGTACCCCAACACCATTTTTCTTGTTAGGGCCAGATGCAAAGTACGGCCAAGGGGAAAGTCCCTGTAGCTCCATCTCGGTTCATGAGCTTTCTTGAAATGTGATTCTTGGATCAGAATAATGTCACCTCCTATCCTTTTAAAGTCTTTCAGTATAATGCTGCGTTTTGCTGGGCTATTCAGCCCTTTGGCGTTTATGGTTACAAATTTGATTAGTTTAGAAGGCATGCTGTAAAGAGGGTGAGGGGTGTTTTGGAAAAAAAAAAAAAAAAAAAAAGGGGGGGGGGGGGGGAGGGAGGGGGAGGTTTGTATATAAGGAGGGTGGAGGGGGAAGAGGGGAAAGGAGGGAGGAGGATATGAAGGAGAGGGGAAAGGAGAGGAGAAGAGGGGGAGGCTCAAAAGGGAGGGATTAGTTGTGTATGGGGGTCGTGTGCTGATTGTGAATTGCACCAGAGAGTGCAAGAGAGGGGGGAGGGGGAGTAGCAAGGTAGGTGAGAGGCTGTTTAAAAGGATATGTGAAAAGTGAGATAGATAGAGCAGAGAAATTACAAAACAAGGGAGTGTATGAAGAGGAAAGAGCTCCTCCTCCCCATGGGGCAATAGAGATATATGTGAGTAGAAAAGATGAAAGCCTTTGCTAACCATCATCTAATCGGCCCCAAAAATTAGGAAAAACTGGAAGTGTGAACAGTAGGACAGTACATTGGGATAATACAATAAACAGCAATATGGAATGAAGTGTAGATCCGATACCAGCCTCGCTATATGATACATGTGAGACTCGGTTAGTAAAGTCTAACATATGTGGCGTATCAGAAAGTGCACTTATATATACTTATTGACAGTGTAAAATGAATCACAACCGCGGACTAGAGCAAAAAATACTCGTTGTGATCACTTCACACTGTAGGGGTGTAAATAACCTGAACATAAAAGCTAAGTAATTACTTACAGTCAAATATAGATTTAACATATGAGGTTCAGATAACAATGTCTGACCCTTATAACATATTAAACAGTACACAAATATACTTTTGTGAAGATGTAAAGTGATTAGCAACGTCAAACTAGCTTGGAAACACTCGTTGCAATCACTTAGGCCTAGATTTGGAGTTCGGCGGTAGCCGTCAAAACCAGCGTTAGAGGCTCCTAACGCTGGTTTTGGCCGCCCGCTGGTATTTGGAGTCAGTGATTAAAGGGTCTAACGCTCACTTTTCAGCCGCGACTTTTCCATACCGCAGATCCCCCTACGCCATTTGCGTAGCCTAATCTTTTCAATGGGATCTTTCTAACGCTGGTATTTAGAGTCGTTTCTGAAGTGAGCGTAGAGCTCTAACGACAAGATTCCAGCCGCCTGAAAATAGCAGGAGTTAAGAAGCTTTCTGGCTAACGCCGGTTCATAAAGCTCTTAACTACTGTACCCCTAAAGTACACTAACACCCATAAAACTACTTATGTACCCCTAAACCGAGGTCCCCCCACACCCGCCGCCACTCGATTAAAATTTTTAACCCTAATCTGCCGACCGCCACCTACGTTATACTTATGTACCCTAATCTGCTGCCCCTAACCCCGCCGACCCCTGTATTACATTTATTAACCCCTAACCTGCCCCCCACAACGTCGCCGCCAGCTACTTAAAATAATTAACCCCTAATCTTCCGACCGCAAAGCGCCGCCACCTACGTTATCCCTATGTACCCCCTAATCTGCTACCCCTAACACCGCCGACCCCTATATTATATTTTATTAACCCCCTAATCCTGCCCCCTCAACGTCGCCGACACCTGCCTACACTTATTAACCCCTAATCTGACCGAGCGGACCTGAGCGCTACTATAATAAAGTTATTTACCCCTAACCCGCCTCACTACCCTATCATAAATAGTATTAACCCCTAATCTGCCCTCCCTAACATCCGCCAACACCTAACTTCAATTATTAACCCCTAATCTGACGACCGGAGCTCACCGCTATTCTAATAAATTGATTAACCCCTAAAGCTAAGTCTAACCCTAATACTAACACCCCCCTAACTTAAATATAATTTACATCTAACGAAATTAATTAACTCTTATTAAATAACTTATTCCTATTTAAAGCTAAATACTTACCTGTAAAATAAATCCTAATATACCTACAATATAAATTATAATTATATTATAGCTATTTTAGGATTAATATTTATTTTACAGGCAACTTTGTAATTATTTTAACCAGGTACAATAGCTATTAAATAGTTAAGAACTATTTAATAGTTACCTAGTTAAAATAATAACAAATTTACCTGTAAAATAAATCCTAACCTAAGATATAATTAAACCTAACACTACCCTATCAATAAATTAATTAAATAAACTACCTACAATTACCTACAATTAACCTAACACCTACACTATCAATAAATTAATTAAACACAATTGCTACAAATAAATACAATTAAATAAACTAGCTAAAGTACAAAAAATAAAAAAGAACTAAGTTACAAAAAATAATAAAATATTTACAAACATAAGAAAAATATTACAACAATTTTAAACTAATTACACCTACTCTAAGCCCCCTAATAAAATAACAAAGCCCCCCAAAATAAAAAAATTCCCTACCCTATTCTAAATTAAAAAAGTTACAAGCTCTTTTTACCTTACCAGCCCTGAACAGGGCCCTTTGCGGGGCATGCCCCAAGGATTTCAGCTCTTTTGCCTGTTAAAAAAAACCATTACCATACCCCCCCCCCAACATTACAACCCACCACCCACTTACCCCTAATCTAACCCAAACCCCCCTTAAATAAACCTAACACTAAGCCCCTGAAGATCTTCCTAACCTTGTCTTCACCATACCAGGTTCACCCGATCCGTCCTGGCTCCAACATCTTCATCCAACCCAAGCGGGGTTGGCGATCCATCATCCGGTGCTGAAGAGGTCCAGAAGAGTGCTCCAAAGTCTTCCTCCTATCCGGCAAGAAGAGGACATCCGGACCGGCAAACATCATCTCCAAGCGGCATCTTCAATCTCTTCCATCCGGTGCGGAGCGGGTCCATCTTGAAGCAGGCGACGCGGATCCATCCTCTTCTTCCGTTGTCTCCCGACGAATGACGGTTCCTTTAAGGGACGTCATCCAAGATGGCGTCCCTCGAATTCCGATTGGCTGATAGGATTCTATCAGCCAATCGGAATTAAGGTAGGAATTTTCTGATTGGCTGATGGAATCAGCCAATCAGAATCAAGTTCAATCCGATTGGCTGATCCAATCAGCCAATCAGATTGAGCTCGGCATTCTATTGGCTGTTCCGATCAGCCAATAAAATGCGAGCTCAATCTGATTGGCTGATTGGATCAGCCATCGGATTGAACTTGATCTGATTAGGCTGATTCCCATCAGCCAATCAGAAAATATCCATACCTTAATTCCGATTGGCTGATAGAATCCTATCAGCCAATCGGAATTCGAGGGACGCCATCTTGGATGACGTCCCTTAAAGGAACCGTCATTCGTCGGGAGACAACGGAAGAAGAGGATGGATCCGCGTCGCCTGCTTCAAGATGGACCCGCTCCGCACCGGATGGAAGAAGATTGAAGATGCCGCTTGGAGAAGATGTTTGCGGTCCGGATGTCCTCTTCTTGCCGGATAGGAGGAAGACTTTGGAGCCTCTTCTGGACCTCTTCAGCACCGGATGATGGATCGCCAACCCCCGCTTGGGTTGGATGAAGATGTTGGAGCCAGGATGGATCGGTGAAACCTGGTATGGTGAAGACAAGGTAGGAAGATCTTCAGGGGGCTTAGTGTTAGGTTTATTTAAGGGGGGTTTTGGGTTAGATTAGGGGTATGTGGGTGGTGGGGTTGTAATGTTGGGGGGGGTATGGTATGTTTTTTTTTTTACAGGCAAAAGAGCTGAAATCCTTGGGGGCATGCCCCGCAAAGGGCCCTGTTCAGGGCTGGTAAGGTAAAAGAGCTTGTAACTTTTTTAATTTAGAATAGGGTAGGGAATTTTTTATTTTGGGGGGGCTTTGTTATTTTATTAGGGGGCTTAGAGTAGGTGTAATTAGTTTAAAATTGTTGTAATATTTTTCTATGTTTGTAAATATTTTATTATTTTTTGTAACTTAGTTCTTTTTTATTTTTTGTACTTTAGCTAGTTTATTTAATTGTATTTATTTGTAGCAATTGTGTTTAATTAATTTATTGATAGTGTAGTGTTAGGTTAATTGTAGGTAATTGTAGGTAGTTAATTTAATTATTTTATTGATAGGGTAGTGTTAGGTTTAATTATATCTTAGGTTAGGATTTATTTTACAGTTAAATTTGTTATTATTTTAACTAGGTAACTATTAAATAGTTCTAAACTATTTAATAGCTATTGTACCTGGTTAAAATAATTACAAAGTTGCCTGTAAAATAAATATTAATCCTAAAATAGCTACAATATAAATTATAATTATATTGTAGCTATATTAGGATTTATTTTACAGGTAAGTATTTAGCTTTAAATAGGATAAGTTATTTAATAAGAGTTAATTTATTTCGTTAGATGTAAATTATATTTAACTTAGGGGGGTGTTAGTATTAGGGTTAGACTTAGCTATTAGGGGTTAATACATTTATTATAGTAGCGGTGAGGTCCGCTCGGCAGATTAGGAGTTAATAAGTGTAGGCAGGTGTCGGCGACGTTGAGGGGGCAGATTAGGGGTAATAAATATAATATAGGGGTCGGCGATGTTAGGGCAGCAGATTAGGGGTACATAGGGATAACGTAGGTTTGCGGCGGTTTACGGAGCGGCAGGATTAGGGGTTAAAAAAAATATGCAGGGGTCAGCGATAGCGGGGGCGGCAGATTAAGGGGATAATAAGTGTAAGGTTAGGGGGTGTTTAGACTCGGGGTACATGTTAGGGTGTTAGGTGCAGACGTAGGAAGTGTTCCCCATAGGAAACAATGGGGCTGCGTTAGGAGCTGAACGCTGCTTTTTTGCAGGTGTTAGGTTTTTTTTCAGCTCAAACAGCCCCATTGTTTCCTATGGGAGAATCGTGCACGAGCACGTTTTTGAGGCCGGCCGCGTCCGTAAGCAACTCTGGTATCGAGAGTTGCATTTGCGGTAAAAATGCCTATACGCTCCTTTTTTTGGAGCCTAACGCAGCATTTGATTAAACTCTCGATACCAGAGTTAAATTTATGGTGCGGCCAGAAAAAAGCCCGCGGAGCGTTAACAGCCCTTTTACCGCCGAACTCCAAATCTAGGCCCAACAATGTTAAAGTCTTTATAGCATAAACAGTGGAGCCAAGTAATTACTAACAGACCAGGATATGTATTGAGGCTAGTCTCAATAGATACTACGTGTAAGGCTCAGGTAATAATATCTAGTACATATGGCATATTAGTAAGAACATTTATATCTTTTGGTGATAATGTGGAGTGGGTTACACCTGCAAACTGGAGTGAAGACACTCGGCGTGACCACTTCACATTGTTAGAATACAGAAATCAGAAACATAAACGCCAAATATTTACTAACATTCTAATATGGATATAACATATAACCCATGTGGTCTATTAATACGTTGGTGCAGATGTGAAGTGGATAACAGCCTCAAAACCAAAATGAAAACATTCGTTGAACTCACTTTACAATGGGAGAGTACTAATAACACAAACAAGAGAGCCAAATAATAACTATCTGTCCAATATAGATATAAGACAGATGAAGAGAATAGTGTAATAAAGCCGGCACTTCTCAGTTCCTAATTAATTATACGATACCTCACTCCGGCAGGTGGGGGCATGGTTGTCCGCCCTCTCCAGAGGCCGTTTGAAAAGAGCCTGAGTGGTCAATATCTTGATCTGGGGGGTTGATCTTCAAACCCCATTTCTCATTAATTTTATGGAGATCATCGGGTGTGCGGTATGTCACAGTCTCTCCGTTTTTTGAGGTGATGATGCTCACTGGGAAGCCCCAGCGGTATTGAATCCCTGCTGAACGAAGAGAGTCAGTAATGAAGCGGAAGGTCACGTCTCTTTTGAAGGGTAGCGGGGGCTGATGTCCGAAAAAATTTGTAATGGGGACCCCAGCGTGAGTTATAGGAGATTTGGCTCTTGCGTTCCTGAGCACCTCTTCTTTGTCCAGAAAATTCAGGAATCTCACTATAACGTCCCTAGGGGGAGCTTTTGCTGAGGGCCTAGGCCGCAATGCCCGATGAGCCCTCTCTAGAATCACTTCTGGTGATGTGGGGGTACCTTTAATGGATCTAAATAGATACTGCAAGCAGCCCAGCAGGGCCGTTGGGTTGATGGATTCGGGGATACCTCTTATTCGGAGGTTATTCCTCCTATTGCGATTGTCGAGATCCTCAACTTTATCCAGTAAAAATTCTAGTGTCCCCTCCTGGTTGTGAAGTTGCCTGGAAGTCTGCTGCATTTCCTCACACATGGTTAATTGTGTTCCTTCTAACTTAGCCACTCTATGTTTAACTTGTGTGATATCTTTGCGCAGTTCCCCAAACAAGCCTCTGACTTCCTTCAATACTTCTTTTATGTCTTCTTTAGACGATAAAGATTTAAGGTCTCTCCTTGTTAGTGGGGAGTCTTCATCTATAGGGGGTTCTTGTAATTGAATGAGTGTATGTCCTTTATCTGAACTTGGTACATTTTCTGCCTGTGGGTCAATCACTTTTAAATATTGATTCAGGGTAGCTGCTTTAAGGGGTTTATCCATTTTTGCGCCTTTTTTGCAGGGCATTACAAGGTGCTTGTGTGAGGATTTGACAAGAGGCTGACAAAAAATAAAATAAATAAATAAAAGTGCAGTTCAAGCAGTGTGCAAAGGAGATATAGATCTTTGTGGTGAGTTGCTTTATATTAAGAGTCCAGCTACTATCTATATCTCACCAATGCAGGACAAATCAACCCAGGAGGGTATGTGTGGGCCCTTGCAGGAACAGAATGGTCTGGTGCTTGTGTTAATAAAAATCCCTTATGTCCTGAAAACCCTAGCAGTCTTAGCCTTTATATGTCTGAGCTGGGGTGAGTTGTGCAGTTCAATCGCCAATAGTTTTATAATGTTAGGGCTTTCTCCAGTGAGGCAAGTGCTTGCCGTTTAATACCCTCACTGCTCAGCTTACCGCCTTGCGTCCTCCCGACTCCACTACTGGTCAGCGTGAGCGGTAACCCACGTGGTCAGGTCTCCGGTGATCGTAGTACACGGTCCTGCGGTGCTCGTTGCCTTGCACTGGGATGACCGATCTGTCGGATGTGCCCAGTGTTCCCCTAGGAGGCTAATCGCCGCTTCAGCTTCAGTTAGCTCAGTCCGGGCCCTCACCGCTCAGGAGGATGGCATCTCCGATAATCAGTACTTCCGAAATTGTCAGCGGGTATGTAAGGGTGGTTGGTTTCGTATGCTATCGTTAGCTGCTGTTTATATAGAGTTTGGCCGGGATGTGTCACAAATTACCCCATAGGGAGGAATGAAGCTTCGGAGCTTTTCTATCTTGCGGCCATTTCCCTGCCTGGCCAAGCTCCGCCCCCCACAACCCTATTTTTATGGCTTGATCTGACAATTTCTGAAGTAATATACAACAAGATAGCTGTGATTTTTGGCAAAGTGGACTAAAATGTGTCCCATACTTTATTCCTGATTGTAGTCAAACTTGAAAGTGTTGGAAAAAGGTTATAATGCAAACATACACCGCATAATCTCATTCAACATTCACACAACACACACCACACACAATCCACTCTCATACAACACACACTCAAACAACACACACAGCACACACTCTCATACAACACACACTCTCATACAACACGCACACACACTCTCAAACAGCAGGCACATCTCATACAACACACACATTCTCATACAACTCTCACTCTCTCATACAATACACACTCTAATACAACACACACTCTCATACAACATACACTCCCATGCAACACACATAACACACACACTCTTAAACAACACAGACTCATACAACACACACACTTTCAAACAATAGACTCATACAACACAGCACACACACTTTCAAACACACACACACACACACTCTCATACAGCACACACACATACTCTCATACTGCACACACACACTCTCATACAGCACACACACTCTCAAACAACACACTCTCATACAACACACAAAGCACACACACTCTCATACAACACACACAGCACACACACTCTCATACAACACACACTGCACACACAGACTCTCAAACAACACACACTCTCATGCAACACACAACGCACACACACTCTCATACAACACACACAGCACACACACTCTCAAACAACACACACACTCTCATACAACACACACTGCACACACAGACTCTCAAACAACACACACTCTCATGCAACACACACACACTCAAACAACACACACTCTCATACAACACACACATAGCGCACACACACTCTCAAACAGCACACACACTCTCATACAACACACACACTCTCAAACAACACACATAGCGCACACACACTCTCATACAACACAAACAGCACACACACTCTCATACAAAACACAGCACATACACTCTCATACAACACACACATCACACACACTTTCAAACAACACACACACTCTCATACAGCACACACACTCTCAAACAACACACGCACACTCATACAACACACACAGACTCTCAAACAACACACAGAGACTTATACAACACAGACACTCTCATACAACACACACAGACTCTCAAACAGCACACACACTCTCATACAACACACACAGCACATACACTCTCATACAACACGCAAACACATACTCTCAAACAACACACACACTCTCATACAACATACATAGCACACACACTCTCAAACAAGACACACAGACTCATACAACACACACACTCTCATACAACACACACAGCGCACACACACTCTCAAACAGCACACACACTCTCAAACACACACACTCTCAATAACACACTCTTTCATACAATACAGACACACTCTCATACAACACACACACTCTCATACAGCACACACACTCTCAAACAACACACACACTCTCATACAACACACACAGCACACACACTCTCAAACAACACAAACATACTCTCAAACAACACACACACTCTCATACAACACACACAGCACACACATACTCTCAAACACACACAGTACACACACTCAGCACACACACTTTCAAACAACACACACACTCTCAAACAACACACTCAGCACACACACTTTCAAACAACACACACACTCTCATACAACACACACAGCACATACACTCTCATACAACACACACAGACTCTCAAACAACACAAACACTCTCATACAACACACACAGCACACATTTTCAAACAACACACACACTCTCATACAGCACACACACTCTCAAACACACACACTCTCAAACAATACACACACTCTCATACAACACACACAGCACACACACTCTCAAACAACACACACATACTCAAACAACACAAACAGACTCATACAATACACAGACTCTCATACAACACACACACTCTCATGCAACACACACAGCACACACACTCTCATACAACACACAGCACACACATTCTCATACAACACACACAGCACACACACTCTCATACAACACACACACAGACTCTCAAACACACACTCTCATACAACACACATAGCACACACAATCTCAAACAGCACACACACTCTCACACACTCTCATACAACACACAGCACACACACTCTCAAACAACACACACTCTCTCTCATACAACACACACAGCACACACACTCTCATACAACACACACACAGACTCTCAAACAACACACACTCTCATACAACACATGTTGAAATGTCCAAGTACGTCCCATGTGCAGCTTCCGGGCTGATGAATGCAAATTTTTCTCCAGTATTTTTTGATAACATACTGCATTCACCTTGCCATCAATTCTGACCACATTTCCTGTGCCTTTGTAGCTCAGGATACAAAGAAGGAAGGATTCGCCAAACTAATAAAAAGTATTCTCTTTATAGAATTATAGCGACACGGTTGAACACACTCATGACAGAGATTATTAATCCGGATGAAGTAGGGTTTATACCAGGCAGGGAGGCGAAGGGTGGCATGGTCAGGGCCTTAAACCTTATACACTATGCACAAGAAAGGAAAATACCGATGATTTTATTATCTGCGGATGCTGAGAAGGCCTTCGACCGTGTCAGCTGGGACTTCCTTAAGCAAACATTACAACATATGGGCATGGGAAATATAACTATTAGTCGTATCTTTGCAATGTATAGCCAACCAAGTGCAAAAATATCCCTCAATGGAATCCTGTCGGAGCCTTTTAACATAACAAATGGTACCAGACAGGGATGCCCTCTGTCCCCACTATGGTTTGCGTCTGTCATAGAAACCTTAGCAACAAAGATTAGACAGAACAAGGGTATAAAAGGACTGACTATAGGGGACCATACATATACAATATCACTATATGCCGATGACATTTTATTCACGATCACTGACCCTGAACACACGGTACCGACAATACTCTATGAATTACAATCCTTTCAGAAATACTACTAATAAACCTATCCAAGTCAGAAATTCTAAATATCTCTGGATGAGAAAACGGTAGAAAACGTACAGAAAACCACTCCCTTCAAATGGTGCTCCTCATCTCTTAAGTATTTGGGAGTTAACCTTACACCAACTTTAGATACTATGGGCCCGATCCGCAAAAGCCGGCGATGCCGAAATTTGTGCTGGTTTGGTGTCCTATATATGGCGTAACCTAGAAGTTACGCTCGTATATTTCTGCCTTCGCCCGTAGTTTTTTGGGCCATAGGCAGATATACCAAACCAGCGCAGTTTGGTATCCAATATACAGCATAAGGACTTACGTGGCGAAAATGGAGAAATCTTACTCCATTTTCACCTCGCCACATATGCAGCCGTAGTAAGCCTTACACTGTCTATTGGAGCCCCGTAACTCCCTAAACTACCTGCCAAATAAAACCTAACACCTAACGCATGCGCAATGTCTATCTACCTGTCAACAGCGATCCCCCGCCGCAATCCATAATAAAGTATTTAACCCTTAAACCGCCGCTCCAGGACCCCGCCGCCACCTACAATAAAAGTATAACCCCCTAATGTGATCCCCCTACATCGTCGCCAGCTACCTTACCTACCCCCTAAAGTGAGCCCCTACCCCGCCGCCATCTACCTTACCTACCCCCTAAAGTGAGCCCCTACCCCGCCACCATCTATCTTACCTACCCCCTCAAGTGAGCCCCTACCGCGCCGCCATCTATCTTACCTACCCCCTAAAGTGAGCCCCTACCCCGCCGCCATCTATCTTACCTACCCCCTAAAGTGAGCCCCTACCCCGCCGCCATCTATCTTACCTACCCCCTAAAGTGAGCCCCTACCCCGCCGCCATCTATCTTACCTACCCCCTAAAGTGAGCCCCTACCCCGCCGCCATCTATCTTACCTACCCCCTAAAGTGAGCCCTTACCCCACCGCCATCTATCTTACCTACCCCCTAAAGTGAGCCCCTACCCCGCCACCATCTATCTTACCTACCCCCTAAAGTGAGCCCCTTACACCACCGCCATCTATTTATAAAAATATTAACCCCTAATTTAATCCCCCTACACCGCCGCCAGCTATATTAACTATATTAACCCTAATTATATTAGGGTTAATATAGTTAATATAGTTATTATATTATATATATTAACTATATTAACCCTAATTATATTAGGGTTTAATATAGTTAATATCGTTATTATATTATATATATATTAAGTATAATAACCCTATCTAACTCTAACATCCCTAACTAAATTCTTAATAACTATTTAATAGCTACCTAGTTAAAATAATTACCAATTTACCTGTAAAATAAATCCTAACCTAAGTTACAAATACACCTACACTATCAATAAATTAAATAAACTACAAATATCTAAACTAAAATACAATAAAATAATCTAAACTAAATTACAAAAAAAAAAACCCCACTAAATTACAAAAAATAAAAAAAATATTACAAGATTTTTAAGCTAAGCCCCCTAATAAAATAATAAAGCCCCCCAAATTAAAAAAATTTCCCTACCCTATTCTAAATTTAAAACGTTCACAGTTCTTTTACCTTACCAGCCCTTAAAAGGGCCTTTTGCGAGGCATGCCCCAAAGAAAACACAATACCACCCCCCAACATTACAACCCACCACCCACATACCCCTATTCTAAACCCACCCAAACCTAACACTACCCCCCTGAAGATCTCCCTACCTTGTCTTCACCCAGCCGGGCAGAACTCTTCATCCGATCCGGGCGATGTCCAATCAAGCGGCAGTGAAGTCTTCTTCCATCCGGGCGATGTCTTCAATCAAGCGGCAGTGAAGTCTTCTTCCATCCGGCGATGTCTTCAATCAAGCGGCAGTGAAGTCTTCTTCCATCCGGGCGATGTCTTCAATCAAGCGGCAGTGAAGTCTTCTTCCATTCGGCGATGTCTTCAAGCAAAGGGGCATCTTCAATCTTTGTTCTTCGCTCCTCCGCCGCGGAGCATCCATCCTGCACGAAGACTGAACTAGGAATGAGGTACCTTTAAATGACGTCATCCAAGATGGCGTCCGTCGAATTCCGATTGGCTGATAGGATTCTATCAGCCAATCGGAATTAAGGTAGAAAAATCTGATTGGCTGATTGAATCAGCCAATCAGATTCAAGTTCAATCCGATTGGCTATGTAGCTATCTTAGGGTTTATTTTATAGGTAAGTATTTAGATTTAAATAGGAATATTTTAATTAATAATATTAATATTAATTAGATCTATTTTAATAAGAATTAGTTAGGGATGTTAGAGTTAGATAGGGTTATTATTACTTAATATATATATAATATAATAACGATATTAACTATATTAACCCTAATATAATTAGGGTTATATAGTTAATAATATAATATAACTAACTATATTAACCCTAATATAATTAGGGTTAATATAGTTAATATAGCTGGCAGCGGTGTAGGGGGATTAAATTAGGGGTTAATATTTTTAAAATAGATGGCGGCGGTGTAGGGGGCTCACTTTAGGGGGTAGGTAAGGTAGATGGCGGCGGGGTATGGGCTCACTTTAGGGGGTAGGTAAGATAGATGGCGGCGGGGTAGGGGCTCACTTTAGGGGGTAGGTAAGATAGATGGCGGCGGAGGTAGGGGCTCACTTTAGGGGGTAGGTAAGGTAGATGGCGGCGGGGTAGGGGCTCACTTTAGGGGGTAGGTAAGGTAGATGGCGGCGGGGTAGGGGCTCACTTTAGGGGGTAGGTAAGGTAGATGGCGGCGGGGTAGGGGCTCACATTAGGGGGTTATAAGATTTAATATAGCTGGCGGCGGGGTCCCGGGAGCGGCGGTTTTTTAGGGTTAATAAATTTTTTATTGTTAGGATTAGTGAGGGGGGGATAGCGGATAGAGGGTTAGACATGTCGGGCTATGTTTGGGAGCGTGTTAGACAGTACGGGTGATTTTATAACTTTAGTCAGGTTTTGTAGGCGCCGGCAGTTTCTAAAGTGCCGTAAGTCACTGGCGACTCCAGAAAATTTGTTACTTACGCAGATTTCTGGACATCGCTGGTTTGTCAGACTTACGGCACTTTAGTCTCTGACGGCGCTGTATATGGGATAGCTCGAGTTGCGAGCTGAAACTGCGGGCGGCGGGGGTTCCCTCGCTTGCGCCGCAAACTACGATCTTTATCGGATTGCGCCCTTTATTTAAAAATAATTATATATCTATGAAGGAAAAGATAATAAACGACCTCTCCAGATGGAGAAATAAGAACATACCATGGACAGGTAGAATCAGCTTAATAAAAATGAACATATTTCCTAGGATTTTATACCTTCTGCAAACTCTCCCTATACCCCTTCCTAAAACCTACATCTTGTCCTTACAGAAAGCTTTCACTGACTTCACATGGAACAAAAAACACCCTAGAATAAATAGATGTTTCATGATGTTACATAAAACCCACGGCGGATTAGGCATGCCCAACTTACAGGCATACAGGACGGCAATATTTTTGCAAATATTTTATACACGCGTGCCACCCCATAAAAGATGGGTACAAATAGAACTCGATTGCATTCCGACTTCGCGCATTGGCAAACTTTGTTGGTCATTCCACACTAAAGATAATGTTATGAAAACTACTAACCCCATAATTCTAGAGACTTTAACCCCTTAATGACCACAATGTACCCTGTATGTCACTGGTTGTTAAGGATTTTTTCAGGACATAATAGCACAAGTCTAGCAAGAACACGCTATTAATTCCCTCCCTCCAGCAGACTTTGTGGAATAGAGCAGTCTCAACGCTGGTGGCAAGACCGCGCTATAAAATAATCAAGTCCCAAAAAAAGGCCAGCGACATACAGGGTACGTCGCTGGTCCTTAAGGGGTTAAACACCTGGGAAATAGCTCTTAAACGGTTCCCCTCAATATCGTCTAGACCCTCTCCCTTAACCTCGATGATCAAAAATGGGGTAATACACTTATCTCACTCAGGGTTAGACCAGCAGATAACGGAAGACCTGATAGACCTGCCTGCATACCTACTCATAGACAATGAACAAATCAAACCACAACAATCACTGATTCAACAAGGTTTACACAGATTTGAACACTGGTATACATACTATAGAACACATTACTTTTTTTACAAGAGATCCATTAGCTAAAAACATGACGAGACCGTGTACCAACTTTGAATTACTATGTACCCAAACTCCTCCACCAAGACACACAATATCAAAAATGTATAAAATATTGACCCACATTCAACCAGGACATGTACACCGCTATATGGAGAACTAGGAAAGAGATTTAGGAGTTATCATACTACCACAGACTTGCTCACAGATTTTCCAAAGTACACTAAAATCATCAGCATCTTCTACTTATACTGAACTTAACCTTAAAATATTACATAGGTGCTGGAGATGTGGACATGTGGGAAGCGATATGGCCCACTCATGGTGGTGGTGCTCTTCTATTCAGAACTTTTGGAGACAAATTATCACAGAAATAGAGCAGATCTCCGGAACACAATTCCCTTTAGATCCCTTAATTTGGCTTTTAAATAAACCACCAAAACTGAAACATAAGACGACACAAAAACTCTTCTTTATTATGATAAATAGTGTAAAATTTCAGATAGCAAAAAATTGGAAGAGTAGGGAAAGACCTGACATCTCAATGTGGAAGGATAAGGTTTTCGAGATTCTAGAATTGGAAGAGTTTCATTACATAAAGCATGACCAAATGGATATATACTCTGAAATAGGAGCACTATGGGAGCAATACATTCACACACTGAATAAGACATGAACATATCACCTTTGGACACCTTGATAATTGAATAGATAAGACTTATGGTAAAGATGAAAAGCTTGAGAGCATACATTATACTTAGCTAAGGACTGTAGCAAAATTCAGACTAGTTGAATATTCCACATGACCAGATTTAGATGAATATTTATTGTTTTGATTTGTACTATGGTTTTAAAATGTTAAACAGTTGAAAATAAATCAGCATATATATGCAATTGGGAGCTGCGCCTCCATATTTGTAACTTTTTGAATACTCAATAAAGCTGATTTAAAAAAAGTATTCTCTTTATTGTTGAAAAGGATAAAAAACAATCCAATGGAGTGCTGCAACAGCATGCAGGACATACATACAAACAAAGCTTGCGTAGCTCTGGACAGCTTACGCATTTCGGCTTACACAGCCGTAGTCATAGCCTAATGGTGCTAGGAATAATGTGGGTATAAAACAACCAAGAAGGTTAGTAATTGGTTAAAATTTACAACGCCCCTTGTGGATGATGTCCTATAGTAGATCAAACATAAACTCTACTCGTAATTAACCCATTGAAGCCCAAATACATGAGAAACAAAGAAACAAAGCACACAGAATCTGTATTTATATAGTCATATTCAATAAGAATACTCATCCGTATAGAACTAAAAACAGTGAGAAAACACTGAGAATCCCATCAGATGTCACTAAATACAAATGCAGATAGGAAACAATGATACATCATGGTACTTAATTATGCCAATAAAACACTTCATGACTAGTACATATATACATATGCTGTCTATCAAAAGGTAAATAGTATATCTAGATGTCTCAACATTTCTAAGTATATTGACATTACTTGAAGATCTAAAAACAGTGTTATAATATAGGCATGGACGCATATGAAGCCAAAGGAAGCATACATCAAATAAAAAAGTAATTCAACTATTGCCTCGTATATTACCTTGGGGGTACTAACTTGGGAGAAATGACTGGGAACAAAGTGCTAAATAGGCTTGGGATACAGATGTCCATATGTGAAAGTAAACTAACAGACCTAATTAATTATAGCGTAAAGAAGCGTAAACAATCTATAATTAATTGAATAAGTCTATCCATAAATGATCGAAATGCCATGTGTGCAAATAAAAGGAAAACTTGTATAGATTTAGGTCTCTAGGATAGCATAGATAGACATCTATATTAGACACAGAGAGAGACCTGCACATGGCCTTGTCTATCCCTACCACCTGGTCCTAGGGCGAAAATCCCATGGCCTGTGGGAGGGTATATTAATCTTTCACACAGAAAGTAATATACATTACATGCTATTGGCTAAATACAGAGATTCAAGTATCACTCCCAGTAATTCATGATATTGTTTGCGTGTAAATGTGCTAAGTATTCAGAAAAACCACTCGCACACTCACCAAACATACTCTCGCTCAGTACCGCTCTCTCACTATCTCACACTACCACTAACTCACTACCTCACACTACCACTAACTAACTCACTAAATCTCACAATTCCAACAGCAAGTTACTGTTCAGCACTCTGTGAGGTTTTTATCTGTGCAAGATGCCTCGGTCCATACCAACACCCAATAATTATAGAAAGTCCAAGCTGCAGCAGCACTGTGTAAAAAAGTTTTTTATTATAGCCAAAGAGGCTTAGTGAGATTGGGAATGCATTTACTAAGAGAGGCTATCCATCTAAACTAATACAGGAGGGCATAAACAGTGCTTTGGGAACTTCTAGACATAAGTTGTTAGAACAAAAAAATAAAGTGAAAGATCAGATAGGATGGTGTTTGTGAGTAAGTTCTCTCCTCTTAGTGATAGAATACAGGGGATCATAAGAAAGCATTGGAGTGTACTGAGTGATTGCAATCCTAATGTGAAAGAATTTCAAGTACCGCCAATGCCAGCATATAGGAGAGGAAAAAATCTTAAAGATACCCTTGTAAGGGCAGATATAGGATCAGGTAAGACAAAAGTACAGAGATATATTGACAAAAAGAATAATGGTTGCTTTCCCTGCCTAAATTGTACTAACTGTAATAATATGGTGCGGGGCTCTACATTTTCCCACCCACGTACAGGCAAGACATTTTGGATTAGGGGGTATTTTACCTGCAACACAGATTTTGCCGTATATCTAATCAAATGCCCATGTGGGTGGGGCTATGTAGGAGAGACCACCCGTAAGGTGCGAGAAAGGCTGAATTAGCATAAGAGTAGTATAAGAACGGGAGATGTAGATGCACCTGTGGCCCACCATTTTTTGACAGCTGGGCATAGCCTGAGTCAAATAAGATTTTATATTATAGATCATGTTGAGAAACCTAGGAGGGGGGGGGGGGGGCAATAGGGAGAAAAATCTTCAACAAAGAGAATTGTTCTGGATCTACACACTAGGTACTATGTGGCCAGGAGGTATGAACAGAGAGATGGACTGGAGTGTTTTCTGAATGACTATCCCTTTAATCTATGTGAGATAGTATGAAGGTTAAATAATAAAATTCCTTGGGGATAACAAATGATTAGACATCTTTGTTTTAGGATGTCTATATTGTGTACATATGATGATAAAATAATCATGTATTTGCATGAGAATCTCTACTTTATTTAAAGAGTATGTTGAAAAGGAGGTTTGTGCACATTTAAGGGAGTTGGTAAATTAACTGATGTAGGTAGATGAAGACAGGTGTGTGCTGTAATTAAGTGGGAGGGGTTATGGGTATTTTAAGCCTGTATGTGTCAGTGTAATTTTATACATGATTAAGGACAGTTGGTCCGAAACGTTGTATTAATTTTTTGGCTATAATAAAAACTTTTTTACACAGTGCTGCTGCAGCTTGGACTTACTAAATCTCACAATACCACTAACTATCTCACTCTCTCCCACTACCACTAACTCACTAAATCTCACACTACCACTAACTAACTCACTAAATCTCACACTACCACTAACTTACTAAATCTTACACTACCACTAACTATTTCACACTACCAATAACTAACTCACTAAATCTCACACTACCACTAACTCACTAAATCTCACACTACCACTAACTAACTATCTCACACTACCACTAACTCACAAAATCTCACAATACCACTAACTATCTCACTCTCTCCCACTACCACTAACTCACTAAATCTCACACTACCACTAACTTACTAAATCTCACACTACCACTAACTATCTCACACTACCACTAACTAACTCACTAAATCTCACACTACCACTAACTCACTAAATCTCACACTACCACTATCTCACACTACCACTAACTAACTATCTCACACTACCACTCACTAAATCTCACAATACCAATAACTCTCTAATCTCCAAAAATTCTCCAGCAACACAGTCAAAGAAGCCATGCTTGTGGCATGCTTATATACCCTATGTAAATGTTTAATGATGTACCGGTTTGCCAAGTAAAGTATGTTCAGGTGTGCTTTGTTAGTAATTAGTATGTGTGCAATGTGTATTAGTTGTGTGAATTTGCGCATGCTCATATTGAGTTAGTATTTGTGGAATGTGTATAATGTGATGATGTCATAGTGATCGTTTTCCATAACATTGTCCCCAAAAATTATCAGTAAATGTAAATCCATATTTGTGATGGTGTCGTATTTGTGAAGTGGTGTCAATGTTTCTTTGTACTAATGTTCCGTAATCTTGAATGTTTTGTTTGTGTATGAATGTGCAAATCTTTTTTCCTGTTGTTTTGTTCCGTGTTGCAAGATCGTCAGGTATTTCTGTATTCCTCGTTTAGTGTAAATCATGTTTATTGTTTTTCTTTTCTGATTGTGAATGTGTAATGCGTATGTGCTATGTTGCGTGATTGTTGCTAGTACATTTGCTGGGTGTTTTTGTTGTGCATTATGTGGTATATGTAATATGACAGAGCAGTGCGTATTTCTTGCGAGATCGAGTGTTAGCTGAAAAATGCGTGCTTCTTTGATTTCTCATTGATCTCTATGGGAGAATGTTTAACACTGCCGGTATTACGCGTATAAAATAAACGCGGTAGTTGTGTTACAGCGACGCGTTACAAAGTTGTTTTGAGACTCGTAATACCTACGTTAAGAAAAGTCCGCAAAAGAAATAAAGTACACGTAACTAACGCACCCCCCCTAATGCACAACTCGTAATCTAGGCGTTAGTTTTTTTTATTTATAGTATATTTTATTTAGTTAAAATAGTAATGTTAAGTTTATTTATAGTTTAAGCTTAGTTTTTTTTTATTTCACCAGTAAGTTTTTATTTATTTGAAGGTAGTTTTATTGTAAGTTTAATTTAAAGTTAGGGGGGGTGTTAGGTTTAGGGGTTAATTGTTTAATTTAGGTAGTTGTGATGTGGGTGGTGGTTTAGGGGTTAATAGGTTTAGTATTTGCGATGCAGAAGCTGTGGTTTAGGGGTTGATAGCTTTATTTAATGTTGGCGATATCAGGAGCAGCGGATTATGGGTTAATATCTTTATTTAGTGTGGTCGATGTCGGGGGCGGCGGATTAGGGGTTTTTAGACTAGGGGTTTATGTTAGGGGGGTAGGTTTTTACATAACCTTCTTTTCCCCATAGACATCAATGGGGATTACGTTATAGTGATTGCCATTCTGCAACCGCAGGTGTTAGGTTTTTTCTAACACTTTTTCTCCATTAATGTCTATGGGTGAAAATGTGCACAAGCACGTCAAGTCAGGCCTTGGCTTTTGTGCGGTATGGAGCCTAACGCACCATAACGCACAGCACAAGGTTTTTCTGTAACTTGTAATGGCAGCGCTATGGAAAGTTTGGTACCGCTAAATTGTAAGCGTTACTTACGCACAGGGTTTAGTGCATAACTTGTAATTTAGGTGAATATTATGAAGTAAATTACATGTGTTTCTTAAAAAACGCTCATCTCAGCGGCGAGTGGTGAGACGTATGTATGAAGATGTGCAGCTTTTCTGTTGGATTTTATTTAGATTTAAACATTACAAAGCTTCTTCATTATAATGTAACTTGCCCGTGGAAAGCTAATATCTTCACTAGTTATGGTGATGACCATTGTAAATGTTTAAACTTCTTTTATTGTGAAAAACGTGTTTTTTCATTTTGCTAGATTGTGCCCCAGAATGAAGATTAACTTCTGGTCGTTAAGGTATTGTTTGTTTATAATAGTGTGGGTTTTTGCCGCTAGTGGCAAGACCATGCTATTACATCCTCCCTCCCTCCTGCTGGCTTCCGAAAACAGCGCAGTCTTACCACTGACGCGAACACAGCACTATGAAAAGCGCAACCCGCATAGAAAGACCAGCAACGTACAGGGTACGTTGCTGGTCATTAAAGGGTCAAGAGGCTGCATCTTTTCTCATTTACAACAGTGGTTTTTGAAAAGTTCTCACACTGTAAATCGTGCTTTTGAAAAGTTGCTTCAACCACGCCTGAAAATAAAACCCCATTCTTTACAGTGAGAAATTACAGTATAGAAGGCTACTAACCAGCCTCTTCGTGAAAGATCCTTTACACGATTGCAAACACTTACCTTTACATTTTTGAATTGCAAAGTGGATGTATTTTTATTTTTTTGCACTAGAATGTCCCTTTAAATTTAAAATGAAATGAACGTAATGAAGTTGCGCTGTAACTTACATTTTAATATAATTATGAAATACAAATACCCTGCGCTCCGCTGCCCACTTCAAAAGTAATTTTTTTCTGTGAGCTAAAGGTTTGAATTGTTCTCCAATCAGCACTCTCCCCTTATGGCACTTTTATTGTAGCAACAGCGCTGATTGGAGAACATTCAAACCTTCAGCTCACAGAAAAATTTACTTTTGAAGTGGGCAGTGAAGCGTGGGGTATTTGTATTTCTTATCTGTATTAAAAAGTAAGTTATAGTGCAACTTCATTACAACTGGTGAATTAAACTCCATCTAAAATATCACTAACATTCCAGATCTGTTTTTATAAAGGGGAGAGTTTATCATCACTTTAAGCTTGTAATGAAGAATTTTTCCTTACAAGGATGACAAAGTCCCGCTTCTGGGCTGAAACGCGTAGCTTTGGTAGTTACTTTTTGTTATTTTGCTTGAAAAAGGCCTGTTTTCTGGACAAAATGCGTAGCTTTGATACGGTTACTTTTTGTTATTTTGCTTGAAAAAGGCCTGTTTTCTGGACAAAACGCGTAGCTTTGATACGGTTACTTTTTGTTATTTTGCTTGAAAAAGGCCTGTTTTCTGGACAAAACGCGTAGCTTTGGTACTGTTACTTTTTGTTATTTACTTGAAAAAGTCCTGTTTTCTGGACAAAACGCGTAGCTTTGATACGGTTACTTTTTGTTATTTACTTGAAAAGGCCTGTTTTCTGGACAAAACGCGTAGCTTTGGTACTGTTACTTTTTGTTATTTACTTGAAAAAGGCCTGTTTTCTGGACAGAACGCGTAGCTTTGATACAGTTACTTTTTGTTATTTACTTGAAAAGGCCTGTTTTCTGGACAATACGCGTAGCTTTGGTACTGTTACTTTTTGTTATTTTGCTTGAAAAGGCCTTTTTTCTGGACAATACGCGTAGCTTTGGTACTGTTACTTTTTGTTATTTTGCTTGAAAAGGCCTTTTTTCTGGACAATACGCGTAGCTTTGGTACTGTTACTTTTTGTTATTTTGCTTGAAAAGGCCTGTTTTCTGGACAATACGTAGTTTTGGTACTGTTACTTTTTGTTATTTTGCTTGAAAAGGCCTTTTTTCTGGACAATACGCGTAGCTTTGGTACTGTTACTTTTTGTTATTTTGCTTGAAAAGGCCTGTTTTCTGGACAATACGTAGTTTTGGTACTGTTACTTTTTGTTATTTACTTGAAAAAGGCCTGTTTTCTGGACAATACGCGTAGCTTTGGTACTGTTACTTTTTGTTATTTACTTGAAAAGGCCTGTTTTCTGAACAAAACGCGTAGCTTTGGTACTGTTACTTTTGTTGTTTTGCTTTTTGCTGTCTGTAGGTCGTTCACAGTGCTGTAACTGATGCTGAGGTATCCGGTTATATGGAATGGGCGCCATTGCTACTAGTGACTGACCTCTCCAGCATTAGGAGTGTATTTATTACAATGATATAGCCATTTTAAATGCTAAAATAAAGCTAGATGTGTTTAAAAAAAAAAGAGCTGTAAAACACTTTAAGCCTTACTCTTTTTTTTTTCTTTCTTTCTTTCCTGTAAGTTTTGATGTAAATGTAAATTGCTTTTATCCCTTTGCAAGTGACCTACAATGTGCCTGCTTTCACCCTTACGTAAACCCTTTGCCTACGGTGTTACCGTCCCCTTTAAAGAAGCGCGCAGACGGTGCAAGGTGATGGCGTGCGCGCACACGGACACGCTTTAAAAGGGCTTCGGGGGCGCGCACGTCAGGCCTTGCGTGTGTGTCGGTAGCGCGCGCGCACGGCAGGGGGGTGATGCAGGATATCTTACCGCACCGGTGCCGGGGAGCCATGAGGGAGCGGGTGGCTCCGTGTCAGCTCGCCCGCTCCTCCCCCAACTCTAACCCCGCCGCTCTTGGTCTGTCTATTCCCAGAATGGCCGAGTCACCGGCTGGGCCTAGTATAGTGTCCGAGCTCTCACCGAACCCGGGGCCTGCAGGCCGCGACCCCTCTCCAGAGCCAGACGAGGAAACGGACGGTCCCAAAAACCTGCACCGCCACCTGCACCATCACCACCAGTTCAATGGCCTGCTCAGTCCCGACCTGCGGCACCTCAAGGCCGTAAACCTCAAGCGCCCGGAACAGCCCTGTGGGACACGGACTGCCGCCCCCAATGGACTGGACAGGTGTCCCGAGGAGGCCCTGAGCACCGAACTAGCCGCCTGTACTCTACGGGAATCCGCCAGCGCGGAGCTGGACCTGCACAACCACCATGTGCCCGGGCAGGACGAGGACAACCCCACGCGCTATGTGCGCTACGAATCTGAGCTCCAAATGCCCGATATCATGAGACTGATCACCCGCGATCTGTCCGAGCCCTACTCCATATATACCTATAGATATTTCATTCACAACTGGCCTCAGCTCTGCTTTCTGGTGAGTGGAGGAGCTGTTGCGCCTGGCTGTCATAGAATGGCGACATCACCTACCCCCCGTGGTGCTGTCAGAGCGTGACAAGGGCACAAGGGGGTTATGTTGTTTTTATTGTCCACTGCTGGGTGATCGCTATTTCCTGATGAGGTCCGTATGTGCCACTTACTCTTACAATGCATATGAGTTAGTTATTTGTAGTCTTTCCAGGTAGCCAAGGGATTAGTGACATGTTATAGTACTGTCATTGACTTGCTAAACAGTAATAGCCTAGTATGGCGGCCAAAGGGTTAATACTTTTTGTATGCAGTAATTTGTGGCAGTCCTATCTGGATACCAAGGGGTTAACAGTTAGTATGCAGATCTCTGGGATTTAGGGTACAAATACCACTTGACAGTAATTGCTTGTAGCTGACAAGGGGTAATCATATTAGCAATTCTGCCATGTATTTTAGCTTCTACTGCCAAGGGGTTAATATGCACATTAGCTTCTGGTAACCATGGGATGTATTTTAGCTTCTACTGCCAAGGGGTTAATATGCACATTAGCTTCTGGTAACCAAGGGATGTATTTTAGCTTCTTCTACAGCCAAGGGGTTAATATGCACATTAGCTTCTGGTAAGCATGGGATGAATGCACTAATGCATAGCAGCTTTATGGTAGTCAAAGGGTCAACACTACGTTTGTAAGCAGCATTGCACATCAGCTCTCTGACAAGAGCCTAACACTATTTCTATTCCAGGGTATTGATACTCTAGCATTTAAGTGGTTAATATTATGCGTCAATGTATTTTTGACGAAAGGATATAAAGAAAAACAGTGACAATGTTTTCATTAAAGAGATGGTAAGCTCATCATTTCCCTGCTGCAGCTCCTCACTAAAGTCAGTGCCTCTGTCTGCTCACCGTACAGCTCTCATGTCTCAATTAGGTGATGTTCCACGATAAACCAATAGCCGTGCAATTATACAGAACCCTGTCAGATGACTAGCACAGCTATTGCTTTAGAGGTGGAAACGTCGCCTCATTGACAAGAGCGCTGTGCCGTTGGCAGCTAGAGGCTCTGACTTTAGCGAGGAGCCACAGCACAGAAAATAAAGTCAGCGTCTCTGTCCGCTCACCGTACAGCTCTCATGTCTCAATTAGGTGATGTTCCACGATAAACCAATAGCCGTGCAGTTATACAGAACACTGTCAGATGACTAGCACAGCTATTGGTTTAGAGGTGGAAACGTCGCCTCATTGACAAGAGCGCTGTGCCGTTGGCAGCTAGAGGCTCTGACTTTAGCGAGGAGCCACAGCACAGAAAATAAAGTCAGCGTCTCTGTCCGCTCACCGTACAGCTCTCATGTCTAAATTAGGTGATGTTCCACCGATAAACCAATAGCCGTGCTAGTTTAGAGAACCCTGTCAGATGACTAGCACAGCTATTGGTTTAGAGGTGGAAAAAGTCAGCTCATTGACAAGAGCGCTGTGCCGTTGGCGGTCAGAGGCTCTGAGGAGCCACAGCACAGAAAAGGTGAGTTTAGCACACTTTTTTTTTTTTTACTAAGTGATCACTGAAAGTCCACTTTATTTTTAGTGATGCTAAATATATATATCTTTTTTTTGCCTGCTTTAAATTTGTCCCCTGACCGGATGACATTGCGCCCCCCTCATTTTGCTTTAAGGCGTACCCCCAGCTTCTGATAAACGACAAAATGTACTGCACATGCAGTTCATCTGTAGCTCTCCAATGTAAACCGTTAATCAGTTAGGTTTTTGCGATTCAAGTTCTTCTGAGATTAAAGCACACTTACATTAAAGTTAAATTCTAAATAAATGCTATATAGAATGGTGTAGTCAAAGAAAAGATTAGTCTGAGTATAACATGTAGTTGCATTTATTTTAAGTTTCACATTAGTTGTTTAAATATTGACAAAATAAGTGTAGTTGTAATGTCTAAAATAATGGGAGATGCCATGTCGTAACGTAGGTTACCTTCTCTGATGTGGCCAATTAGGGAAAGTTATAAATAGGTCACTGGAGTGTGCAGCCAATGGCTGTGTGGAATATGTGTAATGCACTTCCATTTCTAGCAGGAACTAAAAAGCTCACAATTTCAGAAAGGAATTACAGGAAAAGGACAATTTAAATAAAGTATATTAGTATGTATGTGTGTGTATGTATATGTATGTGTGTGTGTGTGTGTGTGTATATATATATATATATATATATATATATATATATATATATATATATATATATATATATATATATATATTCAATTCTGCAGCGCGACCCACCAATAGTCACCTGCCTGGATGCAACGATAGAAGGCAATATTCAAGCAAAGGATTGCACTCACAGGGCTTTTTATGCAAGTAATCAAAATACTTTAATGAAACATTTTCGGGGGGGTCTTGTCCCCTTTGTCAGCTGACAAAATCCCTGAAAACGTTTTAAAGTGAAGGTCAATTTTCATCAATGAGTGCCCGGTTTTTAAAAATACTTTTTAAAACAGGGGCACTTTCATTGATGAAAATTAACATTGCACTGGATTTTAAGAAATACTTACCTTTTTCTCCTGCAAAACCGGATCGCCGATCTCAGCCTCAGTTCCTCTGTAGTGACGTCAGAAATGACAAAAACCGGCTTCCTCCAATCATGGCTTGCACCCCAGAGCGTCCAGCTCGTGATGCCTGGCTGTGATTGGAGGAAGCCAGTTTCGTCATTGCTGTTGTCTACAGCAGGAAGAAGGAGGGAGATCGTCGATCCGGCTTTGCAGAAGTAAAAGGTAAGTATTTCTTAAAATCCAGTGCAATGTTAATTTTCATCAATGAAAGTGCCCCTGATTTTAAAAGTATTTTTAAAAACCGGGCACTCATTGATGAAAATTGACCTTCACTTTAAGTATTTTGATTACTAGCATAAAAAGCCCTGTGAGTGCAATCCTTTGCTTGAATATATATATATATTCATCTCTAATTGTTTAAAGGGACAGTCAACTCAGCGTTTTCATTTATACATATAAACTTGCCCTGGATCATCATTTCTCAATGTAGCCATTTTTCAAATATATAGTTTCAGTAAAATCAATCACTCGTCTGTTAAGCCCCTCCCCTTTTAAGTCAGCAGTGACATCAGCAGGTTCTTGTTACTTTTGTATGTGTTCTGTCTTGCTCGTAACCTGATTTTTGCGCATGCGCAGTGTGCCTCTGGTATTGAAGGGAAACGTTTGAACACAGGCTCGTTATCTGAGCAGTTTACAGTGGAAGTGTACCAGTGTCCTGTTTCTTCAATACTTCAACTCTACAAACGTTCCCCTTCAATGCCAATACCAGAGGAGCATGTGCAAAAATCAGGTTACGAGCAGGATAGAACACGTACACAAGTTACAAGAACCTGCTGTTGTCACTGTTGACAAAAGGGAAGGGGCTTAACGGACATTTTGAAACGGCTGCAGCGTGAAAAGTAAGTGATTTTACTGACAAACTATATATTTGAAAAATGGGCTACATTGAGAAATGATGATCCAGGGCAAGTTTATATGTATAAATCAAAAAAGCTATTTGGGTTGACTGTCCCTTTAATGTGTGGCACATCTTCAGATTGGCCGTACTGTACAAAGGAAAAGACTTGAAGGGGTGGTGACAGCAGAATTAATATTGTTAATGGAAAATAAAAGTATATAAAACTTTTTAATTAAAAAACACAAGCAATGCACATATATTGCATGCCTTTGCTATCACTTTAAAGGCCATGAAAAATATGCTCTAATTTGTTAGAGCATGTCATTTTAAGACCATTAACCCTGTACCTCTGTTTAACTCTTGTCATGGGCTTAAACTCAAAAGGATCACTTGGGAGCAGCGGAGAACAGCCGCTGATCCCAAGGGCAGTGTCAGTTGCACAACTGAGCTGCTGATTTGATCTTATTGTAGTAGTAGTACCTTCTTCAGGTGGCACAGTGATGTAAGGAGTAACAGGCAGTATATTTTGTGACACGGTAGGTGGTGGCATCAACTGCTGGCATTTACTGTGAGCCAAAAGCACCTGTATGGCAATTACTTACATGGGTTAATCATTTGTTTTTGTGTTGTAATTGGTGTCTGGTTGTTCCCAATTCTGCTGGGAAAAATACTTTTAATTTTAAAGAGATTATTGCAATGAGGTGTTTCACATGTTTATTGCTTTTTACAGATTTACTTTTATATCCTTTGAGCATTCAATGTAGCATCACCAGGATACATGATGAAATATAGACTAATGGAAGCGGCTTGTTTTTGGGGGAAAAAACTTTTCAGTAGTTTGTGTTAAAGGGACCTGTAACACATTTCCAATAGGGAATACCTTTTAAAAAAGTTTTCCATTTACTTCTGTTATTTCTTTTTCGTTCTCATGTAATTCTTTGAAGAGATCTAGATAGGTAGCGTGCACATGTCTGGAGAACTACATGACAGGAAATAGTGCTCTTGCTAATGTATAACATTGTTGTAAAACTGCTGCGATATAGTGCTGCAGGTGCTCTATCGAGAACTACAATACATCGAAAACTCCAATCTGACGTCACTTCCGGTGATTCCATACATCTGATTGGTTTGTATCTCGGTGAGTGGCAGGATTCACAACCAATCAGATCGGTACTGTAATTGCCTATCTTCCCTATTTTGCCTCCGCCTGAAGTGAAAATTCATCCCCCAAGATTTACTTGGGGTGTCTGAAGCGGATTGGTGGTGCGCCCACTAGGACAGTCAAAACAGTGAAAATAGAAGTCAGCAGAAGTGATGTCAGATTGGAGTTTTTGGGGAATTGGAGTTCTCGACAGAACACGGGCACTTGCCCACTCCTGAAATTCCCTGCTTTTCAACAAAGGTATATTAAACAGTTTCGGATTGTAATATTACAAAATATATCAACCCTGCTCTGTTTAACCCCCGCTAGGTAGTGCTCGGCGCACAAGTCGACAGCAACTTGCTTGTTGATTGGAACAGCGTCAGAACCAGCAGTGCATTGGGGCCTCAAGCGGCACTTCTGCTATGTTAACCCCTTTGCGGGTTAGAGCAGTGATTTGCAACCTTTTTTTTTTTTTTTTTTTTTTTTTGCTGTGGCACACTTTTTTACATTAAAAAAATCCTGTGGCACACCACCATCCCAAAATTTTACAAAATCACACATTGTAGCCTAATACAGGAGATATATATATATATATATATACACACATACACACACTGTACTGTACTGTGCTGTCATGCCTCCTACAAACTATACATGACATATTGACATTCATTCACAAACAATGATTGTCTGTGAATGAATGTTAATGTCATGGTTGTAAATGATGCCTGATGAGCCTGTCGCATACCTCCCCAATATTTAAAAATTTGAAAGAGGGACCCCCCCGCACTGTTGTCAGTCTGCCGCGGCACACCTGAGGATCTCTCACGGCACACTGGTTGAAAAACACTGGGTTAGAGCATGCATTTTTTTGACTATTATAGACTTTTAAATTGAATGTGAATTTTGATGAACCAGTGCCTGTTTTTTAATAAAAACAGGGGCACTTTCTTTCATCAAACTTTACATTTCACTGGTTTTGTTAAAATACTTCCCTGTTCTTTGTGAAAGCTGATCCAGCGCTTCCCCCGCACGTCGCAAGCCTCTTCCTGCGTCAGAAATGACGATCCCGGCCTTCCTCCAATCAGGCAATGACTCCCCGGGCGGGGGGGGAACCGTGATTGGAGGATGCCATAATAGTCATTGCTAACATAGGAAGAGGCTTGTGACGGGCTGGAGAAGCGCTGAAGCGGCTTTTAAGAAGAAAAGGTAAGTACAGTATTTTAACAAAACCAGTGAAATGTAAAGTTTGATGAATGACAGTGTTATGTTTTTAATAGGATTTTTAATACTTTACATTCACTTTAAGTTTATTTTTTTTTTAATTTTTTTTTTTTTTTTTTAACATTGTCATATTCCACACAGTCAGAGTTTGCACAATTCAGTGTTAGACACTTTCATTAATCATCCTCCGCTGAAGAGATTAAAGGTGTCACCATTTTGAAATTTAGGTTTCCTATTTATAGAAACTAAAACTTTACACTTTCTGCAGTGGTTAACCCCTTAATGACCACAGCACTTTTCCATTTTCTGTCTGTTTGGGACCAAGGCTATTTTTACATTTCTGTGGTGTTTGTGTTTAGCTGTAATTTTCCCCTTACTCATTTAATGTACCCACACATATTATTATATACCGTTTTTCTCGCCATTAAATGGACTTTCAAAATATACCATTATTTTCATCATATCTTATAATTTACTATAAAAAAATTATAAAATATGAGGAAAAAATGAAAAAAAAAAACACTTTTTCTAACTTTGACCCCCAAAATCTGTTATACATCTACAACCACCAAAATAAACATATGCGAAATAGTTTCTAAATTTTGTCCTGAGTTTAGAAATACCGAATGTTTACATGATCTTTGCTTTTTTTGCAAGTTATAGGGCCATAAATACAAGTAGCACTTTGCTATTTCCAAACCACTTTTTTTCAAAATTAGCGATAGTTACATTGGGACACTGATATCTGTCAGGAATTCCTGAATATCCCTTGACATGTATATATTTTGTTTTAGAAGACATCCCAAAGTATTGATCTAGGCCCATTTTGGTATATTTCATGCCACCATTTCACCGCCAAATGCGATCAAATAAAAAAAATTGTTCACTTTCACAATTTTTTTTTTCCACAAACTTTAGGTTTCTCACTGAAATTATTTACAAAAAACTTATGCAATTATAGCATACATGGTTGTAAATGCTTTTCTGGGATCCCCTTTGTTCATAAATAGCAGACATATATGGCTTTGGTTTTGCTTTTTACTAATTAGAAGGCTGCTAAATGCCACTACGCACCACACGTGTATTATGCCCAGCAGTGAAGGGGTTAATTAGGGAGCATGTAGGGAGCTTCTAGGGTTAATTTTAGCTTCAGTGTAGTGTAGTAGACAACCCCAAGTATTGATCTAGGCCCATTTTGGTATATTTTCATGCCACCATTTCACCGCCAAATGCAATCAAATTAAAAAAAACGCAAAATCTTTTACAATTTTAGGTTTCTCACTGAAATTATTTACAAACAGCTTATGCAATTATGGCACAAATGGTTGTAAATGCTTCTCTGGGATCCCCTTTGTTCAGAAATAGCAGACATATATGACTTTGGCGTTGCTTTTTGCTAATTTAAAGGCCGCTAAGTGCTGCTGTGTATTATGGCTAGCAGTGAAGGGGTTAATTAGGTAGTTTGTAGGGAGCTTGCAGAGTTAATTTTAGCTTTAGTGTAGAGATCAGCCTCCCACCTGACACATCAGACCCCCTGATCCCTCCCCCACCCCACAACTGTCCCCGCCATCTTAAGTACTGGCAGAAAGTCTGCCAGTACTAAAATAAAAGTTTTTTAAAAAAAATAAAATACATCTTTAGCATATTTACATATGCTACTTTGTAGGATCCCCCCCCCAAAAACAGCTCTCTAACCTCCCCCTCTGCCTTATTGGGGGCCATCTTGGGTACCCAGTTTGCAAAAAAGTTTTTTTTTTTTTTTTGCCTGTTTTTCTGTAGTGTAGCTTCCCCCACCCCCTGACTAATGTATTTTTACATAAATAAAACTATTTTTTTACAACTTTTCAAACATAATTTTTCTGTAGTGTAGCGGTTCCCACCCGCTCCCTCCCCGTGCACGCCCCCGCCCTCCCGTGCGCACGCCCGTGCGCGCCTCTGATCACCCCCGCCCACGCCCCCCCTACAGATCATCAGGTCCATCGATGGCCGCCTCCCGAATCGGCTCCCACCCACCAACGGATTTAGCCGTTGATGTCCGGTGCAGAGAGGGCCACAGAGTGGCTCTCTCTGCACCGGATTGCTAAAAAAGGTTATTGCAGGATGCCTCAATATCGAGGCATCACTGCAATAACCGGAAAGCAACTGGAAGCGAGCAGGATCGCTTCCAACTGCTTTCCAGACCAAGGACGTACGCCACACGTCCTCTGTCATTAAGTGTATTTTTTTTTTTGAGGACGTGTGGCGTACGTCCTTGGTCGTTAAGGGTTTAAACAACTCATTTTATTTTAAAAATGACACCGGCATATTCTATATTTTGACTACATTGTATCTACTATTTTGTGTTGATATCCCTTTCCTTTGTCTAGTGATAGTGGTAACTAGACAAGCGATCATTGTGTAGATATCGCATATGATAGAAACAAACCAAAATGTGCTAGATCAAGTGCCGTGATCGTTACGTTTTGCTGCTGCTTTTATAAAGATGGTTAGATTCTTAGTTTTCAGATAATATTAAAGGGATATGAAACCAAAATGATATTTTGTGAATCAGACAGCGCATACTATTTAAAAAATAAATATATTCTTTGTTTAAGAGATCCTTAGGTGGGCATGTGGAGCATTACCTTGCAGAAAATAGTGTTGCTATATAGTGCTCCAGAAATGTATACACTCCTGAGCTTTTTTTTGGCAAGATACCAAGAGAAAAAGGTAATTTGATAGAAGTAAATTAGAAACATTTAGGGTTCCCTCTCCTTTTAACTATATAAAAAGTTGTGACTGTTATAGGGAGTTCCCCATAGCCGGTGTCACAAGACTGTAGCAGTGTTAGTTTAGGGCAGTGTCTCTCAGCCACGGTCCTCAAGTACCCCCAACAGGCCAGGTTTTCATTATACCTGCACCAGTGCCCAGGTGAAATAATCGGCTGATCAGTAACCGTGGTTACTAACCTGCTCTCATGCATAAGCTGATTATTTCACCTGTGCACTGGTTCAGCTATAATGAAAATCTGGACTGTTGGGGGCACTTAAGGACTGCGATTGAGAAACAGTGATTTAGGGCACTGGTTTTTAAACCTGTCCTCAGGCCTCCCAACAGGCCTGGTTTTCAGGATTACCTTGGATGAGAGCAGGTAAAATAACCATGGTTACTAATCAGCTGATTATTTCACCTGTGCTCTAGTGCTTTACTACTTCCGAAAACCAGTTTTACTAGAAAACACCCTTTTCAGCTGATAAAATGATTTTCATTACTCATCATCCTCAGCCTAATGATTTTAGCATTGCCACATTCAATGTCATTTAAAGGGATGGTACAGTCAAAAACTTTTATGGTTTAGGTAGAGAATACAATAAAAGCAGAGCATCTCCACAGATAATTTTGCCAGCCAGGTGGCATCAGAAAGTAGCCGGTAATATAGTTGGGAAGGCCCCAAAAAATAAAGGTAAAATTGGGGTGGAAAAACTTTGTTTCAAGTTTTGTCCACAAAAAATAAAGTATGGAATATGTTCTTTTACAATGCTAAATAATTGACATGGTGTACTGTTCACATTTATACCTCCCCCAATATTTCTAAAAACTAAATAACATGAAGACTTTTATGAAAGATTTAAGAGCCTGTATGTAAAGTCTCAAATCATTGCTATTTGTGTATCCTGAGGAAAAGCAAATCCTGGAATACAATTCAAATACTAAGAAAATACTGAGGATGGAATTCTCAGCTAAGAGGAATATGTATTTCTGCCTCTAGGGGCACTGCAGGGAAAAGGGTTTATTTTGTTTGTGGGCTCCTCTTTGGTATAGTTGATTGAGTTGTTTCTGTCTCTGTTAGGCCTTAAAGTGAATGTAAATTTTGATGCTAAAGTGCCCGGTTTTTAAAAATTTGATTAAAAACAGGGGCACTTTAATTAATCAAAATGTACATTTCACTTGTGTTGTGAAGAAATACTTGCCTTTTAAACTTGACAGCCACTCCACCTTCCTTCCGGTCGTCGCAAGCCATTTCTGATATTAGAAATGATGGATAGGTCATCCTCCAATCACGGCTCCCCCCCCCCCCGGGGGGGAATCAATGTCTGATTCAACACAGTGATTGGAGGAAGCCGGATTCCTCATTTTAGACCCAGGAAGAGGCTTTGTGACGGGTGGAGGAAGCTGGAGCTGCTGTCAAGATTTAAAGGTAAGTGTTATTTTTTTCTCAACAGGAGTGAAATGTAAATTTTGAGGAATTAAAGTGCCCCTGTTTTTAATCACATTTTTAAGAACCGGGCACTTTAGCATCAGAATTTACATTCACTTTAAAGGAATAGTTTAGTAAAAATTAAACTTTTGTGATTCAGAGCAGACAACAAGCAACTTTTTAATTTATGCCTTGCTGAGGTGGCTACATTTAGACACCAATCAGAAAGTGCTGCACATGTGCTAAACCAAAAATGGGCCATCTCCTAAGCTTACATTCCTGCTTTTCAAATGGATACCTAGAGAACGAAGACAAATTTCTAATAGGAGTAAATTAGAAAGTTGCTTAAAATTACACGTTCTATCTGAATCGTGAAAGTTTAATTTTGATTAGACTATTCCTTTAATTGAAAGAAAAATGTGCCATATTTTAACTGCATTAGTTTATCTTCATAAGCTTTATTGATAAAGGTTTAATAAAGGGGGGTGAGCATGAACCCCCCCCCCCCCCCCCGGATGCTAATGCTTCCCTATAAGAAGTATCTGATTAGCTAATCGATTGCAGAAAAATATGTTGCTCTTGCAAGAGCTTTAACTTTTTCTTGAGTTTCATGTCATCCTATCTACAAATTATTTTTTGGAGTCAGTTGTTTAAAACACTTGCTTGAAGATGCTTCTGGTGGAGAAGCTATTTGTAATGATGCAGCAGTTACAGATGGAGCACAATGATAAAGGGGGATGGGCATGCCCCTCTTTTTATTCAAGTGCAATCTCATGAAATAGGCTCTTTAATAAAACAGGACTAAAGGGGGGGCTTCTAAACACCCCTATAGCACATCAGCAAGGGATAGTCTAGTCAAAATTAAACTTATGATTCCGAGAGAGCATGCAATTTTAAAGGGACAAGCCTACACCAGAATTGTTATTGTTTAAAACGATAGGGTAAATTAGAAAGTTGCTTAAAATTGCATGCTCTCTGTGTTTTTCAACCAGTGTGCCGTGAGAGATCCTCAAGTGTGCCGCGGCAGACTGACAACAGTGTGACATTTTTTAAATTTTGCTTCTTTTTTATTCTGGGCCGTTTTTTTTTTTTTAAATTTTGAGTGAGATGACTGAGGGTAACTGCGCAGCGACAACTCGCTTCCCCGACCTGTGTTCACACTTGGAAGGAACCCCCACCCTCCACAACATGTGTCTAGTGCCTGCTCTACACGCCGCAACACTTCAATTCCCCATGCATGCTGGCGCAGCTTTGCTCCTCCTCCAGAACAGTTCCAGCCAGCAGGGGTGTCCCTCTTTCAAATTTTGAAATATTGGGAGGTATGTGACAGGCTCATCAGACATCATTTACAACCATGACATATTGACATTCATTCACAGACAATCATGATTGTTTGTGAATGAATGTCAATATGTCATGCGTAGTTTGTAGGAGGCATGGCATGACAGCACAGTACTGTGTGTGTGTATGTGTGTATGTGTTTTTAATGTAAAAGTGTGCCACGGTAAAAAAAAAGGTTGAAAATCACTGCTCTATCTGAATCATGCAAGTTTAATTTTGACTAGACTTTTCCTTTGTGTCTCTTTTTAATGGAGAATTGGAGATGGGTGCTTTCTCTCTGTTTGGTAATATGAATCAGTAGGATTATTAAAGGAGACAAAATCATGTTCTCAGTTTTCTTTGGTTTTTCATTGTTTAAGAGGGGTTCTCATGTACTGGCAAAAAAAGGTTCCTTATAGTTCTCGTGTTTTTAACATATCTGAACCTTGTAGCATTTGTAACATAAAATAGTTTTAGAAAGCAAATTTAGTTTATTGAATAAGCTGTACTTTTATTTCAAGCTTAAAGGGACACTGAACCCAAATTTTTTCTTTCATGATTCAGATAGAGCATGCAATTTTAAGCAACTTTCTAATTTACTCCTATTTTTTTCTTCGTTCTCTTGCTATCTTTATTTGAAAAAATACATCTAAGCCTTTTTTTTGGCTCAGAACTTTTTTTATTGGTGGATGAATTTATCCACCAATTGGCAAGGACAACCCAGGTTGTTAACCAAAAATGGGCCGGCATCTAAACTTACATTCTTGCATTTCAAATAAAGATACCAAGAGAATGAAGAAAAAATTATAATAGGAGTAAATTAGAAAGTGGCTTAAAATTCCATGCTCTATCTGAATCGCGAAAGAAAAAATTTGGGTTCAGTGTCCCTTTATTCCTGTTATATACCCACTGCATTTTAATTTCCCAATGTAGCAAAATTCCTTTCAATTTGTGAAATTACTCCGCTCTGCGTTTTTTTTTTTTCCTCCCAAAAAATTTCCATTTTCCTGGAAAACATTTTTTTTTTCTTTTCTTTCCCATCACTTTGAAATTTCCGGAAGTTTTACATCTCTAGCAGGGTGGCATCATTAAGGTACTGGGTGGGGGCAGTGTAATACTTTCTATATTATATTCTATATTATAACATTTTCTGCTATCCAAAGCACAAATTAATTGTGTTATTAGGTATCGGGTATTTGTAGAGCGCCAACAGATAACGCATAATTTATTATACATTTATTTAACTGCAATTTGAGCAATAAACATTAACAAATGTTAGTTAGTGTTTGTAAAGTTTAATGAATAAGTGCCCGGTAACTAAAAATCTTAAAAACGGGGCATTTTTATTCATTAAACTTTACAAAGATGCTTATTTTGTGAAATACCTTTACGTTATGGTAAACATAATGCCGATCCTGCTTTCATTAGCATATCGATTACAAATCTGGCTTCCTCCAATCGTTGCTTGCCCCCTTTAGCATCCAGCTCGTGGGGCACTCAATGATTGGAGGAAGTCGGATCGTCATCGATATGCTAATGATAGCAGGATCTGCGGGTGGCCCTAACACAAAGGTAAGTATTTTACAAAATAAGCGTATTTGTAAAGCTTAATGAATGTAAGTGCCCCTTTTTTTTTTAAGATAATTTTTATTTACTGGGCACTTATTCATTAAACTTTATAATCACTTTAATTTTAGCTTATTTTTGGCTAATACTTTAGCCGGGTGGTCAGTAAAGTCAGCTGGTTGGTGCACCTGTAAAAAAGGTCCTGGGGAGAACAATGAAAAAAAGAAAGATTTAGTTCTATTAAGTTTACTCCTATATTGAAGAGTAAACTTGGTAAACGTCTGTTTCCTATGCACATAAGCACCTGGAAGCGCATACATGTTTTATAAATAACTACAAACTAAGTGCTGCATAGTAGTAGTAGTAGTATTATTATTAGTGGCTGCCTCAAGTACTAGGTCTGATATTTATGTAATTCTGTATCACTGTCACATTTGAGACCATTTTATTGCAACACTTGACTTCATTTTAGTTAATTGGACATGAAACCTAAATTGTTTTCTTTTATGGCTTAGACAGATCACACATTTTTAAACAACTTAACAATTTACTTCTATTATACATTTTGCTTTATTCTTTTGTATCCTTTATTACAGGAGCAGAAATGCACTACTGGGAGCTAGCTGAACACATTGGTAAGGCCAGAGGCATATACATACTGCCACCAATCAGCATTTAGCTCCTGAGTCTACTTAGGTATGCTTTTCAACAATAGATACCAAGAGAACTAAACAAATTAGATCATAGAAGTAATTTGGAAAGTTGTTTAAAATGGTATGCTCTGTCTGCATCATGAAAGAAACATTTTGGGTTTCATATCCCTTTAAACAAGCTTTACTGTACCCAGTAGCAGAAAGAAGCACATTTTTAAGAGAAATTGTCACACACCGTTATCAGCCTACTGTTAAAGGGAATGTAAACGTCTTGGTATTCTTTTTATATGAAAAAAATGTTTAGTTATATGTAATGTAACTTATACTTTTTTGTCCCCCTTTTCTTGTATTTTAGCTCTTAACATTCAAAATTTTCTAATTCTCAGAACTTGAAATACACCCTGCTGAATCCACAATGATGACCCTGCTACATATTTGTCTCTAATTGGATGTATCAGATAACTGTAAAACAATGTACTTTAAGCTAACATAATGTCAGTGGCAAACATTGTTGTCTGCAGACTAAAGCCCAGATTGGCTCCTCCTAATTAAGGCGAATGGTTGGGGTTTTTGGCTATCGAAAAGCAATTGCAGTAAAAAGTTTGTTTTCAAAAGATTAAGACTTGGCTAATATGTTCTATAGCAATGCAACAGATTTTGTAAATAACAGGGTATTGTACTTTTAATTACTAGGTAGAGGTTTGTGCATAAAGACCAAAGTAAAAGAAAAAGCCTTGAGCAAAAAATTCAAATTTTAGGAGCTAAGGCTTCTGGGATTTGTTTGATAGCCAAATGCAAAATGTGCTGTGATCTGAGATGTCTGCAGAAAATGCAGCATGTCTGCAAAAATAATGGTTCACATGCAAGGACTTAAAGCGCTGCTCCACAGTCTGTTCTCTTCAAACAGCACTGTGCTCTGGCTGCGCTGTGTACATTTTCCTTAACACAGTGCAGCCAGAACAGAAGGTCAACATCTGCTGTGAGTTCCTCATCTTCTGAAGTTTTTATTGGAGTATTGCAGGACCTGACATCCCAGCAACCACTGAGCCTTTGTCCCTTTCTAGTGGTAGTGTAGGTAATAGTTCACGTGACTGGTGCTGTGCTTGTGGAAGAAGCATGAGAAAAACTAGTATTAGAATAAGAACTGAGCATCAGATACCAGAGTGTGGGCTAATTCTGCTAAGTTTGATGTTCATTGGTGGTTTAGCAGATGCAAAACAGAGCACTTTTTTGTTTCACTACTGTACATAAATCCAGGTCTCTGATCAATAATGCTTTAAATGTGAGGTATACTATTGTAATGTTTTTAAAACACAGCTTTTACCTTGTCTCGTGACTAAATATATTGATGCTAATTTCCCCTTTGTATAAACAGATCTGGAATGGTTACTGATATTTTAATAGTTTAATCCATCCGTTGTAATGAAGATGAACTTTTTAATGTAGTGCTGAAATTCACATATCCTGCGCTCCGGCCGCCCACTTCAAGAGTAGTGTTTTTTTTTTTTTTTTGTTTGATTTTTGAGCTAACAATTTGAACTGTTCTCCAAGTGCCATATGACAGTTCACACAAAAAATAAAATTACTTTTGAAGTGGGCAGCCGGTGTGCGGGGTATCTGAATTTCAGCGCTACATTAAATAGTAAGTTAAAGGGACAGTCTACTCCAGAATTGTTGTTGTTTAAAGAGATAATCCCTTTATTACCCAGTTTTGCTTAACAAACTTTTTTATTGATATACTTTTTTTTACCTTTTTATCATGAGCTTACCTAGGTTTAGCTTTCAACAATGAATACCAAGAGAACAAAGCAAGTTTGATAAAAGTAAATTGGAATGTTTAAATTTGCATGATCTATCAGAATCATGAAAGTTTAATTTTAACCAGATGCTCCTTTTTAAACTCCATCTAAAATATCACTAACATTCCATATCTTTTTATACCACTGGTTTTCAAACCTGTCCTCTGATCTCCCTAACAGGCAAGATTTTTAGGATACCAGTGATTTATACAAATGGAAACGTTTACCATCACTTTAACTGTAACATTAGTAAACTTATTAATATAAAACATATACATTTTTAGGTAGGTGGAGTGGGGTTGGTTTATATATGGATTTGTAGAATAATCTGGCATCACCTATGCTAGTTATGTTGTAAATTTGATAGTGTTTCATTGCTAAGCAAAAAGTTTATTGTTAAAGGGACATTGAAGTGAGGTATTCTATGTATGATTTCCAGTCCATTAAATGTAGTGTTGTAAAGAGAGTGTGTCCGCCAAATATAGTGTAGTGCTGTAAAGTGTCCGCCAAATATAGTGTAGTGCTGTAAAGAGTGTGTGTGCTAAATATATTGCAGTGCTGTAAAGAGAGTGTGTGTGCTAAATATCGTGCAGTGCCGTAAAGATACAGTTTGTCTGCTAAATATAGTGTAGAGCTGTAAAGAGAAAGTGTGTGTGTGTGCTAAATATAGTGTAGTGCTGTAAAGAGTGTGTGTGCTAAATATAGTGTAGTGCTGTAAAGTGTGTGTGTGCTAAATATAGTGTAGTGCTGTAAAGAGTGTGTGTGCTAAATATAGTGCAGTGCTGTAAAGAGTGTGTGTGCTAAATATAGTGTAGTGCTGTAAAGAGTGTGTGTTCTAAATATAGTGTAGTGCTGTAAAGTGTGTGTGTGCTAAATATAGTGTAGTGCTGTAAAGAGTGTGTGTGTGTGCTAAATATAGTGTAGTGCTGTAAAGAGTGTGTGTGCTAAATATAGTGTAGTGCTGTAAAGAGTGTGTGTGCTAAATATAGTGTAGTGCTGTAAAGAGTGTGTGTGCTAAATATAGTGTAGTGCTGTAAAGAGTGTGTGTGTGCTAAATATAGTGTAGTGCTGTAAAGAGTGTGTGTGTGCTAAATATAGTGTAGTGCTGTAAAGAGTGTGTGTGTGCTAAATATAGTGTAGTGCTGTAAAGAGTGTGTGTGTGCTAAATATAGTGTAGTGCTGTAAAGAGTGTGTGTGTGCTAAATATAGTGTAGTGCTGTAAAGAGTGTGTGTGCTAAATATAGTGTAGTGCTGTAAAGTGTGTGTGTGCTAAATATAGTGTTGTGCTGTAAAGTGTGTGTGTGCTAAATATAGTGTTGTGCTGTAAAGTGTGTGTGTGCTAAATATAGTGTAGTGCTGTAAAGAGTGTGTGTGCTAAATATAGTGTAGTGCTGTAAAGAGTGTGTGCTAAATATAGTGTAGTGCTGTAAAGAGTGTGTGTGCTAAATATAGTGTAGTGCTGTAAAGAGTGTGTGTGCTAAATATAGTGTAGTGCTGTAAAGTGTGTGTGTGCTAAATATAGTGTAGTGCTGTAAAGAGTGTGTGCTAAATATAGTGTAGTGCTGTAAAGAGTGTGTGCTAAATATAGTGTAGTGCTGTAAAGAGTGTGTGTGCTAAATATAGTGTAGTGCTGTAAAGAGTGTGTGCTAAATATAGTGTAGTGCTGTAAAGAGTGTGTGTGCTAAATATAGTGCAGTGCTGTAAAGAGACAGTGTGTGTGTGCTAAATATAGTGCAGTGCTGTAAAGACAGTGTGTGTGTGCTAAATATAGTGCAGTGCTGTAAAGACAGTGTGTGTGTGCTAAATATAGTGCAGTGCTGTAAAGAGACAGTGTGTGTGTGTGCTAAATATAGTGCAGTGCTGTAAAGAGACAGTGTGTGTGTGCTAAATATAGTGCAGTGCTGTAAAGAGACAGTGTGTGTGTGCTAAATATAGTGCAGTGCTGTAAAGAGACAGTGTGTGTGTGCTAAATATAGTGCAGTGCTGTAAAGAGACAGTGTGTGTGCTAAATATAGTGTAGTGCTGTAAAGAGACAGTGTGTGTGTGTGTGCTAAATATAGTGCAGTGCTGTAAAGAGACAGTGTGTGTGTGTGCTAAATATAGTGCAGTGCTGTAAAGAGACAGTGTGTGTGTGTGCTAAATATAGTGCAGTGCTGTAAAGAGACAGTGTGTGTGTGCTAAATATAGTGCAGTGCTGTAAAGAGACAGTGTGTGTGTGCTAAATATAGTGCAGTGCTGTAAAGAGACAGTGTGTGTGTGCTAAATATAGTGCAGTGCTGTAAAGAGACAGTGTGTGTGTGTGCTAAATATAGTGCAGTGCTGTAAAGAGACAGTGTGTGTGTGCTAAATATAGTGCAGTGCTGTAAAGAGACAGTGTGTGTGTGCTAAATATAGTGTAGTGCTGTAAAGAGACAGTGTGTGTGTGCTAAATATAGTGTAGTGCTGTAAAGAGACAGTGTGTGTGCTAAATATAGTGCAGTGCTGTAAAGAGACAGTGTGTGTGCTAAATATAGTGTAGTGCTGTAAAGAGACAGTGTGTGTGTGTGCTAAATATAGTGCAGTGCTGTAAAGAGACAGTGTGTGTGTGTGCTAATATAGTGCAGTGCTGTAAAGAGACAGTGTGTGTGTGCTAAATATAGTGCAGTGCTGTAAAGAGACAGTGTGTGTGTGCTAAATATAGTGCAGTGCTGTAAAGAGACAGTGTGTGTGTGTGCTAAATATAGTGCAGTGCTGTAAAGAGACAGTGTGTGTGTGTGCTAAATATAGTGCAGTGCTGTAAAGAGACAGTGTGTGCTAAATATAGTGTAGTGCTGTAAAGAGACAGTGTGTGTGTGTGTGCTAAATATAGTGCAGTGCTGTAAAGAGACAGTGTGTGTGTGCTAAATATAGTGCAGTGCTGTAAAGAGACAGTGTGTGTGTGTGTGCTAAATATAGTGCAGTGCTGTAAAGAGACAGTGTGTGTGCTAAATATAGTGTAGTGCTGTAAAGAGACAGTGTGTGTGCTAAATATAGTGTAGTGCTGTAAAGAGTGTGTGTGTGTGCTAAATATAGTGTAGTGCTGTAAAGAGTGTGTGTGTGTGCTAAATATAGTGCAGTGCTGTAAAGAGACAGTGTGTGTGTGTGCTAAATATAGTGCAGTGCTGTAAAGAGACAGTGTGTGTGTGTGCTAAATATAGTGCAGTGCTGTAAAGAGACAGTGTGTGTGTGTGCTAAATATAGTGCAGTGCTGTAAAGAGTGTGTGTGTGTGTGTGCTAAATATAGTGTAGTGCTGTAAAGAGACAGTGTGTGTGTGTGCTAAATATAGTGTAGTGCTGTAAAGAGACAGTGTGTGTGTGTGATATATATATAGTGTAGTGCTGTAAAGAGTGTGTGTGTGTGCTAAATATAGTGTAGTGCTGTAAAGAGACAGTGTGTGTGTGCTAAATATAGTGTAGTGCTGTAAAGAGACAGTGTGTGTGTGTGTGCTAAATATAGTGTAGTGCTGTAAAGAGACAGTGTGTGTGTGTGTGCTAAATATAGTGTAGTGCTGTAAAGAGACAGTGTGTGTGTGTGCTAAATATAGTGTAGTGCTGTAAAGAGACAGTGTGTGTGTGTGCTAAATATAGTGCAGTGCTGTAAAGAGTGTGTGTGTGTGCTAAATATAGTGTAGTGCTGTAAAGAGACAGTGTGTGTGTGTGCTAAATATAGTGTAGTGCTGTAAAGAGACAGTGTGTGTGTGTGCTAAATATAGTGCAGTGCTGTAAAGAGACAGTGTGTGTGTGTGTGCTAAATATAGTGCAGTGCTGTAAAGAGACAGTGTGTGTGTGTGCTAAATATAGTGTAGTGCTGTAAAGAGTGTGTGTGTGTGCTAAATATAGTGCAGTGCTGTAAAGAGACAGTGTGTGTGTGTGCTAAATATAGTGCAGTGCTGTAAAGAGTGTGTGTGTGTGCTAAATATAGTGTAGTGCTGTAAAGAGACAGTGTGTGTGTGTGCTAAATATAGTGTAGTGCTGTAAAGAGACAGTGTGTGTGTGCTAAATATAGTGCAGTGCTGTAAAGAGACAGTGTGTGTGTGTGCTAAATATAGTGCAGTGCTGTAAAGAGACAGTGTGTGTGTGTGCTAAATATAGTGTAGTGCTGTAAAGAGACAGTGTGTGTGTGTGCTAAATATAGTGCAGTGCTGTAAAGAGTGTGTGTGTGTGCTAAATATAGTGCAGTGCTGTAAAGAGTGTGTGTGTGTGCTAAATATAGTGTAGTGCTGTAAAGAGACAGTGTGTGTGTGTGTGTGCTAAATATAGTGCAGTGCTGTAAAGAGACAGTGTGTGTGTGCTAAATATAGTGCAGTGCTGTAAAGAGACAGTGTGTGTGCTAAATATAGTGCAGTGCTGTAAAGAGACAGTGTGTGTGTGCTAAATATAGTGCAGTGCTGTAAAGAGACAGTGTGTGTGCTAAATATAGTGCAGTGCTGTAAAGAGACAGTGTGTGTGTGTGTGCTAAATATAGTGTAGTGCTGTAAAGAGACAGTGTGTGTGTGCTAAATATAGTGCAGTGCTGTAAAGAGACAGTGTGTGTGTGTGCTAAATATAGTGCAGTGCTGTAAAGAGACAGTGTGTGTGTGTGCTAAATATAGTGCAGTGCTGTAAAGAGTGTGTGTGTGTGCTAAATATAGTGTAGTGCTGTAAAGAGACAGTGTGTGTGTGTGCTAAATATAGTGTAGTGCTGTAAAGAGACAGTGTGTGTGTGTGCTAAATATAGTGTAGTGCTGTAAAGAGTGTGTGTGCTAAATATAGTGTAGTGCTGTAAGAGACAGTGTGTGTGTGTGCTAAATATAGTGTAGTGCTGTAAAGAGAAGTGAGTGTGTGTGCTAAATATAGTGTAGTGCTGTAAAGAGACAGTGTGTGTGTGTGCTAAATATAGTGCTAGTGCTGTAAAGAGACAGTGTGTGTGTGGTGCTAAATATAGTGTAGTTGCTGTAAAGAGACAGTGTGTTGTGTGTGCTAAATATAGTGTAGTGCTGTAAAGAGACAGTGTGTGTGTGTGCTAAATATAGTGCTAGTGCTGTAAAGAGTGTGTGTGTGTGCTAAATATAGTGTAGTGCTGTAAAGAGACAGTGTGTGTGTGCTAAATATAGTGTAAGTGCTGTAAGAGAGTGTGTGTGTGTGCTAAATAATAGTGTAGTGCTGTAAAGAGACAGTGTGTGTGTGTGCTAAATATAGTGTAGTGCTGTAAAGAGACAGTGTGTGTGTGTGCTAAATATAGTGCAGTGCTGTAAAGAGACAGTGTGTGTGTGTGCTAAATATAGTGCAGTGCTGTAAAGAGACAGTGTGTGTGTGTGCTAAATATAGTGTAGTGCTGTAAAGAGGTCAGTGTGTGTGTGTGATAAATATAGTGCAGTGCTGTAAAGAGACAGTGTGTGTGTGTGTGCTAAATATAGTGCAGTGCTGTAAAAGAGGACAGTGGTGTGTGTGCTAAATATAGTGCAGTGCTGTAAAGAGACAGTGTGTGTGTGTGCTAAATATAGTGTAGTGCTGTAAAGAGACAGTGTGTGTGTGTGCTAAATATAGTGCAGTGCTGTAAAGAGACAGTGTGTGTGTGTGTGCTAAATATAGTGCAGTGCTGTAAAGAGACAGTGTGTGTGTGTGAGATAATATAGTGAAGTGCTGTAAAGAGACAGTGTGTGTGTGCTAAAATATAGTGCAGTGCTGTAAAGAGACAGTGTGTGTGTGCTAAATATAGTGTAGTGCTGTAAAGAGACAGTGTGTGTGTTGCTAAATATAGTGCAGTGCTGTAAAGAGACAGTGTGTGTGTGTGCTAAATATAGTGCAGTGCTGTAAAGAGACAGTGTGTGTGTGCTAAATATAGTGCAGTGCTGTAAAGAGACAGTGTGTGTGTGGCTAAATATAGTGCAGTGCTGTAAAGAGACAGGGTGTGTGCTAAATATAGTGCAGTGCTGTAAAGAGACAGTGTGTGTGTGTGTGTGCTAAATATAGTGCAGTGCTGTAAAGAGACAGTGTGTGTGTGTGTGCTAAATATAGTGCAGTGCTGTAAAGAGTGTGTGTGTGTGCTAAATATAGTGCAGTGCTGTAAAGAGTGTGTGTGTGTGTGTGCTAAATATAGTGTAGTGCTGTAAAGAGACAGTGTGTGTGTGTGCTAAATATAGTGTAGTGCTGTAAAGAGACAGTGTGTGTGTGTGCTAAATATAGTGTAGTGCTGTAAAGAGTGTGTGTGTGTGCTAAATATAGTGTAGTGCTGTAAAGAGACAGTGTGTGTGTGCTAAATATAGTGTAGTGCTGTAAAGAGACAGTGTGTGTGTGTGTGCTAAATATAGTGTAGTGCTGTAAAGAGACAGTGTGTGTGTGTGTGCTAAATATAGTGTAGTGCTGTAAAGAGACAGTGTGTGTGTGTGCTAAATATAGTGTAGTGCTGTAAAGAGACAGTGTGTGTGTGTGCTAAATATAGTGCAGTGCTGTAAAGAGTGTGTGTGTGTGCTAAATATAGTGTAGTGCTGTAAAGAGACAGTGTGTGTGTGTGTGCTAAATATAGTGTAGTGCTGTAAAGAGACAGTGTGTGTGTGTTGCCTAAATATAGTGCAGTGCTGTAAAGAGACAGTGTCGTAGTGTGTGTGCTAAATATTCGTGCAGTGCTGTAAAGAGACAGTGTGTGTGGTGTGCTAAATATAGTGTAGTTGCTGTAAAGAGTGTGTGTGTGTGCTAAATATAGTGCAGTGCTGTAAAGAGACAGTGTGTGTGTGTGCTAAATATAGTGCAGTGCTGTAAAGAGTGTGTGTGTGGTGCTAAATATAGTGTAGTGCTGTAAAGAGACAGTGTGTGTGTGTGCTAAATATAGTGTAGTGCTGTAAAGAGACAGCTGTGTGTGTGTGCTAAATATAAGTGCAGTGCTGTAAAGACGACAGTGTGTGTGTGTGCTAAATATAGTGGCAGTGCTGGTAAAGAGACAGTGTTGTGTGTGTGTGCTAAATATAGTGTAGTGCTGTAAAGAGACAGTGTGTGTGTGTGCTAAATATAGTGCAGTGCTGTAAAGAGATGTGTGTGTGGCTAAATATAGTGTAGTGCTGTAAAGAGACAGTGTGTGTGGTGTGTGCTAAATTATGCAGTGCTGTAAAGAGACAGTGTGTGGTGGTGCTAAATATAGTGCAGTGCTGTAAAGAGACAGTGTGTGTTGCTAAATATAGTGCAGTGCTGTAAAAGAGACAGTGTGTGTGTGTGCTAAATATAGTGCAGTGCTGTAAAGAGACAGGGTGTGTGTGCTAATATAGTGCAGTGCTGTATAAGAGACAGTGTGTGTGTGTGTGCTAAATAAGTGCTAGTGCTGGTAAAGAGACAGTGTGTGTGTGCTAAATATAGTGCAGTGCTGTAAAGAGACAGTGTGTGTGTGCTAATATAGTGAAGTGCTGTAAAGAGACAGTGTGTGTGTGTGCTAAATATAGTGCAGTGCTGCTGTAAAGAGTGTGTGTGTGTGCTAAATATAGTGTAGTGCTGTAAGAGACAGTGTGTGTGTGTGCTAAATATAGTGTAGTGCTGTAAAGAGACAGTGTGGTGTGTGCTAAATTATAGTGCTAGTGCTGTAAAGAGACGTGTGTGTGCTAAATAGAAGTGCAGTGCTGTAAAGATGACAGTGTGTGTGTGCTAAATATAGTGCAGTGCTGTAAAGAGACAGTGTGTGTGTGTGCTAAATATAGTGTAGTGCTGTAAAGAGACAGTGTGTGTGTGTGCTAAATTATAGTGCAGTGCTGTAAAGATGTCAGGTGTGTGTGCTAAATATAGTGTAGTGCTGTTAAAGAGTGTGGGTGTGTGTGCTAAATATAGTGCTAGTGCTGATAAGAGACAGTGTGTGTGTGTGCTAAATATAGTGTAGTGCTGTAAGAGAGTGTGGGTGTGTGTGCTAAATATAGTGTAGTGCTGTAAAGAGACAGTGTGTGTGTTGTGCTAAATATAGTGTAGTGCTGTAAAGAGACAGTGTGTGTGTGTGCTAAATATAGTGTAGTGCTGTAAAGAGACAGTGTGTGTGTGTGCTAAATATAGTGCAGTGCTGTAAAGAGACAGTGTGTGTGTGTGCTAAATATAGTGCAGTGCTGTAAAGAGACAGTGTGTGTGTGTGCTAAATATAGTGTAGTGCTGTAAAGAGACAGTGTGTGTGTGTGCTAAATATAGTGCAGTGCTGTAAAGAGACAGTGTGTGTGTGTGTGCTAAATATAGTGCAGTGCTGTAAAGAGACAGTGTGTGTGTGTGCTAAATATAGTGCAGTGCTGTAAAGAGACAGTGTGTGTGTGTGCTAAATATAGTGCAGTGCTGTAAAGAGACAGTGTGTGTGTGTGCTAAATATAGTGTAGTGCTGTAAAGAGACAGTGTGTGTGTGTGCTAAATATAGTGCAGTGCTGTAAAGAGACAGTGTGTGTGTGTGTGCTAAATATAGTGCAGTGCTGTAAAGAGACAGTGTGTGTGTGCTAAATATAGTGCAGTGCTGTAAAGAGACAGTGTGTGTGTGTGCGCTAAATATAGTGCAGTGCTGTAAAGAGACAGTGTGTGTGCTAAATATAGTGCAGTGCTGTAAAGAGACAGTGTGTGTGTGTGTGCTAAATATAGTGCAGTGCTGTAAAGAGACAGTGTGTGTGTGTGTGCTAAATATAGTGCAGTGCTGTAAAGAGTGTGTGTGTGTGCTAAATATAGTGCAGTGCTGTAAAGAGACAGTGTGTGTGTGTGCTAAATATAGTGTAGTGCTGTAAAGAGACAGTGTGTGTGTGTGCTAAATATAGTGCAGTGCTGTAAAGAGACAGTGTGTGTGCTAAATATAGTGCAGTGCTGTAAAGAGACAGTGTGTGTGTGTGCTAAATATAGTGTAGTGCTGTAAAGAGTGTGTGTGCTAAATATAGTGTAGTGCTGTAAAGAGACAGTGTGTGTGTGTGCTAAATATAGTGCAGTGCTGTAAAGAGACAGTGTGTGTGTGTGCTAAATATAGTGTAGTGCTGTAAAGAGACAGTGTGTGTGTGTGTGCTAAATATAGTGCAGTGCTGTAAAGAGACAGTGTGTGTGTGCTAAATATAGTGCAGTGCTGTAAAGAGACAGTGTGTGTGTGTGCTAAATATAGTGCAGTGCTGTAAAGAGTGTGTGTGTGTGCTAAATATAGTGTAGTGCTGTAAAGAGACAGTGTGTGTGTGTGCTAAATATAGTGTAGTGCTGTAAAGAGACAGTGTGTGTGTGTGCTAAATATAGTGTAGTGCTGTAAAGAGTGTGTGTGCTAAATATAGTGTAGTGCTGTAAAGAGACAGTGTGTGTGTGTGCTAAATATAGTGTAGTGCTGTAAAGAGTGTGTGTGTGTGCTAAATATAGTGTAGTGCTGTAAAGAGACAGTGTGTGTGTGTGCTAAATATAGTGTAGTGCTGTAAAGAGACAGTGTGTGTGTGTGCTAAATATAGTGTAGTGCTGTAAAGAGACAGTGTGTGTGTGTGCTAAATATAGTGCAGTGCTGTAAAGAGTGTGTGTGTGCTAAATATAGTGTAGTGCTGTAAAGAGTGTGTGTGTGTGCTAAATATAGTGTAGTGCTGTAAAGAGACAGTGTGTGTGTGCTAAATATAGTGCAGTGCTGTAAAGAGACAGTGTGTGTGTGTGCTAAATATAGTGTAGTGCTGTAAAGAGACAGTGTGTGTGTGTGCTAAATATAGTGTAGTGCTGTAAAGAGACAGTGTGTGTGTGTGCTAAATATAGTGTAGTGCTGTAAAGAGACAGTGTGTGTGTGTGCTAAATATAGTGTAGTGCTGTAAAGAGACAGTGTGTGTGCTAAATATAGTGTAGTGCTGTAAAGAGTGTGTGTGTGCTAAATATAGTGTAGTGCTGTAAAGAGAGTGTGTGTGTGCTAAATATAGTGTAGTGCTGTAAAGAGACAGTGTGTGTGTGTGCTAAATATAGTGTAGTGCTGTAAAGAGACAGTGTGTGTGCTAAATATAGTGCAGTGCTGTAAAGAGACAGTGTGTGTGTGCTAAATATAGTGCAGTGCTGTAAAGAGACAGTGTGTGTGTGCTAAATATAGTGCAGTGCTGTAAAGAGACAGTGTGTGTGTGTGTGCTAAATATAGTGTAGTGCTGTAAAGAGACAGTGTGTGTGTGTGCTAAATATAGTGCAGTGCTGTAAAGAGACAGTGTGTGTGTGTGTGCTAAATATAGTGTAGTGCTGTAAAGAGACAGTGTGTGTGTGTGCTAAATATAGTGCAGTGCTGTAAAGAGACAGTGTGTGTGTGTGCTAAATATAGTGCAGTGCTGTAAAGAGACAGTGTGTGTGTGTGCTAAATATAGTGCAGTGCTGTAAAGAGACAGTGTGTGTGTGCTAAATATAGTGTAGTGCTGTAAAGAGACAGTGTGTGTGTGCTAAATATAGTGTAGTGCTGTAAAGAGACAGTGTGTGTGTGCTAAATATAGTGTAGTGCTGTAAAGAGACAGTGTGTGTGTGCTAAATATAGTGCAGTGCTGTAAAGAGACAGTGTGTGTGTGTGCTAAATATAGTGCAGTGCTGTAAAGAGACAGTGTGTGTGCTAAATATAGTGCAGTGCTGTAAAGAGACAGTGTGTGTGTGTGCTAAATATAGTGCAGTGCTGTAAAGAGACAGTGTGTGTGTGCTAAATATAGTGTAGTGCTGTAAAGAGACAGTGTGTGTGTGTGCTAAATATAGTGTAGTGCTGTAAAGAGTGTGTGTGTGTGCTAAATATAGTGTAGTGCTGTAAAGAGACAGTGTGTGTGTGCTAAATATAGTGCAGTGCTGTAAAGAGACAGTGTGTGTGTGTGCTAAATATAGTGTAGTGCTGTAAAGAGACAGTGTGTGTGCTAAATATAGTGTAGTGCTGTAAAGAGTGTGTGTGTGTGCTAAATATAGTGTAGTGCTGTAAAGAGACAGTGTGTGTGTGCTAAATATAGTGCAGTGCTGTAAAGAGTGTGTGTGTGCTAAATATAGTGTAGTGCTGTAAAGAGACAGTGTGTGTGCTAAATATAGTGTAGTGCTGTAAAGAGTGTGTGTGTGCTAAATATAGTGCAGTGCTGTAAAGAGACAGTGTGTGTGTGTGTGCTAAATATAGTGTAGTGCTGTAAAGAGTGTGTGTGTGCTAAATATAGTGTAGTGCTGTAAAGAGTGTGTGTGTGCTAAATATAGTGTAGTGCTGTAAAGAGTGTGTGTGTGCTAAATATAGTGTAGTGCTGTAAAGAGTGTGTGTGTGCTAAATATAGTGTAGTGCTGTAAAGAGTGTGTGTGTGTGCTAAATATAGTGTAGTGCTGTAAAGAGTGTGTGTGTGTGCTAAATATAGTGTAGTGCTGTAAAGAGACAGTGTGTGTGCTAAATATAGTGTAGTGCTGTAAAGAGTGTGTGTGTGCTAAATATAGTGCAGTGCTGTAAAGAGACAGTGTGTGTGTGTGTGCTAAATATAGTGTAGTGCTGTAAAGAGTGTGTGTGTGCTAAATATAGTGTAGTGCTGTAAAGAGTGTGTGTGTGCTAAATATAGTGTAGTGCTGTAAAGAGAGTGTGTGTTGTGCTAAATATAGTGCAGTGCTGGTAAGAGACAGTGTGTGTGTGTGCTAAATATAGTGTAGTGCTGTAAAGAGACAGTGTGTTGTGTGCTAAATATAGTGCTAGTGCTGTCAAGAGACGAGTGTGTGTGTGCTAAATTTAGTGCTAGTGCTGTAAGGAGGAAGTCAGTGTGTTTGCTAAATATAGTGTAGTGCTGTAAAGAGCTGTGTGTTGCTAAAATATAGTGTTAGTGCTGTAAAGAGACAGTGGTGTGTGCTAAATATAGTGTAGTTGCTGTATACGAGACAGTGTGTGTGCTAAATATAGTGTGTAGTGCTGTAAAGAGTACAGGTGTTGTGTGCTAAATATAGTGCTAGTGCTGTAAAGAGACAGTGGTGTGTGTGCTAATATAGTGCAGTTGCTGTAAAGAGACAGTGTGGTGTGTGCTAAATATAGTGCAGTGCTGTAAAGGACAGTGTGTGTGTGTTCAAATATAGTGCTAGTGCTGTAAAGAGACAGTGTGTGTGTGTGCTAAATATAGTGAAGTGCTGTAAAGAGACAGTGTGTGTGTGTGCTAAATATAGTGCAGTGCTGTAAAGAGACAGTGTGTGTGTGCTAAATATAGTGCAGTGCTGTAAAGAGACAGTGTGTGTGTGCTAAATATAGTGCAGTGCTGTAAAGAGACAGTGTGTGTGTGCTAAATATAGTGCAGTGCTGTAAAGAGACAGTGTGTGTGCTAAATATAGTGTAGTGCTGTAAAGAGACAGTGTGTGTGTGTGCTAAATATAGTGCAGTGCTGTAAAGAGACAGTGTGTGTGTGTGCTAAATATAGTGCAGTGCTGTAAAGAGACAGTGTGTGTGTGTGCTAAATATAGTGCAGTGCTGTAAAGAGACAGTGTGTGTGTGTGCTAAATATAGTGCAGTGCTGTAAAGAGACAGTGTGTGTGTGTGCTAAATATAGTGCAGTGCTGTAAAGAGACAGTGTGTGTGTGTGCTAAATATAGTGCAGTGCTGTAAAGAGACAGTGTGTGTGTGTGCTAAATATAGTGTAGTGCTGTAAAGAGACAGTGTGTGTGTGCTAAATATAGTGCAGTGCTGTAAAGAGACAGTGCTGTGTGTGCTAAATATAGTGTGCTGTGCTGTAAAGAGACAGTGTGTGTGTGCTAAATATAGTGTAGTGCTGTAAAGAGACAGTGTTGTTTGTGCTAAATTATATGTGCAGTGCTGTAAAGAGACAGTGTGTGAGTGCTAAATATAGTGCAGTGCTGTAAAGAGACAGTGTGTGTGTGTGCTAAATATAGTGCAGTGCTGTAAAGAGAACAGTGTGTGTGTGTGCTAAATATAGTGAAGTGCTGTAAAGAGACAGTGGTGTGTGGCTAAATATAGTGGCAGTGCTGAAAGAGAGCAGTGTGTGTGTGTGCTAAATATAGTGCAGTGCTGTAAAGAGACAGTGGTGTGTGGTGCTAAATATAGTGCAGTGCTGTAAATGAGACAGTGTGTGTGGTGTGCTAATATAGTGCATGCTGTAAAGAGACAGTGTGTGTTTGTGCTAAATAGTATGCAGTGCTGTAAAGAGACAGTGTGTGCTAAATATAGTGTAGTGCTGTAAAGAGACAGTGTGTGTGTGTGTGCTAAATATAGTGCAGTGCTGTAAAGAGACAGTGTGTGTGTGTGTGCTAAATATAGTGCAGTGCTGTAAAGAGACAGTGTGTGTGTGTGTGCTAAATATAGTGCAGTGCTGTAAAGAGACAGTGTGTGTGTGTGTGCTAAATATAGTGCAGTGCTGTAAAGAGACAGTGTGTGTGTGTGTGCTAAATATAGTGCAGTGCTGTAAAGAGACAGTGTGTGTGCTAAATATAGTGTAGTGCTGTAAAGAGTGTGTGTGTGTGCTAAATATAGTGTAGTGCTGTAAAGAGTGTGTGTGTGTGCTAAATATAGTGTAGTGCTGTAAAGAGTGTGTGTGTGTGCTAAATATAGTGTAGTGCTGTAAAGAGTGTGTGTGTGTGCTAAATATAGTGCAGTGCTGTAAAGAGACAGTGTGTGTGTGTGCTAAATATAGTGCAGTGCTGTAAAGAGACAGTGTGTGTGTGTGCTAAATATATGTGCAGTTGCTGTAAAGAGACAGTGTGTAGTGTGTGCTAAATTATAGTGCAGTGCTGTAAGAGACAGTGTGTGTGTGTGTGCTAATATATAGTGTAGTGCTGTAAAGAGACAGTGGTGTGTGTGCTAAATAAGTGTAGTGCTGTAAAGAGACGTGTGTGTGTGTGCTAATATAGTGTAGTGCTGTAAAGAGACAGTGTGTGTGTGCTAAATTATAGTGTCGTGCTGTAAAGAGACAGTGGGTGTGTGTGCTAATATAGTGTCAGTTGCTGTAAAGAGAGACAGTGTGTTGTGTGCTAAATATAGTGCAGTGCTGTAAAGAGATGAGTGTGTGTGTGCTAAATATAGTGTAGTGCTGTAAAGAGGTCAGTGTGTGTGTGTCTAAATTATAGTGCAGTGCTGTAAAGAGACAGTGTGTGTGTGTGCTAAATATAGTGCAGTGCTGTAAAGAGTGTGTGTGCTAAATATAGTGAAGTGCTGTAAAGAGACAGTGTGTGTGTGTGCTAAATATAGTGTAGTGCTGTAAAGAGACAGTGTGTGTGTGTGCTAAATATAGTGCAGTGCTGTAAAGAGACAGTGTGTGTGTGCTAAATATAGTGCAGTGCTGTAAAGAGACAGTGTGTGTGTGTGCTAAATATAGTGTAGTGCTGTAAAGAGACAGTGTGTGTGTGCTAAATATAGTGCAGTGCTGTAAAGAGACAGTGTGTGTGTGTGCTACATATAGTGCAGTGCTGTAAAGAGACAGTGTGTGTGCTAAATATAGTGCAGTGCTGTAAAGAGACAGTGTGTGTGTGTGCTAAATATAGTGTAGTGCTGTAAAGAGACAGTGTGTGTGTGTGCTAAATATAGTGCAGTGCTGTAAAGAGACAGTGTGTGTGTGTGCTAAATATAGTGTAGTGCTGTAAAGAGACAGTGTGTGTGTGTGCTAAATATAGTGCAGTGCTGTAAAGAGACAGTGTGTGTGTGTGCTAAATATAGTGCAGTGCTGTAAAGAGACAGTGTGTGTGTGTGCTAAATATAGTGTAGTGCTGTAAAGAGACAGTGTGTGTGTGTGCTAAATATAGTGCAGTGCTGTAAAGAGTGTGTGTGTGCTAAATATAGTGTAGTGCTGTAAAGAGACAGTGTGTGTGTGTGTGCTAAATATAGTGCAGTGCTGTAAAGAGACAGTGTGTGTGTGCTAAATATAGTGCAGTGCTGTAAAGAGACAGTGTGTGTGCTAAATATAGTGCAGTGCTGTAAAGAGACAGTGTGTGTGTGTGTGCTAAATATAGTGCAGTGCTGTAAAGAGACAGTGTGTGTGCTAAATATAGTGCAGTGCTGTAAAGAGACAGTGTGTGTGTGTGTGCTAAATATAGTGCAGTGCTGTAAAGAGACAGTGTGTGTGCTAAATATAGTGCAGTGCTGTAAAGAGACAGTGTGTGTGTGTGCTAAATATAGTGTAGTGCTGTAAAGAGTGTGTGTGCTAAATATAGTGTAGTGCTGTAAAGAGACAGTGTGTGTGTGTGTGCTAAATATAGTGCAGTGCTGTAAAGAGTGTGTGTGTGTGCTAAATATAGTGCAGTGCTGTAAAGAGACAGTGTGTGTGTGTGTGCTAAATATAGTGCAGTGCTGTAAAGAGACAGTGTGTGTGCTAAATATAGTGCAGTGCTGTAAAGAGACAGTGTGTGTGTGTGCTAAATATAGTGTAGTGCTGTAAAGAGACAGTGTGTGTGTGTGCTAAATATAGTGCAGTGCTGTAAAGAGACAGTGTGTGTGTGCTAAATATAGTGCAGTGCTGTAAAGAGACAGTGTGTGTGTGTGCTAAATATAGTGCAGTGCTGTAAAGAGTGTGTGTGTGTGCTAAATATAGTGTAGTGCTGTAAAGAGACAGTGTGTGTGTGTGTGTGCTAAATATAGTGCAGTGCTGTAAAGAGACAGTGTGTGTGTGCTAAATATAGTGTAGTGCTGTAAAGAGACAGTGTGTGTGTGTGCTAAATATAGTGTAGTGCTGTAAAGAGTTGTGTGGTGTGTGCTTAAATATAAGTGTATGTGCTGTAAAGAGACAGTGTGTGTGTTTGTTGCATAAATATAGTGTAGTGCTGTAAAGAGACAGTGTGTGTGTGTGCTAAATATAGTGTATTGCTGTAAAGAGACAGTGGTGTGTGTGTGCTAAATATAGTGCAGTGCTGTAAGAGAGTGTGTGTGTGCTAAATTTAGTGTAGTGCTGTAAAAGGACTGTGTGTGTGTGCTAAATATAGTGATAGTGGCTGTAAAGAGACAGTGTGTGTTGTGTGCTTAAATATAGTGTTAGTGCTGTTAAAGAGTGTGTGTGGCTAAATATAGTGTAGTGCTGTAAAGAGACAGTGTGTGTGTGTGCTAATATAGTGTAGTGCTGTAAAGAGACAGTGTGGTGTGTGTGCTAAATATAGTGGTAGTGCTGTAAAGAGACAGTGTGTGTGTGTGCTAAATATAGTGCAGTGCTGTAAAGAGACAGTGTGTGTGTGCTAAATATAGTGTAGTGCTGTAAAGAGACAGTGTGTGTGTGTGTGCTAAATATAGTGTAGTGCTGTAAAGAGACAGTGTGTGTGTGTGTGTGCTAAATATAGTGCAGTGCTGTAAAGAGACAGTGTGTGTGTGCTAAATATAGTGCAGTGCTGTAAAGAGACAGTGTGTGTGTGTGCTAAATATAGTGCAGTGCTGTAAAGAGTGTGTGTGTGTGCTAAATATAGTGTAGTGCTGTAAAGAGACAGTGTGTGTGTGTGCTAAATATAGTGTAGTGCTGTAAAGAGACAGTGTGTGTGTGTGCTAAATATAGTGTAGTGCTGTAAAGAGTGTGTGTGCTAAATATAGTGTAGTGCTGTAAAGAGACAGTGTGTGTGTGTGCTAAATATAGTGTAGTGCTGTAAAGAGTGTGTGTGTGTGCTAAATATAGTGTAGTGCTGTAAAGAGACAGTGTGTGTGTGTGCTAAATATAGTGTAGTGCTGTAAAGAGACAGTGTGTGTGTGTGCTAAATATAGTGTAGTGCTTGTAAGAGACTGTGTGTGTGTGTGCTAAATATAGGTGCAGTGCTGTAAAGATGACAGGGTGTTGTGCTAAATATAGGCAGGTGCTGTAAGAGTGTGTGTGTGCTAAATTTAGTGTAGTGCTGTAAAGAGACTGTGTGTGGTGCTAAATATAGTGTAGTGCTGTAAAGAGACAGTGTGTGTGGTGCTAATATAGTGCAGTGCTGTAAAGAGACAGTGTGTGTGGCTAGAATATAGTGCAGGCTGTAAAGAGACAGTGTGTGTGTGCTTAATATAGTGCAGTCTGTAAAGAGACAGTGTGTGGTGTGCTAAATATAGTGCAGTGCTGTAAAGAGACAGTGTGTTGTGGGTGTGCCTAAATATAGTGCAGTGCTGTAAGAGACAGTGTGTGTGTGTGCTAAATATAGTGCAGTGGCTGTAAAGAGACAGTGGTGTGTGTGTGTGCTAAATATAGTGTAGTGCTGTAAAGAGACAGTGTGTGTGTGTTGCTAAATATAGTGCAGTGCTGTAAAGAGACAGTGTGTGTGTGTGCTAAATATAGTGTAGTGCTGTAAAGAGACAGTGTGTGTGTGTGCTAAATATAGTGCAGTGCTGTAAAGAGACAGTGTGTGTGTGTGCTAAATATAGTGCAGTGCTGTAAAGAGACAGTGTGTGTGTGTGCTAAATATAGTGTAGTGCTGTAAAGAGACAGTGTGTGTGTGTGTGCTAAATATAGTGCAGTGCTGTAAAGAGTGTGTGTGTGTGCTAAATATAGTGTAGTGCTGTAAAGAGACAGTGTGTGTGTGTGTGCTAAATATAGTGCAGTGCTGTAAAGAGACAGTGTGTGTGTGCTAAATATAGTGCAGTGCTGTAAAGAGACAGTGTGTGTGCTAAATATAGTGCAGTGCTGTAAAGAGACAGTGTGTGTGTGTGCGCTAAATATAGTGCAGTGCTGTAAAGAGACAGTGTGTGTGCTAAATATAGTGCAGTGCTGTAAAGAGACAGTGTGTGTGTGTGTGCTAAATATAGTGCAGTGCTGTAAAGAGACAGTGTGTGTGTGTGCTAAATATAGTGCAGTGCTGTAAAGAGTGTGTGTGTGTGCTAAATATAGTGCAGTGCTGTAAAGAGACAGTGTGTGTGTGTGTGCTAAATATAGTGCAGTGCTGTAAAGAGACAGTGTGTGTGCTAAATATAGTGCAGTGCTGTAAAGAGACAGTGTGTGTGTGTGCTAAATATAGTGTAGTGCTGTAAAGAGTGTGTGTGCTAAATATAGTGTAGTGCTGTAAAGAGACAGTGTGTGTGTGTGCTAAATATAGTGCAGTGCTGTAAAGAGACAGTGTGTGTGTGTGCTAAATATAGTGTAGTGCTGTAAAGAGTGTGTGTGCTAAATATAGTGTAGTGCTGTAAAGAGACAGTGTGTGTGTGTGCTAAATATAGTGCAGTGCTGTAAAGAGACAGTGTGTGTGTGTTAAATATAGTGTAGTGCTGTAAAGAGACAGTGTGTGTGTGTGTGCTAAATATAGTGCAGTGCTGTAAAGAGACAGTGTGTGTGTGCTAAATATAGTGCAGTGCTGTAAAGAGACAGTGTGTGTGTGTGCTAAATATAGTGCAGTGCTGTAAAGAGACAGTGTGTGTGTGCTAAATATAGTGTAGTGCTGTAAAGAGACAGTGTGTGTGTGTGCTAAATATAGTGTAGTGCTGTAAAGAGACAGTGTGTGTGTGTGCTAAATATAGTGTAGTGCTGTAAAGAGTGTGTGTGCTAAATATAGTGTAGTGCTGTAAAGAGACAGTGTGTGTGTGTGTGCTAAATATAGTGTAGTGCTGTAAAGAGACAGTGTGTGTGTGTGCTAAATATAGTGTAGTGCTGTAAAGAGACAGTGTGTGTGTGTGCTAAATATAGTGTAGTGCTGTAAAGAGACAGTGTGTGTGTGTGCTAAATATAGTGTAGTGCTGTAAAGAGACAGTGTGTGTGTGTGCTAAATATAGTGCAGTGCTGTAAAGAGTGTGTGTGTGCTAAATATAGTGTAGTGCTGTAAAGAGTGTGTGTGTGTGCTAAATATAGTGTAGTGCTGTAAAGAGTGTGTGTGTGTGCTAAATATAGTGTAGTGCTGTAAAGAGACAGTGTGTGTGTGTGCTAAATATAGTGTAGTGCTGTAAAGAGACAGTGTGTGTGTGTGTGCTAAATATAGTGCAGTGCTGTAAAGAGACAGTGTGTGTGTGCTAAATATAGTGCAGTGCTGTAAAGAGACAGTGTGTGTGTGCTAAATATAGTGCAGTGCTGTAAAGAGACAGTGTGTGTGCTAAATATAGTGTAGTGCTGTAAAGAGACAGTGTGTGTGTGTGCTAAATATAGTGCAGTGCTGTAAAGAGACAGTGTGTGTGTGTGCTAAATATAGTGTAGTGCTGTAAAGAGACAGTGTGTGTGTGCTAAATATAGTGCAGTGCTGTAAAGAGACAGTGTGTGTGTGTGCTAAATATAGTGCAGTGCTGTAAAGAGACAGTGTGTGTGTGTGTGTGCTAAATATAGTGCAGTGCTGTAAAGAGACAGTGTGTGTGTGCTAAATATAGTGGCAGTGCTGTAAAGAGACAGGGTGTGTTTGTTGCTAAATATAGTTGTAGTGCTGTAAAGAGACATTGTGTGTGTGTGCTAAATATAGTGTAGTGCTGTAAAGAGACAGTGTGTGGTGTGTGCTAATATAGTGTAGTGCTGTAAAGAGTGTGTGTGTGTGCTAAATATAGTGTAGTGCTGTAAAGAGACAGTGTGTGTGTGTGCTAAATATAGTGCAGTGCTGTAAAAGAGACAGTGTGTGTGTGTGCTAAATATAGTGTATTGCTGTAAAGAGACAGTGTGTGTGTGTGTGCTAAATATAGTGCAGTGCTGTAGAAGAGACAGTGTGTGTGTGTGCTAAATAGTAGTGTAGTGCTGTAAAGAGACAGTGTGTGTGTGTGCTAAATATAGTGTAGGGCTGTAAAGAGTGTGTGTGTGTGCTAAATATAGTGTATTGCTGTATATGAGACATGTGTTGTGTGCTAAATATAGTGCAGTGCTGAAAGAGACAGGTTGTGGTGTGTGCTAAATATAGTGTAGTGCTGTAAAGAGACAGTGTGTGTGTGCTAAATATAGTGTAGTGCTGTAAAGAGTGTGTGTGTGATAAATATAGTGTAGTGCTGTAAAGAGACAGTGTGTGTGCTAAATATAGTGTAGTGCTGTAAAGAGTGTGTGTGTGCTAAATATAGTGTAGTGCTGTAAAGAGTGTGTGTGTGCTAAATATAGTGTAGTGCTGTAAAGAGTGTGTGTGTGCTAAATATAGTGTAGTGCTGTAAAGAGTGTGTGTGTGTGTGTGCTAAATATAGTGTAGTGCTGTAAAGAGTGTGTGTGTGCTAAATATAGTGTAGTGCTGTAAAGAGTGTGTGTGTGTGTGTGTGTGTGCTAAATATAGTGCAGTGCTGTAAAGAGACAGTGTGTGTGTGTGTGCTAAATATAGTGCAGTGCTGTAAAGAGACAGTGTGTGTGTGTGCTAAATATAGTGTAGTGCTGTAAAGAGACAGTGTGTGTGTGTGTTAAATATAGTGTAGTGCTGTAAAGAGACAGTGTGTGTGTGTGCTAAATATAGTGCAGTGCTGTAAAGAGTGTGTGTGTGCTAAATATAGTGTAGTGCTGTAAAGAGACAGTGTGTGTGTGTGCTAAATATAGTGTAGTGCTGTAAAGAGACAGTTGTGTGTGTGCTAAATATAGGGTAGTGCTGTAAAGAGACAGTGGTGTGTGCTAAATATAGTGTAGTGCTGTAAAGAGACAGTGTGTGTGTGTGCTAAATATAGTGTAGTGCTGTAAAGAGACAGTGTGTGTGTGTGCTAAATATAGTGCAGTGCTGTAAAGAGACAGTGTGTGTGTGTGTGCTAAATATAGTGCAGTGCTGTAAAGAGACAGTGTGTGTGTGCTAAATATAGTGCAGTGCTGTAAAGAGACAGTGTGTGTGTGTGCTAAATATAGTGCAGTGCTGTAAAGAGACAGTGTGTGTGTGCTAAATATAGTGTAGTGCTGTAAAGAGACAGTGTGTGTGTGTGCTAAATATAGTGCTAGTGCTGTAAAGAGACAGGTGTGTGTGTGTGCTAAATATAGTGCTAGTGCTGTAAAGAGACAGTGTGTGTGTGTGTGCTAAATATAGTGCAGTGCTGTAAAAGAGACAGTGTGTTGTGTGTGCTAAATATAGTGTAGTGCTGTAAAGAGACAGTGTGTGTGTGTGTGCTAAATATAGTGCAGTGCTGTAAAGAGACAGTGTGTGTGTGTGTGCTAAATATAGTGTAGTGCTGTAAAGAGACAGTGTGTGTTGTGTGCTAAATATAGTGCAGTGCTGTAAAGAGACGTGTGTGTGTGTGCTAAATATAGTGTAGTGCTGTAAAGAGACAGTGTGTGTGTGCTAAATATAGTGTCAGTGCTGTAAAGAGACAGTGTGTGTGTGTGCTAAATATAGTGTAGTGCTGTAAAGAGACAGTGTGTGTGTGTGTGCTAAATATAGTGCAGTGCTGTAAAGAGTGTGTGTGTGTGTGCTAAATATAGTGTAGTGCTGTAAAGAGACAGTGTGTGTGTGTGCTAAATATAGTGTAGTGCTGTAAAGAGTGTGTTGTGTGTGTGCTAAATATAGTGTAGTGCTGTAAAGAGACAGTGTGTGTGTGTGCTAAATATAGTGTAGTTGCTGTAAAGAGTGTGTGTGTGTGTGCTAAATATAGTGTAGTGCTGTAAAGAGACAGTGTGTGTGTGTGCTAAATATAGTGCAGTGCTGTAAAGAGACAGTGTGTGTGTGTGCTAAATATAGTGTAGTGCTGTAAAGAGTGTGTGTGTGTGTGTGTGTGCTAAATATAGTGTAGTGCTGTAAAGAGACAGTGTGTGTGTGTGCTAAATATAGTGCAAGTGCTGTTAAAGAGACAGTGTGTGTGTGTGCTAAATATAGTGTAGTGCTGTAAAGAGACAGGGTGTAGGGTGCTGTAGATTGTGCTAAATATAGTGCAGTGCTGTAAAGAGTGTGTGTGTGTGTGCTAAATATAGTGTAGTGCTGTAAAGAGACAGTGTGATGTGTGTGCTAAATATAGTGTAGTGCTGTAAAGAGTGTGTGTGTGTGTGTGTGTGTGCTAAATATAGTGCAGTGCTGTAAAGAGAGTGTGTGTGTGTGTGCTAAATATAGTGTAGTGCTGTAAAGAGTGTGTGTGTGTGTGCTAAATATAGTGTAGTGCTGTAAAGAGACAGTGTGTGTGTGTGCTAAATATAGTGTAGTGCTGTAAAGAGACAGTGTGTGTGTGTGCTAAATATAGTGTAGTGCTGTAAAGAGACAGTGTGTGTGTGTGCTAAATATAGTGCAGTGCTGTAAAGAGTGTGTGTGTGCTAAATATAGTGTAGTGCTGTAAAGAGTGTGTGTGTGTGCTAAATATAGTGTAGTGCTGTAAAGAGTGTGTGTGTGTGCTAAATATAGTGTAGTGCTGTAAAGAGACAGTGTGTGTGTGTGCTAAATATAGTGTAGTGCTGTAAAGAGACAGTGTGTGTGTGTGTGCTAAATATAGTGCAGTGCTGTAAAGAGACAGTGTGTGTGTGCTAAATATAGTGCAGTGCTGTAAAGAGACAGTGTGTGTGTGCTAAATATAGTGCAGTGCTGTAAAGAGACAGTGTGTGTGTGTGTGTGCTAAATATAGTGTAGTGCTGTAAAGAGACAGTGTGTGTGTGTGCTAAATATAGTGCAGTGCTGTAAAGAGACAGTGTGTGTGTGTGCTAAATATAGTGTAGTGCTGTAAAGAGACAGTGTGTGTGTGCTAAATATAGTGCAGTGCTGTAAAGAGACAGTGTGTGTGTGTGCTAAATATAGTGCAGTGCTGTAAAGAGACAGTGTGTGTGTGTGTGTGCTAAATATAGTGCAGTGCTGTAAAGAGACAGTGTGTGTGTGTGCTAAATATAGTGCAGTGCTGTAAAGAGACAGTGTGTGTGTGCTAAATATAGTGTAGTGCTGTAAAGAGACAGTGTGTGTGTGTGCTAAATATAGTGTAGTGCTGTAAAGAGTGTGTGTGTGTGCTAAATATAGTGTAGTGCTGTAAAGAGACAGTGTGTGTGTGTGCTAAATATAGTGCAGTGCTGTAAAGAGACAGTGTGTGTGTGTGCTAAATATAGTGTAGTGCTGTAAAGAGACAGTGTGTGTGTGTGTGCTAAATATAGTGCAGTGCTGTAAAGAGACAGTGTGTGTGTGTGCTAAATATAGTGTAGTGCTGTAAAGAGACAGTGTGTGTGTGTGCTAAATATAGTGTAGTGCTGTAAAGAGTGTGTGTGTGTGCTAAATATAGTGTATTGCTGTAAAGAGACAGTGTGTGTGTGCTAAATATAGTGCAGTGCTGTAAAGAGACAGTGTGTGTGTGTGCTAAATATAGTGTAGTGCTGTAAAGAGACAGTGTGTGTGTGCTAAATATAGTGTAGTGCTGTAAAGAGTGTGTGTGTGCTAAATATAGTGTAGTGCTGTAAAGAGACAGTGTGTGTGCTAAATATAGTGTAGTGCTGTAAAGAGTGTGTGTGTGCTAAATATAGTGTAGTGCTGTAAAGAGTGTGTGTGTGCTAAATATAGTGTAGTGCTGTAAAGAGTGTGTGTGTGCTAAATATAGTGTAGTGCTGTAAAGAGTGTGTGTGTGTGCTAAATATAGTGTAGTGCTGTAAAGAGTGTGTGTGTGTGTGTGCTAAATATAGTGTAGTGCTGTAAAGAGTGTGTGTGTGCTAAATATAGTGTAGTGCTGTAAAGAGTGTGTGTGTGTGTGCTAAATATAGTGCAGTGCTGTAAAGAGACAGTGTGTGTGTGTGCTAAATATAGTGCAGTGCTGTAAAGAGACAGTGTGTGTGTGTGCTAAATATAGTGTAGTGCTGTAAAGAGACAGTGTGTGTGTGTGTTAAATATAGTGTAGTGCTGTAAAGAGACAGTCTGTGTGTGTGCTAAATTTAGTGCAGTGCTGTAAAGAGTGTGTGTGTGCTAAATATAGTGTAGTGCTGTAAAGAGACAGTGTGTGTGTGTGCTAAATATAGTGTAGTGCTGTATAGAGACAGTGTGTGTGTGCTAAATATAGTGTAGTGCTGTAAAGAGACAGTGTGTGTGCTAAATATAGTGTAGTGCTGTAAAGAGACAGTGTGTGTGTGTGCTAAATATAGTGCAGTGCTGTAAAGAGACAGTGTGTGTGTGTGCTAAATATAGTGTAGTGCTGTAAAGAGACAGTGTGTGTGTGTGCTAAATATAGTGTAGTGCTGTAAAGAGACAGTGTGTGTGTGTGCTAAATATAGTGCAGTGCTGTAAAGAGACAGTGTGTGTGTGCTAAATATAGTGCAGTGCTGTAAAGAGACAGTGTGTGTGTGTGCTAAATATAGTGCAGTGCTGTAAAGAGTGTGTGTGTGTGTGCTAAATATAGTGTAGTGCTGTAAAGAGACAGTGTGTGTGTGTGTGCTAAATATAGTGTAGTGCTGTAAAGAGACAGTGTGTGTGTGTGTGCTAAATATAGTGTAGTGCTGTAAAGAGACAGTGTGTGTGTGTGTGCTAAATATAGTGCAGTGCTGTAAAGAGACAGTGTGTGTGTGTGCTAAATATAGTGTAGTGCTGTAAAGAGACAGTGTGTGTGTGTGCTAAATATAGTGCAGTGCTGTAAAGAGTGTGTGTGCTAAATATAGTGTAGTGCTGTAAAGAGACAGTGTGTGTGTGTGCTAAATATAGTGTAGTGCTGTAAAGAGTGTGTGTGTGTGTGTGCTAAATATAGTGTAGTGCTGTAAAGAGACAGTGTGTGTGTGTGCTAAATATAGTGCAGTGCTGTAAAGAGTGTGTGTGTGCTAAATATAGTGTAGTGCTGTAAAGAGACAGTGTGTGTGTGTGCTAAATATAGTGTAGTGCTGTAAAGAGACAGTGTGTGTGTGTGCTAAATATAGTGTAGTGCTGTATAGAGACAGTGTGTGTGTGCTAAATATAGTGTAGTGCTGTAAAGAGACAGTGTGTGTGCTAAATATAGTGTAGTGCTGTAAAGAGACAGTGTGTGTGTGCTAAATATAGTGTAGTGCTGTAAAGAGACAGTGTGTGTGTGTGCTAAATATAGTGCAGTGCTGTAAAGAGACAGTGTGTGTGTGTGCTAAATATAGTGTAGTGCTGTAAAGAGACAGTGTGTGTGTGTGCTAAATATAGTGTAGTGCTGTAAAGAGACAGTGTGTGTGTGTGCTAAATATAGTGCAGTGCTGTAAAGAGACAGTGTGTGTGTGCTAAATATAGTGTAGTGCTGTAAAGAGACAGTGTGTGTGTGTGTGCTAAATATAGTGTAGTGCTGTAAAGAGACAGTGTGTGTGTGTGTGCTAAATATAGTGCAGTGCTGTAAAGAGACAGTGTGTGTGTGTGCTAAATATAGTGTAGTGCTGTAAAGAGACAGTGTGTGTGTGTGCTAAATATAGTGCAGTGCTGTAAAGAGTGTGTGTGCTAAATATAGTGTAGTGCTGTAAAGAGACAGTGTGTGTGTGTGCTAAATATAGTGTAGTGCTGTAAAGAGTGTGTGTGTGTGTGTGCTAAATATAGTGTAGTGCTGTAAAGAGACAGTGTGTGTGTGTGCTAAATATAGTGCAGTGCTGTAAAGAGTGTGTGTGTGCTAAATATAGTGTAGTGCTGTAAAGAGACAGTGTGTGTGTGTGCTAAATATAGTGTAGTGCTGTAAAGAGACAGTGTGTGTGTGTGCTAAATATAGTGCAGTGCTGTAAAGAGTGTGTGTGTGTGTGCTAAATATAGTGTAGTGCTGTAAAGAGACAGTGTGTGTGTGTGCTAAATATAGTGTAGTGCTGTAAAGAGTGTGTGTGTGTGTGTGCTAAATATAGTGTAGTGCTGTAAAGAGACAGTGTGTGTGTGTGCTAAATATAGTGTAGTGCTGTAAAGAGTGTGTGTGTGTGTGTGTGTGTGCTAAATATAGTGTAGTGCTGTAAAGAGACAGTGTGTGTGTGTGCTAAATATAGTGCAGTGCTGTAAAGAGACAGTGTGTGTGTGTGCTAAATATAGTGTAGTGCTGTAAAGAGACAGTGTGTGTGTGTGCTAAATATAGTGCAGTGCTGTAAAGAGTGTGTGTGTGTGTGCTAAATATAGTGTAGTGCTGTAAAGAGTGTGTGTGTGTGTGTGTGTGCTAAATATAGTGTAGTGCTGTAAAGAGACAGTGTGTGTGTGTGCTAAATATAGTGCAGTGCTGTAAAGAGACAGTGTGTGTGTGTGCTAAATATAGTGTAGTGCTGTAAAGAGACAGTGTGTGTGTGTGCTAAATATAGTGCAGTGCTGTAAAGAGTGTGTGTGTGTGTGCTAAATATAGTGTAGTGCTGTAAAGAGACAGTGTGTGTGTGTGCTAAATATAGTGTAGTGCTGTAAAGAGTGTGTGTGTGTGTGCTAAATATAGTGCAGTGCTGTAAAGAGTGTGTGTGTGTGTGCTAAATATAGTGTAGTGCTGTAAAGAGTGTGTGTGTGCTAAATATAGTGTAGTGCTGTAAAGAGACAGTGTGTGTGTGTGCTAAATATAGTGCAGTGCTGTAAAGAGACAGTGTGTGTGTGTGCTAAATATAGTGTAGTGCTGTAAAGAGACAGTGTGTGTGTGTGCTAAATATAGTGTAGTGCTGTAAAGAGTGTGTGTGTGTGTGTGCTAAATATAGTGTAGTGCTGTAAAGAGACAGTGTGTGTGTGTGCTAAATATAGTGTAGTGCTGTAAAGAGACAGTGTGTGTGTGTGCTAAATATAGTGCAGTGCTGTAAAGAGTGTGTGTGTGTGCTAAATATAGTGCAGTGCTGTAAAGAGACAGTGTGTGTGTGTGCTAAATATAGTGTAGTGCTGTAAAGAGACAGTGTGTGTGTGTGCTAAATATAGTGTAGTGCTGTAAAGAGACAGTGTGTGTGTGTGCTAAATATAGTGCAGTGCTGTAAAGAGACAGTGTGTGTGTGTGCTAAATATAGTGTAGTGCTGTAAAGAGACAGTGTGTGTGTGTGCTAAATATAGTGTAGTGCTGTAAAGAGACAGTGTGTGTGTGCTAAATATAGTGTAGTGCTGTAAAGAGACAGTGTGTGTGTGTGCTAAATATAGTGTAGTGCTGTAAAGAGACAGTGTGTGTGTGTGCTAAATATAGTGTAGTGCTGTAAAGAGTGTGTGTGTGTGCTAAATATAGTGTAGTGCTGTAAAGAGACAGTGTGTGTGTGCTAAATATAGTGCAGTGCTGTAAAGAGACAGTGTGTGTGTGTGCTAAATATAGTGTAGTGCTGTAAAGAGACAGTGTGTGTGTGTGCTAAATATAGTGTAGTGCTGTAAAGAGACAGTGTGTGTGTGTGCTAAATATAGTGTAGTGCTGTAAAGAGTGTGTGTGTGTGTGCTAAATATAGTGTAGTGCTGTAAAGAGACAGTGTGTGTGTGTGCTAAATATAGTGTAGTGCTGTAAAGAGACAGTGTGTGTGTGTGCTAAATATAGTGTAGTGCTGTAAAGAGACAGTGTGTGTGTGTGCTAAATATAGTGTAGTGCTGTAAAGAGACAGTGTGTGTGTGCTAAATATAGTGCAGTGCTGTAAAGAGACAGTGTGTGTGTGTGCTAAATATAGTGTAGTGCTGTAAAGAGACAGTGTGTGTGTGTGCTAAATATAGTGTAGTGCTGTAAAGAGACAGTGTGTGTGTGTGCTAAATATAGTGTAGTGCTGTAAAGAGTGTGTGTGTGCAGGGGAGGTTAGGGGGTTAAACAGTGTTCAAGGAACTAGGGCTGCAACAAATGTTTAGTAAGATTGATCATAAAAATAGTTGTCTACAAATCTCATTATCACTTAGGTGGTCTGCGGTTAGTTGCACAGCACCAGCTGCTTTACTCCAATGAACTCCTGCACAGGTATTGTGCAAAACAATTTTATTCACCCCCCCCCCATTAGTTTTTAGCACAATACCACATGCAGGAGTTCATTGGAGTAAATCAGCTGGTGCTGTGCAACTAATCGCAGAGCACTTAATTGATAATGAGATTTGTAGACAACTATTTTTATGATCAATCTTACTGATTTATTTGTTGCAGCCCTACAAGGAACACTCACAAATAAAGAGTTTTGTTTCTTTCCATTTGTTTTTCTTTAAATGTTTTTGTTCTGTCTAAAGCTGCAACAACTAATCTATATAATCGATTATGAAAATAGTTGTTGACAAATCTCTTGATTAGTTGGTCTGCGCGTGGCACCAGCTGCTTCACTCTGATGTACTTCTGCACATTGTATGGTGTTTTTATGGTTATGTCCTTAGGTAAATGCCTGTAGGTGTCCTTCATGCTAACACGTTTTCAGGACAGGATATGTTTCTTTTATGATTGGCTGATTGCTAGCACATGGTACAAGGGGAGTGGAAATATACACAACTTTGAAATTTGTTATAAAAAAAATCTACTAATTTGAAGTTCAGACTAAGTGCTATTGCATTGTCTTGTTATTTTGCATTTGTTTATGCAAATCTAATGTGTTGACTGGTCCTTTAAGCTTACTCCTGGTTTATGTGGATTAGATCACCTGTGCAACCCAGATATAATAGGAGTTGTCATTTGGATTGTTTATATTAAATCAAGGGATTTGGTACCATGATTTGCATAGTGAAGCACTGAGCTTATTATTTACACTTATCCCTAGATTGATGGGAGTTATTTAAATTGTTGTGGACAATTAGCTGATTAGTTTCTATTGCTGATTATATGTACTGTATAAATTACTGTGTAAGGCTTTCTTCTGTTATTGATATATAGTACTTAATCTTTTGGACCTATTTTTAACCTTTTAACGCCGTTATGCCGTTCTATTCCGTCATATTTACACTGGGCTTTAAAGCCGTTATGACGGAATAGAACGTCATATCAAACGGCTGTCCTGAAGCCTTCTGCGCTTCAAGGACTTGATCGCGGTCTGGAGGGCGTTCCTAGGGTTGTAGGGACGCCCCCCAGATGCGATCCAATAATTGAAATCTCGCGATCGTATGCACGATCGCGTAGTTTCAATTTGTCTACATCGGAACAGGTGTTCCGATGTAGACACTTTAACCCTGTCACGAAAGGGTTAATAAACTGTCATGTATTAGATTCAACCTCCTAAAGTATATCTGTTTTAAGAGCGGATTAGATGGGTTTTTTTTTCTCCTAACCTTATAGCTTGTTCTTTACCTTTGCATATAGATTTAAAGGGGCACTGAACCCAAACATTTTCTATCGTGATTCAGATAGAGCATGCAACTTTCTAATTTACTCCTATTAAATTATTTTCATTCTCTTGGTATCTTTATTTGAAATTCAAGAATGTAAATTTAGATGCCGGCCCATTTTTGGTGAACACACTGTGTAGTTCTTGCTGATTGGTGGTAAATTTACCTACCAATAAACAAGTGCTTTCCATGGTTCTGAACCAAAAAAATAGCTTAAATGCCTCCTTTTTCAAATAAAGAAAGCAAGAGAACAAAGAAATTGATAATAGGAGTAAATTAGAAAGTTGTTTAAAATTGCATGCTCTATCTGAATCGCAAAATAAAAAATTTGGGTTCAGTGTCACTTTAAGTTAGAAATGAAGTCCAGGCTTATGTTGTTGAGAGGCTCCTTGCCAAGGAGGGGGAAACTGTTTGTTTGCATTGGTGGAGAGCAAACAAAGATAAATATCCCACCTTGGTGATATTGGCAAAACCCTACTTATGCATCTCAGGCACCGCAACACCACCTTAACACATTTTCTCTGCTGCAGGCATCATTTAATTTGCAAAAAGCCAGCCTCAACCAGGAGCATGTGGACATTTTTCCATTTCCATGTGAAGCTTCTGGGAGAGAGTAAGTTCTACCTCTTTTCAAACAGTTTGTGGTTTCTCTTAATCATAAAAATGTTCTACTGCTTACAAATTGGACAAACAGGTGTGTTAATGTAAAATGTCTGAAGTTTATATTTGTAACGCACTGGATTTTATTTTACATATACAAAAAATTGTTTTGTTTTTTTTTTTGTTTTTTTTTTAATCTGATCAAAAAATAATCGACTATGAAAATAATTAGTTGCAGCCTTAGTTCTGTCTAATACAGTGCTGCAGTTTGAAGAATACATAACTGCTTTATATATTGCTATATATTCTGACTTTTGACACAATCTTTTTGGTAAACACCTATACGTTGCAGTATATTTTCATTATTTATTTTGCCCCTTTTCATGTAATTTAGCTCTAAACATTGAGCGATTTCCAATTATCAGAAATTTAAATGCACCTGCTGACTTCTCAAGGCTAATTGCTTTTATCAGATAACTACAAAAGAGAACATTTTACACTAACTTTGTGACTGTAGCTAGCCTTGTTGTCTGTGGACAAAATCCCACATTCTCTTCTTCTTTCTTTTCAAAACATGTTCTATTATTCCAGCTCAACAGAAATGTCTCTTATTTTCAAACGGTTTACTTTCCATTTAAAGGGATATTAAAGTGTAAAGGTTTAGTTTCTAAAAAGTTTGAAGCCATTTTTTTGGAAACCTAATAACTTGTGCACGTTTAGTGCTGGAAACCTCTGGTAGCCTGGCGCAGGATCTCAAGGGGGGGGGGGGGGGTAGCTTTAGGGGGCAAATTAATGACGTCAAAAACAAATTATCAAAAATTACTATTTTTCCCTACCTGTAAGTAAATCTTCTCTGCTTGTGTTTATTTTTTGTGTTGTAAAAATGCAAAGAGTCTATATTTAACACAACAAATATTACCGTTCTGATTACAGCACTGTACTATGTATACAAAAGTATTAACTATTATATAAAACTAGCTTTAGTTGCATGTATAAGCTGTATTATGACCTGTAAATATTGTCTAAATCAGTGTTTCTCAACCGCGGTCCTAAAGTACCCACAACAGGCCAGGTTTTCATTATAGCTAAACCGGTGCACAGGTGAAGTAATCAGCTGATCTGTAACCATGGTTACTAACCTGCTCTCACCCATCAGCTGATTACTTCACCTGTGCACTGGTTCAGCTATAATGAAAAGACAAAAAAAATTACACTGACCTTTCCCTGTGTCCTATGTTGAAATGAAGGGCCTTTTCTAAGTGCATTTAGGTTGGGGCAGAGTGTGCGCACATATAGTGCTCAAGACAGATGCATATCAATGACTTCAGGGCATATCTCCGTATACGTCCACGTAAAGAAAGTTTCTATATAATGCTTGGTGGAATTATAAGATAGCCGGGTGGGGGCAGTGTAATACTTTTTTTTTTTTCTTTCTATCCAAAGCACAAATTAATTGCATAATTTAAAATAAATTTATTTAATGATAATTTGTATAATAAACCTTTAATATTGGCTAATTTTGGCTAAAATTTTAGCGTGGTGGATGGTATAATATATATATATATATATATATATATATATATATATATATATATATATATATATATATATATATATATATATATATATATAATACACACATACACATACACATACACATACACATACACATACACATACACATACACATACACATACACATACACACATATATATATATATATATATAATACAC